>NW_003852434.1:5303556-5328286 GCF_000181295.1 Otolemur garnettii
AAAAAAAAAAAGAAAGCATTTCTTTTTCCATTATGTTTCTCCCAGTAATATCAAGTCAGCTTTGCTTCAGTTTGTATTTTGAACCAATGCTGCCTGCAGCCACCCTTCAGTAGTTCTTACAGCTCAGCCCTCATAACCCTTGGTCTGCTGGAATGCTCTCTGATGGAGCACCCGCCCGCCCCAACCTAAGTAACTACACAAAGTCTTGCTGGTTCAGAATGGAGTTGCTGTTTCTTGTTTCTGGCTGAGAGTAAAGCCCTAGTTAAAACTTACCTGCTGACACTCACAGTCACAGATGATTTGGTGACCAGTACACAGGGAGACCAAGTGATGCTTTGCTAGGTGTTGTTTGTGTTTGAGTTTTGGTTTAGTTCTTGCCATCTTAGTAGAAGAGCTGGGGAAGGGACAGGAAGAGGAGCAGAGGCAGGACGAGCAAGGACAGTGTAGTGCAGGTAGTGGTAGGAACCAGCCCGGTCCTCCTCCTCATCCCCCCTCATCCTCCCTCCTCATCCCCCATCCCTCCCTCATCCTCCTCGTCCCCCAACCCCTCCCTCATCCCCCTCCTCATCCCCCATCCTCTTCCTCATCCCCCACCCCCTCCCTCATCATCCTCATCCCACTCCCCCTCCCCCCTTACCTTCCTTCTTGGACTGGTGCTGCTGTTGGACATCTCGTTCTCCCTCTGCCTTTGCTGGCATCTCCTGTAGGTCCTCACGTGTCTTCTGACTACACTGAACTCCCCCAATCCTTCTCTGAGACTGGTGCCCACAGTTGACAACCAAGCTCTCCTGGGGATAAGAGGGGAAGCACGTGTGGCCAATGAGCTTTGGGGCTACAGAGAGCTGGCTTCAGATCTTGGCTCTGCTGTTAATCATACTACTTAAGCTCTTTGCCCCTCACTTTGGTCCTTCCACACAGGTCTGGTTATAACTAACCTCCCAAGGATGTTTCAGGGTTAGTGGAAGGTCAGAGGTGCCCCGCACAGTAACTGGCTTACAGGAGAAGCTTCTTTTTAGCAGTAGTGGGTTGTGTTCTCATCAGGTTGGATAGAGCCCGGCCTGGTGAAACTGAGAAAAAAGCTTGTTCTTTTCTACACTTGGAATTCATGAAAAAAGTTATTAGCTCAGGGAATCTTAGGGTTTATTAGGTTTGTCAAGAAGTGACCCATGTCCCAGTCTCGTTTTGGTCCACATTCTCCACCCCTGTTGGGAATACACATTTTAGAAGAGGATATTACAGTGTTACCAAGATTTTATCTTTTCATTTATTGAAGAGACACAACTATATTTAGTCTGAAGTTTTTCTCTTCCACCCTGTAGTTTCAGTAGTTGGGCTCATTTTATAAGAGCAGGTGGATTCCTGCCTAAATGAAAGATATAAATAGATCTTGTGAACCATAGGAGGAAGAAGAGTGGCCCAGCAGCTCCTCAGATTACAGGTAGCTTTGTTGTGGAATCAGACCTCGCTCTGCAGCACGCCAGGGGTATAAACCTACCTCTATTCTCCCTCTGTGATCCCTGTTGCCACAGTTCCCAGTCACCTTTGAATTCTTAAAGAAGCCTCTGTTTAGGGTATTTTTTTAATTCAGCAAGCACTGGCTGCATGCCAGCTTACTCAGAAGTCACTCAGCCAGCCCAGAGTCTAAGAGTAAAAGCAAGGCACAGGATTTAGCTTGCATTTGAAGCCAGAATATCATAATGCAGGAAGCAAAGAGAATGAAGAGCTTCTCTTTATCTTCCCAGGGGGACATTGTGTCCTGTGCTGGCACCTATATCCACGTGTGGAGCATTAACGGGAACCCCATCATGAGCGTGAACACATTCACAGGGGGGAGCCAGCACATCGTCTGCTGCTGTGTGTCCGAGATGAACGAGTGGGACACACAGAATGTCATCGTGACAGGGCACTCAGATGGAGTGGTTCGTGTGAGTTGAAAGAAAAATTCATTAGGATATTTGTTGCCCTGGTGTACCTGAAATTTGCACCTGTCTACAGTTCAAACACACCTAAACAGTTTATCATGTTGTTAGGCCCACTCTTGCTCCAATTCAAACAAGCTTTGGCCAGTGTATTATCAGACGTGAGGGGCATCACGTGACTTGGCCTCCCTTCTTCCTGTCTGGTAGATGTGTTGGTGCTCCTAACCAGTTGACAGCCTGACCCAGGAAGCCCGATTACACAGAGTCCCATGGTCCACTGGGATTGCTAACAATGCAAACTGCATTAAGTGTTGGGTTTTCGGCTTGTCAGGTGGCTTCTCAAGGAAAACACAGCAAGCCAGAATAGTCTCTTTCACACAGAGACTTTCGGAGCTTACACATGCTCCCAGCCCTGTTCCCTGGCGAGGATTCAGCTGATTGCACTGGAGCCTCGATGTAGTTTCTCCTTCTCTTAGATTTCTGCGGTAGGCCTTGCAGAAAATAAAGTCAACAGGGTGATTTACCTTTGTAGTCTGTTTAAGCCTTTGAGGTTTTCTGTTTCAGGAGATTTTTCTTGAGCCTGTTTTCCTTCAGCTGTGTTCTTTGTGAAGGCCAAGAGTAGCTGATTGCCACCCTCCTCAGTATGGTCACATGCTGAGACAGCGAGGCTGTGAGCCCATCCGCTCACCACACCCTGTGCCCCAGACAGCAGGTGGACAGCACGGGCTGCACACCCCTGTCCCCAGGCCTGCATGCTGGAGAGCAGCCTTTCCCATTGCCACACCTGTGAAAGGTTATGAAAGAGCTCTATGACAGGAGCGTGGGATTCTGCTTCCTCTGTGCCTTCTTAGAGACCTCAGTTATATTAGTGTATGCAAGAGTCTGAAAGGTGTTTGGAGGAAACAAAGTTCACTTAGTTGAAACCTGTTTTTAGACTTATTTGACTGCAGTCCTCTCTCTCTCCTTCGAAACAGCTGTGACATGTAGGCAGTCCTTGGCCACATTTTCCAAGATACTGGGAAATTTAATTGTACACAATAATAGAAATTAAGTTATCCATTTAACCCTGAGAGCTCATCTTCATTCAGTAATGTGTAAATTGTTTCCTTTAACTATTTTATTTTCATACTTACTTAAATTAGTTTTGGAGAATGGAATTTTTGCAAGTTCCTGAAACACCAGCTCCTGAGCCTGTTGAAGTCCTAGAAATGCAGGAAGACTGTCCAGAAGCACAAATAGGTACTCAATGCTCTCTATGAAATTATCAGTCGTTTTCATATTTCCTTTTTTTAAGCATCACTGTGGGTAAACTTACACTAAACACCGTGAACAAGAGCCTGCGGTTGGGCACTGCCCGTCCCATGATTCCTTTGGGCAGACACGCAAGGTTTCCTCCCGCCCACGGGACACCATTCACGGCAGTAGCATCTGTTGACTTCCACTCTTCATACTAAATACAGTACTGCTTCTGAGAGTACTGAAGGCTTGGGCTCTCACTTCTGAAAATACAGAGCAGATTTGGGGGGCTCGGTGTGGGATGAGTCACACAAGCTGTTCGCCCCAGTCCCTCGTCACCCCTGCCCTCTGCGTGCCCAGTGAGTGCAGTGTGGCTCATAGAGTGGCCTCGGGTTCATGGGCTCTTGACAGAGACAGACCAGAGTCCACCTTCAGAGTGCCCACCCCAGCCTGCTCATGTATAACATGAATTTGCACTGAAGCCTAGTGACCTAGGCCATTGTCTATTATTTGAGAAGCACATTAAAATTTTTGAGTGAAACACAGAGATTTTGATTCATATCTGGAGTGACTGAGAACGGTAAGCAGACCTGAGATCTGCTTTGCATTACCCATCTCCGGAGAAGCTGCTCCCAGGGTGCGTAAGGGACTTTCTAAGAAGTGTGACCATCAGGTCCTCTGTCCATGATTAACTTTTGTACACCAAGAATTCAGTGTTACTTAATGATACAAGGGAGTTACTGAGGGAAACTTGGAAAGATACAAGACACTTCTCTTCTCACTTCTCTTTATAAGCTGAAAATAGTCTTTACTTTGCATGCCAAGAAGTAGCAAAGATCCCATAGGGAGGACATTTCAACACCTGTATTATGTTAAGACATGCAAATTTCTACATCATTGATTGCAGTCCCACCAATAAGTTATCTGGGTGTTTGGGGACATAAAAATTCAGTTCAACAAGTGTTTGGGGGTTACCTGTTTATATGTCAGACATTGATTTAAGGGGTCCAGTGAGAAGTGGGTCACCTTTTCTTTCTTGAACAAAACTTTTAAGTAAGTAGTAGTGGAACATGATATAAATAAGTGAATTAGAAGAAGGCGTCAAATTCAGGATAGCGAGACATTTATATGTCTCCTTCTCCTCATGCACTCAAATTGTGGGCAGGGTCGGGCAGAAGAGGCAGAGAGGAACAGCAGCCCACAAGGAAGGATTGACTCTGAACTGTGGAGGAGCCATGGGACTTGAAGGCACTTGATGGGGTGAAAAGGTAGACAAAGTAGGGGTTTTTGGGAAATCATAGCCATTTCCAAGGCTACTTATTTGGGAACCTCAGAGTTCATCATGATTGTAAGCCACTGGGGTGAAAACATCATTTACATTAGTCCACAGCATTCCTAATGGGTAATAAAGGCAGGGAAATAAAGTATTTGTCTAAAAAAATAAAATGTATGTGGAGTGGGCATGCTCATTATTATTTTCTCACCTTTTTTATATACTACGTCTCTTAATATCCCAGGGCGTTGGTTCCAGGACTGTCTGCAGATACCAAAATCCAAGGAGACACAAGTGCCTGATAAAAGGCACAATTTGCACATAACCTAGGCACATCCTCCCATACACCTAAAATCATCTCAGCAATACCTAATAATGATGTCAGTGCTGTGTAAATTGTTGTGATACTGTGGCGTTTAGGGAATAATAACAAGAAAAAGAAAGTACAGCAGTAGACCACAGCATTTCCCCCAAACCTTTCAGTCCATAGTTGGTCGAATCCGCAGATGCAGAACCCATTGATAGGGAGGGCCAGCTGTCCTTGTTCCTCATGAATCTTCCCCCGGAGACTTTATTCCAAGGGAGTGGAGAGTTAATGTGAGAAAAGGCAAACTAACAAGGGCAAGAGAAAGAAAAATAAAATCCTAAATTAAAGTTTTCAGCAATAATTCACTCATATCTGTAGTCCTTAACTTCTTAACTCCTGTATGCAAGGGCCCCTTCTCTCAAGCTTCCCTCTACTGTCCTGTAGAAAGAATGTCCAAAAGTCATTGTTTAGGGCGAGTATTTCAAGAACACAAGAGGCACAGAACTAGTAAGTAACACATTGACTGCCAACTAGAAAAAAAATTTTTTTCTTGGAGCCAGGGTGTTTTATTAGGCTAAGCACATTAACTGCTGTATATGAGTTGTATTTAATTCATGCTAGTTTTGAGCCTAGGGCCTCATGAAGCATGTATAACTCACATGTCTCTTGACCTAGTAAAACACTGTGGCCCCAAGGGAAAGAATTTTTTTTTCTACTGTGGTAGTCAGTGTGCCAGAGATGTGTAAGTTAATATGTGTCACAAGGCCATATTGCCATTTGTGCTCAAAACTGATGTAACTTAAATACAACTCAGATTGCAGCTCACGTGTCAGAGGAGTCTAGAAGAGGGAGAAAATAGATGTTCAGCTGAAGACACTTGGGGTGAGATTTTAGAGAAAGTAGTGTTTAAACTGTGCCTTAAAAGGGTTCCAATGTTTGGGTAACATTGGAACCCAAAGAGATCAGAAAGATAGGCCTGGGCAGGGCCAAGGGCCAGTGGCAGACCTCACTGTCTGGGGGCAGGCCTGCGCGGAGCGCACCTGCCGGGCTCTGCCTGGCTGGACCTTGCTGGAGAGCACAAGGCCAAGGCAGGTTTGAGACAGATTATATAAGATAAAGAGCCAAACTATGGATTTTGACCAACGTATTCCCCAAATTCTTTCAGAACTTCTGCCTTTTTTTTTTTTTTTTTTTATTCTAACCAAAAATCCCAGCATTTTTCTTTTTTGTTACACTTCAAATATTATGTCTACAGTGACTTATCTGGTGGAACAAAGCTGGGTCTGACTACTTCTCCCGATGCTTCCCAGGGCAGGAAGCCCAAGACGAGGACAGCAGTGACTCAGAAGCTGAGGAGCCAAGCATCAGCCAGGACCCAAAGGACGCTCCCAGCCAGCCCAGCAGCACCAGCCACAGGCCCCGGGCAGCTTCCTGCCGAGCAACTGCTGCCTGGTGCAATGACAGTGGCTCCGACGACTCCAGGCGCTGGTCCGATCAGCTCAGTCTGGATGAGAAAGACGGCTTCATATTTGTGAACTATTCAGAGGGCCAGACCAGAGCCCACCTGCAGGGTCCCCTTAACCACCCCCACCCCAATCCCATTGAAGTGAGGAATTACAGCAGATTGAAACCAGGTAAATTGAAGTCTCATGTCTATTTCCTGCTCCTTGGAAGTGGTATGAGGGGTCAGGGGTTGAGACGCATGGGGGACTATCTCCAAAGTGCTCTGTGACCTGGCCCAGCATACGTGAAGGGGTCTTCTCATGTAAGGTGGCCTTAGAGAGTCTATCCTCTAATGATGTTTGCAACATGCTGGGCATTTTCTTAAAAAAAAAAAAACACCACAAACCAAAACTGGATTTATTTACAAATTGTGAAATCATGAAGGTTTTTGAAAATAGCAAGTTATTGATTAATAAACAAAGCTGTAGGTGCAAGTACCTTTGTCCAGAACAGCATGAGAGGCAAGGTCCCCAAGAGGAGAAATTTCAAGCATCTTCTCACATTGAAGATTTCTCTTTTTCTTTAGATTCTTTTCCAGTGAGACATTCTCCAATTTGGCCAATAATTAATGTTAAGCTAAATTGCTTTACCTGCAGCTAAGGCAGCAGAATTGCACAAGCTGCTGTAACCATATGTTGAAGTGTCCTCGTTTCCAAGGCCACCATCTTAAGGTACATCTACCCTCTGCTGGCTGTGCTTGATTTAGGATGTCACATCCTCCACTTCTCCACTCCAGGCTACCGGTGGGAACGGCAGCTGGTGTTCAGAAGCAAGCTGACTATGCACACCGCCTTTGATCGGAAGGACAACGCACACCCCGCCGAGGTTACCGCCTTGGGCATCTCCAAGTAAGTGTCAAGCTTGTTCCATCTCCTCTTCCCATCTGAGTCATTTTCTTAGCCATGGGCCACACACCCCAGTCCAGTCTTTGGGAGAAATAGATTTCATCTGCATTTTCCATTCGTGCGAAAGAGATAAATCTAAGGAAGAAACCTGACACCAAATAGATTTTAATTCGGAATTTAAAAAACAAAAATTGCCCTCTCTGTTCTTGAAGGAGCAAGGTTTGATCCCAAGGAAGTTGAGCTGGAAGTGTAAGTTCTGGCTCAGCTCCAGTTCTTTATCCATACTGCCTGTCCCCTTGTCACCCACACCCGCTGAGCGTCAGAGGGCCTCCTGTGCACATCGCAGCAGAGCACTTGCACACACTGACCGCCTCCATCCTGTTTCCTTCAGGGACCACAGCAGGATCCTTGTTGGTGACAGTCGAGGCCGAGTTTTCAGCTGGTCTGTGAGTGACCAGCCCGGGCGTTCGGCGGCTGACCACTGGGTGAAGGATGAAGGAGGTGACAGCTGTTCAGGCTGCTCAGTGAGGTTTTCACTCACAGAAAGACGACACCATTGCAGGAACTGTGGTCAGCTCTTCTGCCAGAAGTAAGATGAGATATATGTTTTTTGAGTTTCCGTAGATTAAGTTCTTGGAATGTTAACTATGTCCTGCACGCAGGTTCTGATTCTGGTCCCCGTTATGAAATGCTGTGTCAGTTTAGACCGGTCTTCACTCTTCTCTCTGTTCTTTCCTGTTCCTACAAATATGAACTATTTCTGTCCTATTAAAAAGTACAGAAATAATCACCCCAAACACGTGGTCACTCATGACTCAGAACATGCAGGTGCAAGGATTTCATCTGTTTCCTGTAGAGATTTCCCAGTCGCTGCAGAGGACACTGGACATGCACTGTAGGCCCTCCGGCACCCTCCGCCCGCCGCACCTGCTCCAGCCTTCTCGCTGCGTGAGCCGGTGTCCCTCTGTAAACGGTCCATGGTGCTGTGTGTTCCTCAGCTTTCCTTTTCCACTTTACGTAGCACATGTCCGCACACTTCTAGAACTTTTTTACTCAACATTGTTTTTGAAATCCATTCATTTAGGTAACTGTTCTTCTGGTACGTTCATTTTTAAGTAGTATTAGTTATCTTACTATATGACTATATCCAAATTTATTTCCCTTTTGGTGACATCTTAAGTGTTTTTCCCTTATGTTATTAATACTAGAACAATGCTGCAGTGCACACCCTTATCTGTGCCCTTCTCATACACAAGCTGGAGTTTCTCTAGAGGAGGCAGAATGGAATTGGTGAAACATAGACTTATTCTTGACTTTAACTGGTTCTTGCCAAATTACTCTCCAAAACCGTAGTGGTAGTTTACCCTACTTCCAACAGGATGTGAAAGGTCTTCAAATTCTTTATCATGCTCGGTATTGCCAAACCTTTTCACTTTTGCCAATCTGATAGCTATGAAATGGTGCTTTGTGGTCTTAATGTGCGCTGCTGGTGAGCTTGAACAGCTTTTACCTACTTGGATCTCCTCTGGGGTAACGTGGCCCGTTTTCCCTTTAGTTTTGCCTGTCGTCTTTTCCCTTTTCCTGGAGACTTCTTCATATATCCAGGCTCCACTCCCTGTCTTTTATACGTCTCTCAGATTCTCTCTGCCACACTATGGCTTAGGTTTTAACTTGGCATGTGTTTTTTCTGTCACGCAAGTTTTCAAATTTGATGCAGTCACATTTATTACTCTTTATCATTTTTGCTGTTTTGTACCTTAAGAATTCTTTCCCTGTCCTAAGATCACAAAAATGACCTTATTTAATATCTTTGAAAAGTTTCAAAATTGTATTTTGCAGTTCAGGCCTTTAATTGATTTAGAATTTATTTGGGGGTACTTCCCCCTGTGGAAAGCCAGCAGCTGTCCCGTCACCCTTGGCATGGATGTCGCCTCTGCTCCCAGGTACATGCGAAGAGTGCTGAAGAGCGAGAGCCGTTGGTCGTGTGCTTTGGAGCTCATGCGGCCTTACTCCAGAGTACTTGCTTTGGAGCAGTTCCCAGGCTTTGTAGGCAGGATGGGTTTATTGGTAAGGAGGTGGGCTGTGGGTTTGCACTGATGAAACACTGACTTGTCGCCTCCGGCAAGTCACTGAACCTCTGTCAGCTGCAGTTTGTTCACCTGAAAATGTGGATTATCAGAACTCTCCTCATAGGAGTGTGGAGAGAATGAAATGAGATATGTACGTGAGGAAAGTGGCAAGGACCGAGACTGGCGAAACAGGTGTTCTGCAAAAGGTGTTGGGATTTTGGGGGGTTTTTCTTAAGTCTTCTCTCCTGGGCAGTCTGATTCAAGATGAGGATGCTGCTGACCGTTCCTCTTGGGAACTTATGTGAGGTCAGCAGAGGACCCTGTCTTATCTCTTTGTGCTTTGCAAGGTCTGCTCTATAAAACCTCGAAACTGAGTCATTTCTGGAAGTCATCACCCCAGTTTGCCTACTGGCACACGTCCTTTCTTTGTAGTGTTTAATTTTAAAAATATTGTTTAAGTGCAAGTGATTCTTTAAATTTCCACTAGTAGCAAATGTGGACAACACTGAGCAGTGATCCTGCAGGTGAAGCCAGCATGGACGGAAGCGCTGTCCACCAGTGTGTGGACACTGTCCAGCCAGTGTGTGGTTCAGAGCTGTCGACCCTCCTGAGGTTACGCAGGTCCTGTAACTGTCCTTTAAACCCCATAAGCTTGTAGCACTTAATTTATTCTTTAGACACATTTCCTGGTAGATTGGTGCATTAAATGTAAATCACCATTTCAGTCTTATGAAAATTCAAGCTTAAAGTGATATAATGCCACACCCTACTTTATTGCAGATTTAGGCCCCTTGAATACTTTCAAATAATTTGAACATCTCTTAAATATAGTCTACTTCAAGCAATTCTACCAACATAAATAGGAAATGAGGCTAGGTGTCCTGGCTCATGCCTATAATCATGGCATTTTGAGAGGTTGAGGTTGGAGAATCACTGGAAGCTAGGAGTTTGAAATCAGCCTGGGCAACATAGCAAGATCCTATCTCTACAAAAAAATTTTAAAAATAAGAAATTAGGGCAGCGCCTGTGGCTCAACGGAGTAAGGCATCGGCCCCATAAGCCAGAGGTGGCCAAACCCAGCCCTGGCCAAAAATAAATAAATAAGAAATTACCTGGGCATGCTAAGTATACACCTATAATTCTAGTTACTCAGGAGGCTGAGGCTTGAACCCGAGTTCAAGGTTACCATGAGCTGTGGTGGAACCACTCCACACCAGGTTGGTCACAGAGTGGGACCCTGTCTCCAAAAATAAAAATGAAATGAGAGCATTTGGACCAGAATAAAAAATGCCAAACTACCTGTTTAAGAAACAGTTGACTCAACTTAAACTTTATCTAACAAACACAGTGTAACCTAATTATATGTACCCTTACATTAATCTGAAATAAAAACCAGATAAATTAACTTTAAAAATAATTGGAGAGTATATTAATCAAAATGTTAAAAAGCACAAAGAAATTTAATAGTGATCAAACTTTTCAAACAGGCAGTGAGTCTTCTAATAGCCAAAGTCAACCTCCAAGTAAAGACATTAACATACGTGCCAAGTTTATAGGCCGTGAGACCCAGTTCTATGCAGGGGAAATGGCCTCACACTCAGCTCTGCAGACCCACTGACTTCATTGTCTTAGAAAATCTTGGGGTTTTTTTGTTTGTTTTTTTTAAGACAGAGTCTCACTTTGTTGCCCTCAGTAGAGTGCTGTGGCATCATAACTCACCTCAACCTCAAACTCTTGGGCACAAGCAATTCTCTTGCCTCAGGCTCCCAAGTAGCTGGGACTACAGATGTGAGCCACTGCGCCCGAGCATGTCTTAGAAAATCTTAACTGTGTTCTGTATTCTGTTTTTTTAATTGTCTTCGGTCAAAGAAATCGCTTCCCTGGCTCAATACTGCTTTTCTTCATAAATTAAAAGAATACAGTAATCCTGTTAGTCCTTGGTCCCAGCCCTTGCAAGGCGTTACACTCACAGCTTTCCATCCTGTTCTCAGCGTTTCTGGCCCCAGAGTTCTGGGAAGACCTGTAACTAATTATTGGTTTTTCTTTTCCTTTAGGTGCAGTCGATTTCAATCTGAAATCAAACGCTTGAAAATCTCATCCCCAGTGCGTGTTTGTCAGAACTGTTATTATAACTTACAGCATGAGAGGGGTTCAGAAGACGGGCCTCGAAATTGTTGAAGACTCAGCAGGCTGATTGAAGACCCTGCTCTGTAGGCCTCTTCCCGACTCCCCTGTCACAGTGCGGAAGGCATTGGAAACAATCTCCGTTTACACAGCTCTTCATACCGTGTGTCTGAAGCGTTGAATTCAAAGGGATCATTGAATAAAACGGGTGTAGAGTCCAGTAAGGGGCAGATGCTATTCAGGTGAACCGCGCGAGAAGGCCAGGAGGTGGTTCCCAGGAGCAACATTTCCAATACCCAGTTCTCCCTGACAACGTGGCTGTCTCCAAGAGAAAAATCCTCACTTATTAACTGTCTTTTCTTGCATCTCATTTTTATAGAGCTACTCATCCTTATTTGGAAAAACAACAACCAAAAAAGGCTTTTAGAAAATGGTTGTAAATCTGACTTCTTTGCAAGTAACTATATATATATATTGTAAATAGGTATAAAGGCCTTTTTTTCTAAATAAGGACTTATCTGCCTGTAACATGAAATTTCAAACTAAACCAACTAACTCAATGAACTACTATGGTTTTATCTGCCATCCCTCACCTACCAATTAATTATAAATATGTTTTTTAAAAATCCTCAGAGACATTACCTGTGGTCTTTTTTTTCCTTTCACCCCCAGCCTGTGTGCCTGATGTCGTTTCTTTTGAGTTGCCCACAGTATCTCCACTTCAGCTAGGCTAGTAACCAAAATAACGTGGACCTTCTCTAGAGAGCAGTGTGGGAGAATAGGAGCCCCCAGCGTAAGGTAACCCGGCAGGACTTGGGTGGCTTGGACCTGGCTACGCACCACCTCAGTGTTGTTCTTATGTAACAAGGCCCCTTTTAAATTTGTATGTGGACTGCTATTGGTCAGAGCAGACCTTGTTAGCATTGCGTAAAGATGGTCAGGTGACCCGTGTAGCGCAGAAAACAGCCCTGCCTCTACTAATGAGAAATATATTTGCATGTAACCCCAAATTAGCTTCTCTTGCATAGAACATAATAAGTATGTGTCTTTGGTGACACTGATGTTCTACTATATCTTAATTTCAAAAAAAGGGTTAAATTAAAAAAAGAAGAAAAAAGTGTACAGAATTAACATATAAACTTCGTTGTAAAACTGGATCATGTCAGAACTGCTTAAAGTTAACCTTTACCACTTAATGTCATCTACCTGAAAACAGTGAGATTTATACTGTATCAATGTCTATTTTTTTGTTTTTGCTATGAATATAATTACAGTATTTTAATATTTAGTTATTTAATTTGTTCTACTAGTTGGATACAGAACACACAAATCCAGGGGGGTTAAAGCTGGAGGGCTAAGGGATAAGTTTAGTTTACAGAAAATAGCTTTGGTGGTGGGATTTTTTTAAATGTGTGTTATGTACAAATATATAATATATATATATATAAAAAAACAAATGAAACAGTTAATCTAGATTTTAACATTTTCAGATACTTAGTGATAATATTATGAACCATTCTAAAAGCTCTGTAATTTGAAAAATGTAGGATCATTAATGGCCCAAGAAGGGAAGGACAGGCCTTCACACCTTCACGGAGGTGTCATACAAAGGACAGTGGCTTTGGCTTTTCCAACTTTTCATCTTTAGGCCCTGGTGAGAGGCACATTATGCACTAAAATGCACATATATGCACATGCATTCAAAAACAGGCGTCTGGTACAATAGTGATCTTGTACCTAACGGGCTGAAACCAGCTTAAGAACAAATTTGTTCTTCCTGATAACTAGGTCTCCAAGAGAAAATGTAAAGGCTGCTTTAGTGCCTTATGCTTACTAAATTTAAATCTTTATTTACCTAGGTTTGAGCCTACAGTCTATTTATGATTACATATCAAAATTGATTAAAACACTTCCATTTCTAAAAGTTCAAATATACTTGTTAATAAAAGGATTATTGGCATTAATACTTTTAACTTGAAGAAAAGCTGTGTTCTGTTTTCCTTTCTGTGTCTTACTCCCCTCCATATCCCTCTTTCCCCACACCAACTTACTTCAATTCTAATAAATAATGCTGATGTCCAACAGCTGCAGAAATCGTGCTGTCAGTACCTGGGGCTCTGCCCCGCCGGGCCCTTTGGATGACTTGTAGCAGTGTTATTCTACACTTTTTAAAAGACGCGTCCTCCTTTTGTCCATGAGCCATGTTCACCCCCTACCCCATGGCAGAGGTGTTTTTAAGACTTGAACATATGAATGTGTGTATGTAGTTAAGTTAAAGGTTATTCCTCTTTGTAATATGAAATTATATGGGATAAACACTTTTAAACTTTCCGACACAACTTCCATAACTAGAAGATGGAAGCCAAAACCCTCATGATAGTATTTCCTCTGGCAGCTGGTGCTGTGGGCAACTGTTTTGTTCAATCAGGTTTGTTTTTTGGGTTTATTTTGGGGGGGGGGGTGGTTTTGCTTCTAAAGCAAAAATCACAGACTCACTCATAGATACATCCATAAACTAAACGTATGGATATCTTTCTGTGTTCCGTGTAAATTTATTTACTAACATATTCTCAACATGTGCACCCGCCTTTCTGTGGTCTATATTCTTTCTCTCAGAGTACCTCACTGGGCTCCTGCCTGATCTTTGTAGCTTGTCCATCCACCCGTCCATCTGTCCATCCATCCATTCTTTTCATCCACGTATCCTAACATCTGTGTGTAGCGTGCAACTGTAATGTCATGCTTCTGAAGAAAAGAGCAGCTGCCCATAGCAGCCATCCGTCTGGATAATAGCGAAACACTCTAGATAAGTTATTTTGCACTTTCTTATGTATAAAGTTGGTAGAAACTTATTTTTGCTTTGTATCATTTAAATACATTTTGTTTTGGTAAATGAACTGTGTATAAAATATTTATGCCGTTAAAAACTGTTTTTAGAAAGTATTTTTAATTTCAGCAAGTTCGGTTACTTGTTGCATGACTATTAACACAGCTGACTTTTTGTGTCAGTGCAATGTATATTTTTGTCCTGTTATTAACTTGTAAGCCCTAGTATTGGCCAATTATTTGTACAGCAAAGAAGTAAATTGAAGATACTGGCTAAGACTGGATTGATTGTGGACTTTTGTACTATACTGCAGAATCCAATATCTGTTTCTTGGTGGTTATGTAAAAGGCCTGAAGAATTACTATCTAGTGTGCAATCTGTGAATCTGAATGTTCATTGTATATCTGTCTCTAATGCAAAAAGGTAGAGTAACACAATTACAATACATGATTAAACGCAATAGTCCAGGTACTTAAGTAATTTTTTTTTCATTTCAAATAAATACCTACTATTTACCACCCCCCCAAAAAAAAAGAAAAGAAAAAAAGAAAAGTTGTTTTTAAGTCAGTTCTTTAGGGAAGAAAAAAACAAAAACCGAGATTGAATAATTTCCTAAAGTTTGTGTAGTTCTTTTCTAGCTGTGAATATTTCTTTTAGAAGCACCTACTTAAGATTGCAGAGATGTTGGCCTCTAGGGTTCCTGTTCCAATTCCAGCTGAATATTCTAACACACCAGGCTTCCTACATCCTGAGCTCCCCAGTTGTGCAGGTGACAGTAGGGACAAGTGGCTTCTGAGGGAGATGACCCTCAAATTTGGATGCACAGGGAAGGCCTGTCCACATTGCCTTTGCTCATTTTTCTGAGCCTTATTCCCAACCCATCATGTGAAAAGGAGCATACTGTGTGTGTGTGTGTGTGTGTGTGTGTGTGTGTGTACATGTGCACACACACACGTGTCTCCCACTCAACTCCAGTCCCGTCAGGACTGCTCTAGCACCCTGCAGTCCTGGAAGTGCAGCAGCCGCTGGAAACTGCTCCTTCCAGCTCAGCCTTCAGTCTGAGGGCCTGAGAGCACACAGATCCGTTTTTGTTAGTAGTAGCTTATTTGATTGTTTTTAAACTTACTTGGTTTTAGAATAGCCAAAAGAGGGTATAGAAAACACTTTTTAAGTTTATTTAGGCTGTTTTGATTTCAGTTTTCCTCTGTCTACATATAGTAAACTCATTTTAAGCTTGAACAGCAGATTCCCAAATCTGAGAATATTGTGCTTATTGCAGATTCTACCTCAGTGCAGCTCCACTTTAGGCAGAAGTTAAAGAACTTTCAGAACAGTAGCAATTTCTCTAAAAGTAAATTAATGGTAAGAGAAAACCCCGGGGCAGTTCCATTCTTTACTGTGCTGTTGCTCAGAGCTGTAACGCCCTTGAGAAGGATCGCAGTGCAGAAATCCAGAGGCTAAAAGAGCCAGTATGCCCGTGATGTTCAGTACGTCCCTTTCTGCCATTTGCATCTCATCATCTACAGAATTCCATCTCCATGCCTCACTTTAGATCAGCGGTTCTCATCTTGTGGGTCGTGAACTGTATTAAAGGGCCACAGCATTCAGAAGGCTTCAGATGGAAGTGGCCAACACCAGTTCAGTCTCTGCTTTATGACCACTCCTTCCCCCGACCCACTGCAAGCCTCTTTTTTGTGGTTTCTTTTGACTTGCTGGAGTGGGCACTAAGCCAGACTACCATACCCGGACATGCACGGTGTTTGGAGAGCGCTGAATGGGCGTGAGAGCTGAAGCAGCAGCTGTAACAGTGTGGGCATTCAGGAAGCCTCTCGTTCCAGCCTTCTCTTTGCATCAGGTTTTCCCATTTTAACACCTACCTGTGAAGATGGGAGGGTCTAAGCTGTGCTGCTTTAAACTTCTGGTCCTAGGACATTTTGATCCTTCAGAGTTTCAAAGACCCCAAATTGATTTTGCTTAGTTATTGTATTACAAATTAAAACTGAGTTTTATATATGTATATATGGTATATAGAACTCATTTTAAAATAATGCTAAGACCATGATATATTAAAAAAGTGCATATTTCTATTAAAAACTTTCCAGGCTGGACACAGTGGCTCACACCAGTCATCCTAGCACTCTGGGAAGCCAAGGTGGGAGGATCACTTGACCTCAGGAGTTTAAGACCAGGCTGAGCAAGAGCAAGACCCCGTCTCTGCTAAAAAGTAGAAAAACTAGCTGGGCATGGTGGTGCAAGCCTATAGTCCCAGCTACTGCAGAGGCTGAGGCAGGAGTTGGAGTTGCAAGCTATGATGACGCCTGGTCAACAGGGTGAGACTCTTGTCTCAAAAACAAACAAACAAAAACTTTCCAAAACCCCCCAAAAATTCTTCTGTCTGGCTTAATAGAAGACAGATGGATTCTCAGCTGCCCCCGCAGTCAGCCTGCTGTGGTACTCAGCTTTGGTTGAAGCATCTGAAGAAAATCCAGATACGTACTTGAGAAAAGGAAGAAGAAGATGTGACAGCTTTTTAAGATAATTGATTCTTAAAAGTGATAGTTTTAAGTTTAATAGCTTATTTCTTAAAGATTGATTACTACATCAAATCGGTTGACTATGCAGCATGAGGTCAAAAAACTCGCATCATCATACACATTAAAATACCACCCGCAGTCTCAGGAAACTTTAAGTCATGGTGGCTGATGCAAGATTTCAAAATTTTTGCTTAAAACCTAAAATCCTATCATTGTCAATAAATATAGAGTCTGCTGGTTTCTCTGAAGTGACAGGCTCAATTGTTAATTTGTCAGTTGCTCTTCGAGCTGCCACGGTGTCCTAGGAGAAAAGCAGCTAGTTCAGCTCACGGTCACCACATGGAGCTTCTGTCCCAGACAACTGCCGGACTGCAGTGTGCGGGTGGACGCATCTCGTGCTGTGACGCACTGCTTACAGGTCAAGATTTACTAAAAGTAATCATTTTTACTCCTTCTCCAAGGGTATTCTTAGATCACACAAGCACTTTACTTTCTGCACGTGGTGCCAAAAGTATGATCCCTATTGCCAGTAGTTTGGTGCCACTGTCTTAATTCATACTAAGGTTCCAATAGTTTTTCCCATCCTTGCATTTCACCTCAGTGAAAATATCAGTGCAATGAAAAAGGCAAATAACATTTCAGTAGTATGATAAAATTAAACTTGGAGATGCTCTGAAAGGGTCTCAGGACCCCCTAGGCTGTGGAAACCAGACTGGGAGAACCGTGGTCCAAGGAGAAGGTGCCGAAGGCGACACTCCCTAAACTAACAAGGCACACCCATCTCAGACTCAGGCTGCTAGTAAGGACTTAAGTCTCGTTATTATTCCAGCGAGGACTCTAAATTTCTAATGTAAAAAAACTGTCAGACCACTCTGTTAGCAATGGGTACAGTTCTGACAAGCGCTAACTCCAGTGAGGAGAGTCAACCTGGGGTCTCGAGTCCTCGTCCTACCACTCACTGTGTGTTTTGGGGACATGATTTCATCTCTCCATGTCTGAGTTTCTTTATATGGAAATTTTGATTATATCTGTCCACAGAGAATTGCTGTGAGGATCAGACCCTGCGATACGTAGAGAAAAGGTAGTGCTTACAAGCATGTTTCAATACATTATAGTGTGAATCTGGAAACAAAACAGAAAAGGGAGGACACCCTACAGCATCTTCTGAATGCTAAGTGAAGCCAAGGACGGGGAGGCAGGATGTCGGAGCAGGGAGAACTGGAGAAGTCATCACGCTCAAATCCACATTGAACCCTAGAGGGAAGGGCCGCAGTGGTGCTTGGTGTTCCCAAAGCAGGGCTGCTCCTTAAGTAGAATCCACCGCCCTGCTGCCAGGCTGACTCCCTGGTTTGCGTTCTGTCCTTCAGGTGCCTGCAGTGCAGGCGTACTGAGCAAGCTGTCCCAACACTACCCATTTGTAACCATGTCCAAGAAGACAAAGCATCAGAACTTCAGCCTTGGCCTTTAGCTGTCATGCAAGCTGCTTTTTAGTGCAGAGGGCAGAGTTGTTTAAAAGAAAAACTACTTGTTATGATCCTGCCCTCAAGCACTACTATAAATTTCAAAAGAAAACTCTATCCTACAAACATGGTATCTGTTCATAAAAGGAAGCCACTCCTTTAGAAACTGACTCTAGAAAAATAAACCATGGAGCAAAGGTCAACTAGGCAGTCTCTGGTTACGAAACGTAAAAATCCTTCAGTCTGGCTGAGCTGGCCGAGAGGAAGGAACCGTTCTACTGAAGCAGCGCTGGCCTGCGCCTGGGGTGCTAGTTTCCACCTGCAAATGCAGATGTGTTTCCTTGGAGCAGTTGCTGCGTTCAGCTGCATCTGAGGGCTACACAAACATGACATAACTACCCTCTCTAAGAACTTTCCAGCCTATAAACAAGAAGTTTGCCTTCTGCAAACTGTCATTGAATTTTCAGCAAACGTATTCTATTCTTGACCGTTTCTAATTCAGTACAATTCTCCCTAGTTTTAGCTCTACAGTCTCTATTTTCATATCATCCTGTTATTTCATCATCTCATCTTTGATTCTTTACCGATTTCACAGTGAGTTACTGTATGATACAAAGCCTTCCCAGGATAGTCTCTTCTACTCCCTGGGTTGTTTCCCGGCAGGGTTCTTGCAAACTTCCTTCCCCGCCTTCTTGCCCACCAGTTTCTGTTGTTTGAATGGCTTGCCATGATTTTCCTCTTCCCCCATTTTAATTTTTTTTCATTTTTAATTATGAGTACATAATATTTGTGTATATGTATAGGTTAGATATGGTGTTTTGATACAGCCATATAAGGTGTAATAACGAAATCAGGTTAAAATTGGGGTATCCCTCACCTCGGGCCACTTATCATTCCTTTGCATTAGGAACACTCCCATTCCACTTTTTCAGTAAAGTATGCCCTAACTTGCTGTTAATTATAATCATTTTGTTGTGTTATCAAATATTGTTCGTTCTATCATATGTATTTGGGCACCCATTAACCATTCCCATTTTATCCCCTACCCTCCCCACTACCTTTCCTGTCTGGAAACCACCATTCCAGTCTCTATCTCCATGACATCCATTGTTTTAATGGTTAGCTCCCACATAGGAGTGAGAACATGTGATACTTGTCTTTCTGAGTTTTATTTCACTTAAACATAATGCTCTCCAGTTCTACCCCAGTTGTTTGCTGTAGATGGCAAAGTTTCATTCTTTGTTATGGCTGTGTCTGTGTGCCATATTATAATGACTCCTTTAAATGGGGATACTCCTGTGAAGACTTTGTATTTGCTGTGATACACTAAATGGAATTCTCCTTAACACCGTCCCCAGCCTTACTGTGAGGACAGGATGCTGTGACTCAACCCACCTGGCTTTGCCTCTCACAGTTGACTCTGTAAAAGCAGCGACAGGGGGCCTGCTGCCTTGCTGGAGGGTCCCAGCCCCCACCTCACACCCTGCAGGGCCCCCACCTCTTTGCCCCAGACTCACTGCTTCCAAAATCGGGACCAAGCCCTGGCCGTGCCCTCTGCCTGCAAACATCCCAGCCTCTCATTCCAGAGGGCGTCCTGCCCCAGCCCCTGGAAAAAGGAATGTTACATGAAGAACCCAAAAAGAATCTGGACAAGTCTTTTGGGGTTTAGATCACACTCTTTTTATCCAATCACATTTGTACACAGTTGTCAATCACGTCTATCCAATGAAGCCTCCATAAAAGGCCCAACAGGACAGGGTCCAGATAGCGTCCATTTAGCCGGACACCAGGAGGCTCCTGGGGACGGCACGGAAGCTCTGAGCCCCTTCCCACAGGCCTCGCCCTGTGCATCTCTTCATCTGTATCCTTTGTCCTTTATAATAAATTGGTAAAGGTGTTTCCCTGAGTCTGTGAGCCACTCTAGCAAATTAATAAAACCCAAACATGAGGTCATTGTAACCCCAACTTGAAACCCTGTCGGTCAGAAGTTCCACAGGCCAGGACTTGCAACTGGCATCTGAAGAGGAGCTAGTTTTAGGGACTGAGCCCCACCTGTGGCCTCTGACACTATCTCCAGGTAGTGTCAGAACTGCAGTGGTGTCTGCTCCAGAACCAACTGCTCATTTCGTGGTGGGGCGAGATCCACCCCCCTACATTTGGTCACAGACATCTGTGTTTATGATTTTTGCACTGAGTTACAGAAGAGGGGAAAAAACAATCTGGGTTTTTCCTAGTGGTATCAGAGAGGGGGACTGCTGGATAATGAGGTGACTGTGTTTTACATTCCGGAGGTGCCGTCACACAGTTTTCCAAAACCCTTGCATCGCTTTACTTTCCCACCAGCAAAGAGTTCGTGTTCTCAGGAACAGCACCGACCAGCCACTCTCCCTCTTTGTGTCACCTTCAAAATCTCATCAAAATGGAAGCATCTTTAATTAGGGCACAGGCCACTTCCCAGTATATCTGGGAGGGACAGTACCTGTTAAGGAAGCAGGGGACAGTGACAAGCTGTCCCAGCAGCTCTGATGCACCGAAGTCTGGGCCTCCCCACCACCTCTCCTCACTCCTGCCCCAGCTGCAGCCAAGGTCAGGGGCCTTCCTGAGTAGACCAGAACCAAAGCCCCTTCTACAATGTCTCCCCAGCTCAGCTGCAATTTCTTTTAAGGGCAGGGGGGATTATTTCAGGTACTGAGATGATGATGTCTTGTTACAATGCAGTTCCACAGTCACACTAAGTGAACACACTAACCATTGTTTACTGAAGGACTGAGGTCCTGGGGGATAGCAGGAATCAATCATCTTAGCAGTGTACGTTATAATTTAAAGAATCACCTTTTCAGGGGAACAATAAGTGCTACCTTTTGTGAAAAGGATGGAAGCCCAACAGTTAGCAGGAAGCTTCTGCCTTCTTGGGAGCTAGAGCCGTGGGGTATGAGTGAGCTTCCTCACTGCAGGGAGGCTCTTACTGAGAACTCCCATGAAGTTTTTTTGGCCCTGGTTATATTTTTTAATATTAGTGTATGTGCTTGGTCATTGCCCCTCCTCAGCTGAGGTTGTCATAGACTAGGAGCTGTCCCTTCTCTTTCTGCTATAAAACAGAATTGTCAAGGTGGGACTTCCAGTGATGGTTGAGTAGAGGGTGGCAAATCTAAAAAGCATCTATAACACTGCATAAAACTGATCTTTCAGCACTCTGGCCATGGGACAAGGACATACAGCAACGTGGAAAGCATTTACGCCTGGAAAACTGGGGCATGCAGGAGTTAGTGGGGACTGGCCTCGGCTGCTCTGCTCTCCCCACCCCGCCCCCACCTGCCGCTGGCTCGTATATGTGGAGCTGTCCCAGGGCAAGACAGACCAAGAGAACTCTAGAGGTCAAAGGGGACTCACTCAGTTTGAAACAGTGGACAATGTTTTATTTTGAATGAATGAATTAAGGTATCTTATCCCATGAGAAAATGGCACAAAAAAGTCAAAATGTGATTTGTTTTCATTTTATTTTCCTATCTCAGTTTTGGTAAGAGTCAGAGCACGGAACACACACCGTGAACCATCACCCACACACAGTCTATAGTAACCGTCCCCACTTTTCCTTTGGTGAGCAAGGTGTCTCTATCTTTGCTCTAAACAAAGCGCAAATGGAGAGATACCACGAATGAGAAAAGAGCGTGTGTGTGGTCCTCTTCTTCACCAAGAGTAAATGTGTGCCCAACACCACAGGGAAAGCAGGGAGCTGTCCCAATCCCACAGGCCAGGAGGTCAGTGCTTTCAGGGAGCCTCCCAAACCAGTCCGTTTGGAACAATCAGTCACTGCTGGGAAAGAAGAGCCTGGGATTTCATTTTTCACCACCATGCTGCTAACTGGGATTTAAGCCCTCTCAGTGCAAATATAAAAATGATCAAAGTCAGGATTATATGGCTATCTTTTGCTAAAATATATTCTATTTTAATATACATGCTATAAAAAGGTATGCTAAAAAGGTCAATTTTAGAGCTCTGTTAAAATTAAGAATTTATTTTTTTACATCTAGAGTAATGTACACCCACCTCTAAAAGTGTATTTGAGAAAACCTGTTACGGTGACCCCAATATCTTGTTTTTAATAATATTGATTTTGTAATACACGTCTTTAGTAATGCTCTCTTATAATTCTGGATCTCATTGCCTCACCCATTACTCTGAATAAGAACGTAGAGGGATCCGTGAGTCTCCAAGGAGTTCTTCCTTGTGCAGACTGCCAAGGTTTTAATGCTAAGTTCCTATCACAAAATTTTCATTTAATTTTTTTAAACTCTGCTATCCTAAATTATTTTATGATCAAAATTCGAAGCTGTCCATGTGCAAATAAAAAATGTGAGGTGTTGAAAATTCACTTGGAGGCAGCCCGATTTTCAGGGTGCTCATCTCCTCCTAGAATAACACTTCCAGGGCTGGTGCTGGACTTTTAGGGAAGAGTGTGAAACTCGCTGAGCCCGTCCCGGGAGACGAGCCAGCCGAATGCACGCCAGCCCAGGAAATGAGACTCTGGGTGCCGAGCGCACCCACGTCTGCTCTGGCCACCTAGCACACAGGCCAAGGCCGAGGGGGGAACCCACCTGCGGACCAGGGGGCCCTGCAGCCTTTTGTTTTAGGTGTCATAGCCAGAAGGAAGCATAAAATAACTGAAATTTGTTGCTGATTTAAACAAAAATATTTACTCTTTTCATTAGCAAAATACTCTTTATAATTAGAGCTATTTCTCCCTCTGAACATTTAACCAGAAGCACTGGACAGTGCGACGTAGATGTGGCTGTGGAGATCGCGTGGTGGCGGCAGCAGCAGCAGCAGCTCATACGTCCACTGATGAGAAATTTCCTCTCATCTGGTGACAGTGTCTAGTCTACCAAAGGAAAGGTTTGGCATTTGTGTGCTTTTTTTTTTTCTCGGTAGGAATCACTTCTGCTTGATTTCTATTCTTAGAAGAAAAAAATCATCAGCTGATGTCCTCACATTTGTGACATGATGCAAAAGAGCAATTAGGACAAAGATGAGCTGGCAGCTGGTCTCCAGGCGGGTCTTCCTTCTTGCTCAGTGAGTCCCCAGGGCACTGCCCCGAGGACCAGAGGAGGCAGCAGGGACAAGGGCCAGACTCTCTTGGTCCAGCATTCCCCACTGTGCTTTAGACACCCCCCTCCACTCGCTGGCTCCCCCATCTGTGCTGGCGGCTGCAGAACTTCTGAAGCTGGTTCAGGGAGAACAAGGAAAGGAGACCAGGCCACATGTCCCTGTCCAGGCTGCCTCCTGGGCTCCTGTCCTCTGTGGAGATCCAAGCAGGACTTGTCCACAGTAGACTTCATGGCAGAACTCTGTTTCTCCTGACGAGTTTTGCGAGGTTGTGTTTTTTCACACAGTTTTATCAGAAGTAGAATTTGATCCCTGCTCTGTCTAACAAACCAATAATTGCAGAAATTTCAAGTTCCCTCTCCTGATTTTTTTTCTTTTCCTCTGTACCCTGAGGACAGTATCTCCTATACTTTGAACCTACCTAAAACAGAATGTTTTCCCCTGGCAAATGATTACTGCTTTGAAAAGTGGACAGTCTTTTTTTGTTTTTTTTGATCTGACTAAGCCCTTTAGAAAATACTTCAGATAATGTGAGGAGGAAGTTCAGGAGAACCCACTTCCTGCTGTGCCTTGCATAAAACATTTTGCTAAAATTAAGAGCCTGCTCCAAGTACAAAAGTAAATATTTGTGCAAAAGGGCACACTGCCAGGTGCAATTTTAAGACATCCTCAACTTATTCATTTTATAGGGCTTGACTCTTTAAAACACAAGTCTTTTAAATCACGAAATCTAGCAATTAAGAGGAAGGAAGTTCACATCAGAAAATACACTTTAGAAAAAGTACAAGATATTCTGCTGGCGATTTGCTACTTATCTCATAACTTAGATCAAGTAAGTGTGTGTTAAATATTCACAGTAATTTCAGAGAGAAACATTCATGTCTGTAAAAATTTCTATTACATTTGCAACCGTTTTTCTGGACAATCACAAACTGTCATCCATCAGTGCTTCCCTGCAGGGCTCCCGTGTGGCAGCTCTTCCCTCTCGAGATCCAGTTACACCTTCAAGGTGGGCTGGAGGATCCCTTTCTCAATCAGATGAGTCTTCAGGGTTTTATATATATTCAGCTGCTGTTCTGGCTGGAGCACCAACAGCTGCTGTAGCACTTTGCTGGGATTCGGACCCCTGATGACAAGGCAGAGAAGACAAAGTTCATGCTGTTTTAACGGAGCTGAACGAGGTCTACCTCCCAACTTAAAGTAAACCATTCCTTTAAGCGTGGAGTAGCAATCTTTAGAAAATTGAAACAGCTATTAAGAAGAGCTCACTTTAATATCTGATGTAGTGTGGAGGGTGTTGGGAGGCCTACCACAGCCATATGCAAATCCATCTCCCTCCTCCTCCTAAGACAAAGATGCAAAGAACTTGGCTAGCCCCACCCCCAGAAGTTCTAACAAGACCCTAACCAGACAGGCAGCTGTGGACACAGGGCATAGGTGCGGAGACACAGGGCGCAGGTGGGGAGACACAGAGCAGGTGGGGAGACGCAGGGCTCAGGTAGAGAGACGCAGGGTGAAGGTGGGGAGACG
>NW_003852434.1:5328558-5348735 GCF_000181295.1 Otolemur garnettii
CACAGAGCAGGTGGGGAGACGCAGGGCGCACGTATGGCGATCAGGCAGGTGAAGAGCAGGAAGGTGTGGACAGCAGGCACAAACACAAAACACAAGAACACCACAGGGGGTTCAGGAGGTACAGACCAAGCACTACACAAATTCTCAACAGGGCCACCTGAGTTAAAGTTGAGGATAAATACCAAGTCCTGAGATTAGATGAGATACAGGAAGCATCCCATAAGGACAAACCGGAAAGAGGGCATGAAAACACAATTTAAATTTTTAGCTTCAAAGAAACTTCAGATGATGGAAGGTACTTTGTTGAGGAAACATCCCCAGGAAGCTATGAATGTTGGAGAGCCAAAACACAAGGAACAAGTCCACTGAGCTGCCTCTTCGCCTTTGTTCACAGACAGTCTTAGGACCAGGCGCAGAGTCTCAGCCTGGCAAGTGGGAAGACAGCACTTTGGGAGGCTGAAGGTGGAAGGATTGCTTCAGGTCAGGAGTTCAATACCAGCCTGAGCAACATAATGAGACACCATCTCTACAAAAAAGTAGAAAACTCAGCCAGGGGTGGTGGCGCACACCTACAGTCCCAGCTCCTGGGGAGGCTGACGCAAGAGGATCACTAGAGCCCAAGAGTTTGAGGTTGCTGTGAGCTGTGATGATGCCACTGCACTCTAGCCTGGGCAAGAGAGTAAGATCCTATGAAGGAAGGGAGGGAGAGAAGGAGGTCAGTCTTAGCTGAACCCCAATACAGAAAGCATATCAAAGCAGATCTGCTTTAAAGTCCAACGGGCTGAAGCGAGATGTAATGTGTGGGGACTGGCACAGAATTCTGAGAAAGATATTCTCATAGGTAAAGAATTTATGATTTACAATAGACCATTCAAATATAATTATAGGAAATAGAAATCCCAGCAATAAAGAAATACCTACTGTATAGTGGTATCCCAGTGAGGATGAGCAGAGGAACTATTTACTCTGCAAATCTGGGACTTAAAATTTTGCACAAGAGCCCCGATTAGTCTCCCCATGGTCACTGCAGTGCTTGTGGCTCCTCTGCCATGAAATGGTGCCCATATGCCTCGCACACTCAAGTCAAGACAGTCAGTTTCATTACATTTCTTAAAAAGCCCCAGCAACTGCATGGCATGAGCGCAGAGTAGGGGCCCACCAGAAGAGGAGGCTACGTCAGCAAGTTCAGCTAAATGCAAAATCCTGTCAGCAGGTGCTCCCAGCAAGCAGCATCCTGGCACTGTCCCTGTATTTCTAATAGTCTAAGTATTTGCTTTCAAAAGGGGAAATGACATGGTTCCTCTACTGAGAGAATAGCAAATTTAAAAAAAGACAGAGTATGAAGCTGTCAGTAAGAAGCTGTCATCTTCTGAAAATGAAGTTCTAAAGATTTAATAAATAATTACTAATGCCACCCCCAAATTTATATATATTACTTATACATATAAATAAAATTCTAATACATTAAATACCCCAAATAAAAAGATTGTCAACAAGTTATAAAAAAAGAAATCAGCTCCAAGCTTCTAAAAATAGAAATACACCAAATATAAAGATAAGTAAATACTAAAATAAAAGTTCCGACATAGAAATTACTATGTAAACAAACTAAAATAAGCTGATGTAGCTCTTCTAATATCAAACAAAGTCCACTTTCAGGCAAGCAATAAAGATGGACATTGTATAATGACAAAAGGGTCAATTCAACAAAGAGATACAACAATCCTAAACGTGTAAAGACCTCATGCAACCCAAAGTATATCAAGCAAAAATTGATAGAACTAGAAATAAAAATAGATACGTGACAGGGACCCGAGCAATGACCAGGGACTGGAGGCTTATGTTCTCGCCTTCCTAACAGCGTCCACAGTTGTAAGTTAAATCTCCTCTTGTTTCAAATCCAATACCTTCTCCCACTAAGGACCATGACGTATACTCCCATTTTTTGTGAGTTGTTCAAACACATGTAAAACAATTACAGTTTCAGCATACTCCTCAGGGCGATAACTCCAGGGCCACTATTCCTTTCGATATTATAGATTACCACTGACCAGAAAAGTTAACTTATTCAAACTCATGTCAGTAGAAGTGAGAACTCAAAGAAATCATCTAAAAAACTTGTTGACGTACAAGTACCTTATGAAACTTGTGATGTACACGTGCACGAAAGTTGCCATCAAATACTGACAGTCGAATCTGTCCATTATCCCACCGTGTCCAGGAATGGTGTTTGCAAAATCCTTTAGGAACAAACAAATATATTAGCAAATTTTCCCAAAAATCACCTGTTATAAAATTTCTCTCTACAAGTGTTTCCTTGGAATCAGAGACTCTATGAGGAAAATAAATACAGTAGAACTTCTGTGCGTTGACCACCCAAGGGGAACTAAAACGGGCCGTCAACATAAGGCACTAGGCCTACTCTGCTGATAACGGCATGTGGTGTGTGTCTAGTCTATAGAACAGATCAACTTAAAGAGGTGGTCAATGTAGGGAGGTGGTCAACTATGGATGTTCCGTTATAATTTACTACTGGATTGTTTTCACTAAATACACACTTACTAGAATCTATCCAACAGATAAAAACCGTACTTTCTGAATACATGCTCATTCTGAAATAATTTCTGAATTGACCCATACCATCCAAATACTAATTAAACATTAATTAAATTTAGCACTGAATGTTTTTAGTTAACAAAATATTTTCCAAATAAAAATTCTATCGGCTATTACTAATCTAACTTTGTATGGCCTATCCTTTTGTTTAATCAGAAGTTATTGGGGTAGCTATGGATAGTTTAGTGTGGCTGACAGATGCACAACTGATTTTAACTCATGTTTACCCTAACAGTTCTTACTTTTTAATAAACACTTTACTAATATGATACATTTTTTTTAAACTGTTGGAATAAAAAGAAAATCACACAGCTCGCTCACTTGGGCCATGTTAGTCCATTAAGTGGCCAAACTGAGGACTAAGGTAGTGAGCCGTGGGAATCAACCTTGGGCAGACATATTCACATTCTGAGCGCCCAGGAAATGAACAGGACTAATTGTTCTTCTAGTTCACTCAGGCAACTTAAAAACACCTACAATGCAATAGCAATCGCTTCTTCATTTCAGACATGAAAAAAAAAAAAACCTCAGCATTCACCAAGAAGCCCTGGATTGTCCCTGAGACCATTATAAGAATGCCATTCTAAATATGACATTTCTGTTTAAAATGGTGATTGAAAAATCCTTTGGTTGGTTTTTGCCAGCCATGGCCTTCCTTCTCTTCCCCACTAACTGGAGCACACAGGAGCCCGTAACCCCACTCTGCTGCCAGCCGTCTTCAGGAGATAGGGGTCCTGCCGCGGCGTGGCTCTCTGTGGATGTGCACTCCCCCTGTGGGCAGTGAGCCCCCAGGCACAGGGCCCATGTCCCGTGTGTATAGTGTACTTTTGTCTAGTGCCCTCCCTCACACAGTGCCTTTCCATGGCAGGAGCCCCCTGAGCTCATTCATGACCTGTAGGGCCCTGCGAGGTGCAGCTCCACCAAGCCCTGCAGCCCCAGCCTTGTCCTCTCCCCGCCACCTCTGGCTCCTTCCACAGGCTCAGGCCGCCCTCTTCTGCACTCAGGAGCTCTCCTTAGATTTCTCTGCAGGATGCATTCTCCTCTTCTCAGCTCTCTGCTCAGATGGCACCTCCTCAGAGAGGCCTCCCCCGCCACCCCATGTCCAGTAGCCTCTCTACTGGCAACACTCCAGCTCAACTCAGCCCTGTGAAGGAGGCTAAGATACAACGCCAAGATAACGTGTCACTTTAGGATGATCTCACTTAAAACAGAATAATTTTGTATCTCTGGAACAAGGATCAGCAAACTACGTTCTACAAACCAAATCCAGCCCAGAGCTATTTTTGTAAATAAAGTCTTATGAAACCTAGCCAAGGTGAGGTATAGTGGCTCACACCTGCAATCCTAGTACTCTGGGAGGCTGAGGTGGGAGGATCACTTGAGGTCAGGAGTTTCAGGCTGTCCTGAGCAAGACCCTGCCCCTCCATCCCTACTAAAAATAGAAAAACTAGCCAGGAGTGATGGGAGGCGCCTGTCGTCCCAGCTACTTGGGAGGCTAAGGCAGGAGGGTCACTTGAACCCACGAGGTTGCTGTGAGCTAGGCTGAGACCCTGGCACTCTAGCCTGAGTGACAGAGTGAGACTCTGTCTCAAAAAAAAAAAAAAAAAAAGAAAGAAAGCCAGCCAGGCCCCTTCTCTGACATCTTCTCTCTAGGTGAGAGGGTTTTACTCGAGCAGTAGACTTCAGAGTTGAAGCTGTGGTCTGGAAATCCTAATACGTTTAGCATTTGCCCTTTACAGAAAGGGCCTGATGACTCCTGGGCCAGTAGGGTGAACAGTTAGTTTCAAATCCAAAGGCTCTGCTGCCTGTCCCTTCCAGAAAGCCTGTGGCCAACTGGGCACAGTGGCTCATGCCTGTAATCCCAGCACTCTGGGAAGCCAAGGCAGGCAGACTGCTTAAGCTCAGGAGTTCAAGACCAGACTGAGCAAGTATGAGACCTTGTCTCTACTAAAAACAAAAAAATAGAAAAACTAGCCAGGCATTGTGGCGGGCACTCTGCTACTCAGGAGGCTGAGGCAAGAGGATCACTTGAGCCCAAGAGTTTGAGGTTGCTGGGAGCTGTGACACCACGGCACTCTACCCAGGGCAACAGAATGAGACACTCTCTCTCAAAAAAGAAGGAAAAGAATTAAATTAAAAATAAATAAATAAATAAATTCTTTAAAAATATAAAAAAGTTAAAAACTTTTAAAGTTAAGACCTTGTGGCCAAACAGTAAACATCAGACAATTCATGGCTGGATTCTTAGAATGAACGCTTGAAAGCTGGGGATTCTCTGTCCATCCCAACAGTAAGGGCCATCTGTATAAAAGAGACTGACATAACACTGAAATGTACAAACATGGCAAGACCAAAACCTGACAAGAAAGAGCACACTCAGGTCCAGCAGGCAGTGCTGCCCGGAGGCTGAGAAGTTTCTGCCCAGGGGCTTCATGCAGACCAAGAATGAACTCAACTCCAGCTATGTTACAGTCTCTAACAACGTAACAAAGAAGCTAAACACACACCTTGATTTTGAAAGCTCTTTTGAATCCACTGGCAAAGAAGCCTCCAAATGGGCCAATTAAAGACGCGAATGTTGAAAGCGCAATGCTGTGTATCTGGAAGGGATACAAGCTCACTGTTTCCTAAAGAGGAGAAAGAAGGGGAGGGTGAAAAATTATAAAAAATATATTAAAATTATATTTGAGCACGCCACCAAAGGTAAGAACCATGATACCAAGTACATATACAAGAAGTGCATAGCACATTCTTGCTACTTTCACAGACCTTAAGAATCATGGAGAGGTGTACGCGGCAAGCTTTCTGCATTGTCCTCTACTTAGCCAGCGCCCTCCGCTCCCCCTGCGAGGACACGGAAGGCACCGGGAAATCGCACAGAGGGCAGGCTACCTTCTAGTTTGTCCAGGAGCTTCTACAACTCAATTGTAGGCTTACTAAAAATCAGTTAATTTCGCAGTTTGGTTGCTTTTGTTTGACCAGCAGTACCTTGTCTTTGTAATTATGTAACTTATTTAATATTATACTATATTTCACTTTAATTTTATATGACTAAATAAGGCTTTTTCTCTTGACAGTAGATGAATGCTGTGGAAACACATAACAGTAAGTGGCTTAAAGAAGATGCCAGAATGGGCTTCGGTGAGACCATCATAATAAAGGCTTGGGGAGAAGAGCATAAAATTGAGAGGGGCCGGGCGCGGTGGGTCAGACTTGTAGTCCTGGCACTCTGAGAGGCCAAGGCAGGTGGACTGCTTGAGCTCAGGAGTTCCAGACCAAACTCAGCAAGAGTAAGACCCTGTTTCTACCAAAAATAGAAAAACTAGCTGAGTATTGTGGCAGCTGCCTGGAGTCCCAGCTGCTTAGGAAGCTGAGGCATGAGGATTGATCAAGCCCAAGAGTTTGAGCTTGCTGTGAGCTATGACACCACGGCACCCCACCCAGGGTGACAGGGTCAGTCTGGCTCAAAAAAAAAAAAAAAACATTGAGAGAAATCCTGTAGTCAGATTATTTTGGAAATCTTTAGTCCTTGCTCTTTTTAAAATAACCTGAAACTACAAATTATAAACAGTTGCATAATGGATGTGGTTCAAAAAAGATGTTTGAGAACACCAATATTTGCACCTGTTCTCAAAGCAACACCTTCACTCCCAAAGTTGGCAGCATCAAATGGTTTATAGCTTGGACACTGAAAAAAATCCCCCTTGGAATCTACTTGTTGAGCACTCAAGGCTAGAAATAGTTTGTTGACTAATCTGCTTCTCAAAAATTGTGGATTTCAGTTAAAAATAAAATGTTTCAGCTATAAACACGTCTGTGTGTGCACATAAGTACACACACGTGACAGCTTGATTCCCCACTTCAACCAACCACCCAGAGATTCTGATCAGACACAGATCAAGAAGATTCTACTGGGGAGCAGGTCAACACTCTGCTTTAGTGAAAGATCTCACAGATACCTTTACATGGCCACAATGTCCCTTTGGAAGGAAAACTAAATTTTAAAACCAGCAGCTTTCTGTACTCATAAGTGTCCTCTAAAAATCAAGAATTGGTGAATTTTAATTAAGTTACTCATACCAGTAACGTATGAAACTCATTCTAATCCACTTGCTTTGTAAAAACCTACAAAATATTGAAAAAAATGCTTTCAAAACCAATAGAAAATGAATTATCATCAGTTTTTAAATCATTAGGCAAATAAATTCCTAGTATACAACTCATTTCAGGTTCAAAATGGAGAAATCCCCAGGGGATGGAATACAATACTGATGATAAACACTTCTGTGTCAAACAGTTAAAGATTTTACAGAAAATCAGTTACATCTGAATCCCACTTTCCTTTCATTTATTTTTTTAATCCCACTTTTAAAGAAACTTATCTTCAAAGTGGAGGATCCTTAACCTTGAACTGTTACTCTTACCCGTCTCAACACTGCCTTTAGAAAGGGTGGAAGTGGATAACTCTGAAGCTGGAAAAGCTCGGACGGTTCACATTCTGTGACAAAGGAGTTGACATCGCTCCGGTATTCCACTGGGCAGACAAAGTACTGGTATTTGGACAACACATAGGCAGCCTGAATAACAAATACATATATTTTAAGTTATGTGTCAGAAAGGCCAGAGACAGAATGCCAGAATTGCTTTGTAGTTACATTCTCCTATGATTTTTTAAAGTTGATGGTCAGAATTATCCCAGCAAAAGACTTGAAAGACCTTTAGAAAAATCAAACAGGTTTTGAAGTCAATGAGATTTCAACCTCGGCATGACCACAATCATAAAGATACGGGAGAGTAAACGATTTGAGTTTTTGCAAACGAGCTTGTGTTACTTTCATCAGTTAATTAATCAGTGATTCAAAATTGCTGAGAAAATAGTATAAAATAGTAAAGGTTAAAAAAAAATACCTTTATTCCTAGCCACTCCTGAAAACTTTGACTAACTTATTCTTTCCTTGGCCACATGACTACGGTTTTTAAAACTAGCTATTTTCTGCCAGGAGATTAAACAATGCATAAAATAAAATATCCTGTTATAAATTTAAATTGCAAGACAACAGCTTATTCTCTTTTTCTTCTCTCTTGTAGCCATTAAGAATGGTTAACAAAAATTCAAATATCATTCTAGAATAAACTGATCTGGTTTTCAAATAATCAGTTTCCTCAAAACCATTTACTCAAAAATACAGATAATTTCCCTCCTCCTTATTTGTCATACATTACATTCTTTTTTCTTTTTGGAGAGAGAGCCTCACTTTGTCGCCCTTGGTAGAATGCTGTGGTGTCATAGCTCACAGCAACCTCTAACTCTTGGGTTTAAGCGATCCTCTTGCCTTAGCCTCTTGAGTAGCTGGGACTATAGGTACCTACTACAACACCTGGCTATTTTTAGAGACAAGGTCTTTCTCTGGCTCAGGCTGGTCTTGAACCTGTGCGCTCAGGCAATCCACCAGCCTCAGCCTCCCAGAGTGCGGGGATTATAGGCATGAGCCACTGCGCCCAGCCAGCATTACATTCCTATACGGTAGCCCTTTATTTTTTTGCAATAGTATGGCTATTCTTGTAGTATTTCTATATTAATCTTTAATAATACCAAATTCTTACAGTATCATTTAGTTTAATAGTTTTTTAATTATCCTTATTTTGTAATGTAAAAACAGTAGACGGGGCTGGATCCCTTTTCATTCCATTTATCAATATTGTCTCATTGATATTCTAGACAAAAACTCTGGAGTAATTTTATCAAATTTTATAGGGATTTTCATTGAGAATGATCTAGACTTACAAATTAAATGAAGGAATTATGTGGTTTCCTACCTAGGATCATGGCATAGTTCCATTTATTTGTATATTTGCTCTCTCTCAAAGTTTTATGTTGTTACTAGTTAGACTACATTTGAGTAAAGAATATTATAATTAACACTGAGGCTAAACTTTGTAACAATAATTTCTTTGTGTATTTATGTTATATTCAGCCATTTTACTGTACCCTTATTGATTCTAACTAGGCAATTTTTAATAAAAAGCTAAATTCCACAACTGTAAACTAATTTTTAAAACAAGAACAGTATCAATTATTCATGACTAAAAGTAAACATTAATTATTTGAAATTAACAGACTCTTCTGCAAGGTGGACTCACAGCAGCTTCAACATTGTGTTTTCTGCTGTAACTCAGAGCCACCAACTGCCCAGTACCTGCGTCCCCCCCAAGGCAGAACAGCTGTTAGAAAATACTGAAACACAACAGCACCACAGGGGGTCCCAAGCCTGGCTGTGCATTAGAATCACCTGGAGGAGTTAACGGGCTTGGGGGAAGACTAAGGCAGAAAGCTTTTGTGAACGCTCCTTATGTGATTCTATGTGCAGCCAGGCTAAGAGCCACTGAGTTACAGAATAGGTTCTGTTTAGTTGGTCTCAACAGATACATTAGTAAGTTGTGGTTTAATTTCTTCAGGTTTACAATAGACTAATAAACTTGGCATCATTTTTCAAAGGAAACATAAGATAAAAATCCTAGTGAAACTCACAGTGAATCCAAACACGACTGTGGAAAAGAAACCGCCGATGAATCCTTCCCAGGTCTTTTTAGGAGACAGCTAAAAGAAGGGCAGATAAAATGGAAGCGCGTTACTGCATCACAAACAGAGCACGTGCCACTCCCTCCAGCGAGTTCCTGAGATGCCTTGTACACGGCTCTGCTTTCTTCTTACGACTGTAGTTCAGAACCCTTTCCCCTTCATTCTCTGATCCCGATTTGCTTGTGTCAATCTCTCTAGTGATTTAAATACACAACAAGCGCTCAGACTTTGGATGGGCTGTGGAGATGCGCTTGATCCTCTTAAATAGCCTCAATTCACTTTTTTTCTTTCAGAGGACTATGAAGTCTATACTGAAATAATCGCCCATGACCTTTCTGCTTATATAACATCCTGTAATACTTGGTGTAAGTTCTCGGAACAAGGATGGGATATGTACATTCCAAGTACATGTGACCAAGAACGACCTGTTACTGACCAGAAACAGAAGGCACACAGCAGACAGGGACACACAGCACAGGCTTTCCCACGCTCCTCGTGTGCCGTACACACGCCACAATGTCTTTCTGAAGTGGCAAAACAGTCCACAGCCCCCAAATACTATATTTGCTCCCTAAGTATTCACATATCCGTTTCTCTCCTTTTTCACACTCCATTTCCAGAAAGAAAGGGACGCCCTGTGCTTGTAAGAATCAATACTGTTTATTTCAGAGTCAGGCTATTGTCTCCCAGTCAATGGGGCATTTGGGGAGAAGAATATGGGAACTGGAACTCTGTGGGGGGGGGGGCAAAGTGTCAGGAGTGGACGGTGCTAATTGCCCAGAGGTGTCATGTGAGGGAAAGATGACCATGTAAATGAGATTTGGTCACCTCATCATTGGGGACAGAAGCCAAATATAGGAGTGAAGTTCCTGAAGACAGAAATGGTTTACTAAGCTGCTAAGCCACAGAGTTCTTTATACGCTTTTTGTCCTTAAGATCATAAAAGCCCCAAATGAAATGGTTGGCAGAAATGGTTTCTTGACAAATCTGATAACAATTTGGCCACAGAGAACGGACCATCTCCTTGGATAATTTGGTATTACGGTCATGAAGTTAAGGGTGGCTCAGATTCAAAGTGCCTGTTATTGTTTCAAAGATAACTTACCAAATTAAACTGATTCATCTCACACTGATTTAGGAGTTAAGTGTTCAATTATCTTAAGGTCTATCCTGCAACTCATCTGGCCTGGTCCATTCACTGGAAAGCTCTGCTCAACTCAGGTGTTGAGACTTCCCTTCAGCTATAGCAGCCTTTCTGAAGGCTTCCCAAGCCAAAAACTTCTCAGCCTGTACAGAACTCTTGAATACTTAACTGCTTGCTCCAGAGCAACTTTAGAAATCTTCTAAAAGTACAGAGCTTGCTCACAAGTATCCCTGCAGCCGGCCGCTGCTCTTTGTGACTCCTCCTCGTGGTGGGGTAAAAAGTCTGGGACGGTTTTTGAAGGACAGGCAGTTTATGAATTCTTCTGGAATGCAAAACTCCTGTCCCACCACTCTGAACAGGTGGGTTCTGTGTCTGAACAATTGTCTCTGTCTCCCTAAAACTGCCTTCAAAACAGCAAAACGCAAAATAGCCAAGTAATATACATATTTGTGAGAGTGTACTAGAAGATGTTACTCAGCATGTCAACCAAGAAATCCTGCCTGAAGCCCCAATGTGAAAGGATTAAAAAAAAAAAAAAAGCTCTAGAAAATCGTTTGATTTCCCTAAAAAATTGGTTTCTTTTTCCCCAAAAGGAGAACTGTGTGACTCAACTCATTCCCTTCTTTGCCTCCACTGCCCAAAACAACCCAGTCTGCTCCTGGGGGTCCCCCTCTCCCTCATCTTAACCTGTCACTATTACCTGCATCTCACCAGCGCTTTATTGTAAGCCCCCCAGATCTTTTTTTGAAATGAGTTTGGATGTAAAAATCTTACAAATAAATAGACATGATATGCAAAGATGGCATAATGTTCTCTTTGAGCGAGTCTGGTACAGGAGGAGATGCCTAGAGGGGAGGGCAGAGTCAGGCAAGGTTTCTCTGTAAGGCCGCTGGGGAGAATAAAGCACTAGAGGAGGTAAGAGAGAGACCAGGTGAGGCCTGACAGGCAGTGAAGTCCAGCCCTCACTAAGCGGGCAGGGGATGTCTGCTGAAGAACCCAGATGGGATTCTCAGGAACTGCTCACCGCCCCACACTGCATTGCTAAGTGCCGCTAAAGAAAATCTAAGAAGCTCGGAAATCAAAAATGTGTCACAGCACCGCGTTGTTGGAGATGTCCTCTCGTGGCTAATCTTTACAGTTGTAATAACCCTCAGACGCATGGAGGGAACTGCATTTTAGCAGAGGCTTGTATATCCAGAAGACACTTATTAGCTAAAAATTACAAAACTTAAAAATCAGTTGGAATGGAGAAAAAGTTTAAGATTAAAAAAAACTGACCATATTTTTGCCATATTCATTTTAAGCTGATTAATTGAATAAAGTCTTTTACAGTTGATGGCTTTTATGTGTATCAAGATAAATTTTATGTCCCTGACAGCTGTGGCTTTTTTTTTTTTTTTACCAGGGGGTACATGTGTGCATGTGTGTGCATAAACAATTGGAATCATTAATATCATCTCCAATCTGCCATAATTTTCTATTACCTTAATTAATGGAGTTCTCCCAAAAAAAAATCCAAAAAGGTAAGCAGTTATGTCATTGCAGATAACACTTGATATTGGAACAAGGAACCTGTAAAAAAAAAAAAAAGTTCCTATGATTAAGTTGCAAATATTCATCTTACAGGTTGTGACTCATAATAAACCAGTGGAATACTGTGGGGGGTGCTACAGCCTAGTCCACATTACAGTATTTGCCAAGTCATGAGCAGAAACAATGACTGTCCACCAAATTTGCCCATTTAGCAATTTAAATGGAGCAAAATGCTAGGAGAATAATGCTAAAGAAAATATTAAATTATCTATTTCTATAGTTATAGATATTAAAATCTTAGGTTTTTTTTTTTTTATTTTAACTTATTCTGGAGAATCTTCCTCTATTACCCAGGCTGGAGAGCCGTGGTGCTATCATAGCTCACCGTAGCCTCAAATTGCTGGGCTCAAGTGATCATCCCACCTCAGCCTCTTAAGTGCCCGGACTACAGGCTTACACTACTACCTCTGGCTAATTCTTTAATTTTTTTTTGGAGACATGGTCTCCCTATGTTACCCAGGCTGGTCTTAGACCCCTGGGCTCAAACAATCCTCCAGCCTCAGCTTTCCAAGTAGGTAGGATTATAGGCACAAGTTACGATGTCCAGATCAAATTTTAGTTTTATGTGGAACAAGTAATAATAATAATATGCAGACTGAAAGTTTATCTTAAGAAGCCTTTCATTAATTTTAATTCTATCTTAGCTATGACTGCATTAAACTCTACTAATTGTATAGAACCTACTTACTCCTGTAACTGTCCCCATTAATTAAAAGTTTGTACACTACATGGAAGATGATAGCATAGGGATTCCAGTTGTTTACACAAATACACACACCCTCCTTGGTAGAAAAACATAAACCTGTCAAGGTAATAAAATTTATCTTGGTAAAACCCATCAACTGTAAAAGACTTTAACTAATCCATTACAATGAATGTGGGAAAAATAGGGTCAGATTTTTTTTCACTGTACAAGGAAAAAGACAAATGGATTTTTTTTTTAAATCTTAAGCTTCTTCTCCATTCCAACTTAAGTTTTATAATTTGTAACTAATAAAAATCCTTTCTGAATATGCAAGTCACGGCTATAGAGACAGTTAACTCCGTATATCTGAGATCTGGAAACCTATTCCTGTATGAAAGCAAAGGAGAACCCACCCAATTTCACCTGGAAAAAAATGCATTTCCAATACATGGTTTACTGACAAGCAAACTTTCCTATGCTTTTGCATTCTGTGTATATAATATCTTAATATCTTTACAGTCTATCTTAGTAAAAAGTTAGAGTTTATTAACACATGCAAATATAATTATTTATTTATGGGGGACTTTCTGTACTCTATTTGGAATCTGAATAAAAAGGTTTTAGTTGTTAATGAAGTACTTTGTCTTTAGTTGTCAAACAGTAAGCAAAACTTGGTAAGATATTTTAATGAAATACGCAAACAGCACATTTTAGTAGAAATCTGTAAGACACTGTCCAATGTTAAAGAGCTTAAAAAGTGCTAGGATATGAATAAAAGCAGCATATACTGTTCCCTTACCATATCATGCCTTCAAACAGATTTTGGATGACAAGGTGGGACTGAGTAACGGTTATCAGTAAAGTGACATGAGTCCATGCGAACTGTTAATAGCCCAACAACACAAAAATTAGTAAACACAACTCATCAGTGTAGCTGAAGAAGCAACAGTGACTCTGAAAACACAAATTTCTACCCTGACTTTTGGTCAAAATTTGTAAGATAAGCTCCTATAAAATAAATGCTGTTAGTAAATTACATTCATTTTATTACTACTGGAATCTTAAACTAATGACAACATTTAACAAAGTAATCTTAACGCAGACACAAATAGAATGCTAACAACAGCTATCTTACTAAATTAAAAAACACAAATACAAACCACAATCTTCAATCATTAGATTTACATGATAATGAGAAATTTACAGTGTGGTTACAGCATTTAGAGAGGAACGCTTTGTTCTGGATGCTTTCTGCAGTTACCAAAATGCTAAAATTAATCTTTTTCTGAGTTCATTATGGCAAACTTTCTGTCCTAAAGATTCCTTTCTAGCTGCGAATGATTCAAACCAGCAGGGGGCAACTGCCCATAACAGGTCCATTTGACGACAGTGTTCAATCTCAGATTTTCACAGATTTTTGTGTTTTATCAATTCCACTGGGCCTGAGAGACGGCTACTGTCGTGACTTCTAACATCATCAGTATGAGTAGAATGTAAAGAAAAAGAAGCTAACGTGTCCAGGTACCAGTCTTACGACTTTTATTCTAATTTATAAAATCTCTTTTTATAATTCTTAGGATTTCGATTTATCCCTAATAAACCTATTTCTCATTTCAGTAAGTGATATATTATATTGGTTATTTTGTTTCATTTTATTTTTATCTGCTTGTAAGAGCTAATTCTCTTTTACCCTGGTTGCTTCAAAATGCATCATTTTTTCCCCACTGGGCACTATTTATATTCTCGTAGAAGATTCTATCTCTAATTTGTCTTGTTTCTAGATTTTCACTAAAAATTTTACTCTTCATCCTCAGACCCTCTGAAATTAGGAATGTAAGAAACCTACAGTTTCCTAACAAACGCTCAGCAGAATGTCTTGGTGAGAGAAAACAAAGCACGAGGGATAGAAAACGCACTGCCCATCCGATCAAGCCTTTCTAATACGTGAACTCACAGATCTAAACCCTACATGAAACCGTACAGTCTTATCATGAGCTACAGTTTAAGACAATGAGGAAAGTTCATTACGTACAGTGATAAATTTCATAAAACATAGACTTTGGTACACTGAACGAGATACGTATGCCAAGCAGGATTAAGCAATCCTGTGACTAAGCACAGCTACCAACAAGACATACGCTCTGCCCCCTCTAAGCCTATGCTCAGAGTCACTTTCCACAGAACAACATGGTCGATTTCTGAGACTCAGGAACCGTACAGGAAACTATGAAAATTCTTCCAATTTCTGTAAATTTAAGGAATCCAATACTTTAATTTCCCAACCTTTAAAAGTATTCAGAGAAAAAGGTTTTAGGAAGCTTTGAAAAATAGTTAAAATTTTAAAACCCTCAAAACATTTTCAGCCTCAATGTTCTATATTTAATCGTCACCTGAAATTGAAAGGCCCCCTCATATTGAGGCAAGACGTGAATTAGCGGTTTAGGTGAGATCTTCTCGCTACAGAAAAATAAAGGAGAAGGTTTTCATCACATTGATGGCTACGCGTTGATACACACCATGTAAAACTGCAGACGATAGTGTTTCTTCACCAAGCTCAGCACAAACATGCAGAAACCTGTTCAAGAACAAAAAACGGGCTTGTTGTGCAATGTGGTATAAAGTGCAAGACTCCTGGAGCCCAAGTGAGCCAATTTCCTATAGCGTATCTAGGTCATCTCTCCTACCATCTCAAATTAAGCATTTTAAGTTAAGCTTCTTGAGGGAAACAACCCTGTACTCTCCAAAGGGCCGAACTCCATGGCACAAATTCAGGAGCATCCCTTGGACTAACCCAATGACTTAGCCCCTTGTTATTAGTATGTGGACATGGAAAGCATCTTGAATTTCAATTACACAAAATTTAGTAGCTATACCAATCTATCAAGGGTATCTCCAGAATGTTTTCAATCCCTATAGAGTATGAAAATTAATAATAACTATTATGCGGCTAATATTTGTTGAACACTTATTATTTCCAGGCTCATGGCTAAACATTTTAACATTAATGATTATTAATCTCTTATTAACTCATTTGATCCTTCCAAAATCTCCATGATGTATTACTAATTGTTGCTTCCATTTTATAGATGAGAAAATGCATGAAGGGCTTTATGAATTTACTAAGGACCACCAGCTAGAAAGCATAAACACTATACCCTACTGACCCTCACGAGTCACACGGTTCCATAGACCCATTTCAGCAAAATTTAGGTTAAAAATAACTTGAAATTTCTCAGAACAATATTATAATAATCACAACAAAATACAGTACTCTTAATAATTTCAAGATTTACAAAAAGTATTTGTGTTTGGTTACATGCTATGAATTCATTATAGGACAAATTTACTGAAGATTCTTAATCAAGTGAAATCTATTAGTCATATACTAAATTAATAGGAGCCAATATGAGGTGCTTCTTGCCCAATATACCTGTAAACTTCTAATATGTTTATTTTATAGAGGCAGATAGTGAAAATACATAAGTTTAATTTCAAATAAACAGCTAGGTTTGCACCCTATTCTCACCATCTTTAAAGAGTGAGTTCTCTGAGATACAAACTGAATTTTCGGTTGACCTAAATATTAGACTTTGTATATCTAAGTTATACTTACCAAGGCAATTCTCCCTGCTAGAGTAAGCAAGGGTATGACTATTCTCACCAGAGCAAAGAACTAAACCGCAGCTGCCTTTAGCTATTTTTTAATGACTGATTTGAAATGTCAAGGCATAAAGAATGATGGCAAAGGAAGAGAACACAAACTGACTCCAGATCTGACCTCCCCCCGTACTCGTCACCCACAGGGAAATCTGACTAATCGTATTGCAAAAACAATCTGGACACATTTTGTGAGTAGAGGCATAGCTGAAAGCCATTATGTAACTTTCTTGAAAGAAAGAGAGAAACTGAAATGTGGAATTCATGGCATTGAAACTGCTGATTGTGTGGAAGAGTCCTTTAAAAATTATGGTGTTTGAGTTTTTGTCTGTAACAGGTAGATGTGTCTCGCAGCTCAAGTAAGAATGTAATTGCTTTTTTTTTTTTTTTTTGAGACAGAGCCTCAAGCTGTCCCCCTGGGTAGAGTGCCGTGGCATTACAGCTCACAGCAACCTCCAACTCCTGGGCTCAAGCGAGTCTCCTGCCTCCGCCTCCCAAGTAGCTAGGACTACAGGCGCCCGCCACAACGCCCGGCTATTTTTTGGTTGCAGCCGTCATTGTAGTTTGGCGGGTCCAGGCTGGGGATTTGAACCCGCCACCTTAGGTGTACGTGGCTGGCGCCTTAGCCGGTTGAGCTATAGGCGCCGAGCCAAGAATGTAATTTCTATGCACTTTCTATGGCTAGTGGGTAGTTAAAGGTGAACGTGGACTGGATGTGGTTCAATGCCACTAAACCTATTCTGTCCAAACAGACCCCTTGATTCACCCAGAGCAGCCTTGGGACACTTCTCAGTACCATGAACTATGAATAATTTCCTCACAAATACTGCACCAAAATATATGGTTTTCTCTCTCTTGAAATTATATAATACTATTCACTCTTAAGCATTTCTTTGAAACAAAACTCCCAGTAGAATCATTTAATGTTCTGGTAATGGTCATTTTATCAAAGACAGTTGTAGCCACTCACTGTTACCTGATCCCATTTCACCTAAAGCATATAGTTATCTGACTCCCAGATACATTAAGGTAATGTAGTTCTCTGACTTTGCAGAGGTGGGAGGTATAACGTGTCTTTATAGCATATCTGAAGCTCACTACGGTCATCTCTCAGGATCCATGGCGACTGGGTCCGGGATCCCCAAGGACACTAAAATCCATGGGTGTTCAACTCCCTCCGGTAAAGGTGTTTGCACATAAGCCACACACCCTCCCATGTGATTTAAGTCACCCTTAGATTACTTACAATGCCAACTGTAATACAGATGCAGTGTAAATATTTGTTATACTCTATCGTCTAGGGAATAATGATAAGAATAGAACATCGTCAGTACAGACACACCACTGATCTGTAGTTGGTTGAATCCACCAACACAGAGCCCACGGATGCCGAGGGCTGACTACATAATTCTTAGGGAAAGACACTCAAAGAAAGAAAACATATGAACTTAATTTCCTTCATTCACAGCCATATGGCCACATGAGCATTTATGTTTAAATATCTAAAAATACATATATGCTATATTTGAATAAACCTTTGGGAAGGATAATTTTATACATTTGGATCCACAGTTTTACTTTTCCCCTAATTAACAAAGAATGTTTGAATGACTTTCTCATTAAAATCACAGGATTTGTTACAGTAGTGCAAATAAAAGCACTAAAAAGGCTTCCTAACATCTGTAGTCCTTGACATAAAATGGTTTAGCTAAACCTACTCATCAACATTTACATACACTGTCGTCTGCCCGGTGTTTTTCAATACAAACACGCGTAGATCCTGTTGCCAGTATCAAGGGCACTTATCCAGGGGATTAGGGAAAACCAGTTACCCAACATACTTAAGAGAGGTGTATTCAAAAAGAACAAGAGAATAAGATTCTCAGGAGAAGCCAAGGAAAAAAAACCCAAGACGCTGAAAATTTCAGAAAAGTGAATACAAACAAAAAATAGTTATCGAGCACTTGCGATATATGTCAGACACGAGATTAAAAAATAAGACAGACACTGCCATCGGGAGCCCATACTCTCAGTGAAGAGTCAGAAATATACCAAAACAAAATATAAAGTCATTTTTGAAATTTACTATTGGTGATTAGGCAATTCAGTAAACACAGGCAGCCTTTAATTTAAAAGACAGACAGTGGCACAGACCCAGGATTGAATATTCAAGCTTAGCAACTCATCTTGTGTCTTTTCACGTGGTTTTATATTCTTTATCACATTTGCCTAAACAATCACAACTTCTAAAATTCAGACACATGCTGCATTTCATGCGCCTTTCATCAGATGCTAGATGACAACTAATTAAAAGAAGTCGTAAGTGAATATGCATTATAGAAATTGTCACACGGACCAATCACTGTATTAGCCAAATACAAGATTTCTATAATCTGAATGGCGGGTGTGGGTATACAGCAACACCAGCACGTGTACAGGTTGACTAGTCTTTAGCTCAGAAATGGTACGTGGTTTTGGAGATATAGTCCTTTGTGAGCAAAGACTGTTACATCTTTCTAAAGATTTAATCAATATTCTCTGATATAAAAAATAATTGGTCAAGAAAATCATGTATTAATTTCAGCAAAACTTAAGTTTATATGTCCAACAATTTTGTTAAATTCAAAACATTATATTCAAATCACACCATGTCCTTGAGGATTTTAAAGAAATCAAAACAGCCATGCATAAGGGCAAGCAAAAAGAAAAAAAAATTGCTAAGCATAATACTCTTAATTGCTCAAGTTGGCTAAAGAGATAGTAAGGTGACGATATTAAGGCTCAAATGCCTCCCCCTGATTTACTTGTCACAGCTGACCATGTAATCAAATAGCTGTTCTGGTTTCCAAAGAGCCCTAAATCCAAATCACCAAGCTGATGAAGCGTTCTTTTTCTATGCACCAAGAGCCTACAGACAATGTTTGACTTATGTTTCAGCTCTTTGATTTCCTCTTTCTATCATTCAATTTCATTTACAACAAAATTATCTAAATGCCAGAATGACTTCCAGGTCCTAGTCAGGGAGTCGTTTTGAATGATATTAACAGGTCATTTAATTTCTCGGACCTTGATGAGGGGTTAGACCTGTAGATATCTACATTCAATTTCAATAAAATTCAACATCAATAAGGTCGCTTGAATTGTTTCTGCTTTTTAAACCTGCCAAGAATTATATTTTCCAAAGCCATATGACCACTGCAATAGAAATAACGTTTTGATGAGACTCTTAGAATATTATTAACTAAAGAACTTCCAATGATTTCCATAGCGTAATTTGAAAAAAGACACACAGTGAGCTTTCTATCAATATTTCCTCACTCCATTTACTAGACCAAGCTTGTGAAGGCTGCCGGCCTCGTCAAGAGTCCCCAGTAAGGCCTCAAGACTCAGCAAACAAAACACTGATGCTAAGAAAGTTTCTCGAAGAAGCGCTGTGAAGGGATATACAAGTTCTCAGCCTTTTAATCATCTGTCAACAAATATAAACTGGGAACCTAAGTGCTAGATTCTGTGCGTAATTAAGTGAGAGACACACAGTGGGTGTTTATGGCCAAACAGGGCCACATTTAAAATGATAGTAGACAGAGAATTCTTCAAGTGGTTTATATGGGCAGTTTCATCATTTAACCCAGTAGCTCCTACCTTACTATAAGATTGCAGTTTATTTTTTTAACTTAATTTTTATTAAATCATAACTATACATTTATGGGGTACAATGTGATGGTTTGATATACAATGTAGAAAGCTTAAATCAAACTGATTAACATAACCACCACCTCACTTACTTATTTTTTGTGGCAAGACATTTGTAAAGTGGTTTTCAAATGTACCCTGGCCCGGTGCACATTAGGTGAGATCCCACCAATACCCTCCCTCCATTCGCCCTTCCCCTTCCCCTCCCC
>NW_003852434.1:5349833-5351335 GCF_000181295.1 Otolemur garnettii
CTGGGCATTGTGGAGGGGACCTATAGTCCCAGCTACTTGGGGGGCTGAGGCAAAAGAATAGCCTAAACCCAGGAGTTGGAGGTTGCTGTGAGTTGTGACGTCACAGCACTCTACTGAGGGTGATAAAGTGAAACTCTGTCTCTACAAAAAAAATTTTAAAAAAAATGCCTGAGAATATACAATTATCTCAACAAAGAAGCAGATTTCAAGACAATAACCTGGGATACAAAAACAATTTTCCTCAACTGTCATAAAATAGCAGTTGGCTTCTAGGATCAGCTCACAGTACTTTAATCTCTAATTTATAACCCATAGTATTAAACTACAGACCTTCAAGGTCAAGGCCCTTGCTACATCTAGTATGAATCACAGCAGTAGTTCCTAGTCTAGTGTCCCTGATGATGTCTCCCAACATATCTCACTTAATCATAAATCTGGTTCTATCATTCTTAGCTTAAAATCCTCCAAAGGTTTCCCAGGAATAAAGTCCAAACCTTTCCAGTCTCAGGGTGTGGCTACTGCCTACCCTTCCGATCTTCACTGCCACAGGCCCAGAACACATCCTCCCTCACCGCCAAGCTCACACAACTGTTCCCTCTGCCTGGAAAGCCCTTTCTCACCAGCCCCCTGGCAAATGCTGGCGTGCTCATTATTCTTCATGATATCTGTCCTCTCTGCTCTCCAAGACCCTCAATGGCCTTCTTTCCCCTTCTCATGACCCTGCTAGGTCTGCTGCTCATGCTTCAGCAATGAACTCAAGGACTCCCATCTCACCAGCTCTGAGACCCTGGCAGGCACACGGCTGGTTTATTCCCCTTATCACGATGGTCACAGCATCATTCACTGTACCTCACATTTGCAAAGCACTTGAACATTTGTAGAGAGAATGACTCTGATGGCTTTCACTAAGTGTCTATAATTCTACAAGCTTAAAATAGCAAGCGATAAAATACATCTATGGCAGGTATCAGTGCATTGTGAGAAAAGAAGAAATACTGATTTTATTTTATAACAGTAGTGTCCGAAAGTTTAATGAATGAAGTAAACAATTACTAAAAAGGGGTTGGTTGGGAGGCCATAGTGCACAAAATATATTAAAAAAGTAACAACAAAGGAAATAAATTAAACTGTGTCTATCTGTCCCCATTCAACTGACATGTCATTCACAAATGTAAGTCCAAGGGGAAGTGCCCAGGGAAGAGTGACACCCTGTCCGTCAGACACTGCTGTCCCTCAATACAGATGTAACTGCAGATACGGCAAGAAAGGAGACCGATTTAAATGTGCTGATATAAAGCCATCGATAGACTAGATTAAGTGGAAAAATTAAGTTCAAAAAAGTCTGTTCTTATTTGTATAAGAAAATGAGGGAGGGGGCATAAACATATAAGCTTAAATACTCTAAAAAGTCCTAGAATACTAATAGTAAACCCTGGAGGTTATAAGCAAGACTCTGATATGGGAGGAAGATTTCACTGAATATTCCTTTTTATCTTCTTCTT
>NW_003852434.1:5352661-5353552 GCF_000181295.1 Otolemur garnettii
AAAGGTCTCTGTACCAAAATTAACAAATGTGAATAAGAGAAGGTAAATTCAAGAAAAGTGAAAAGTTATAAGAGAATGAAATATAATTATAGATACTATTCAGCATTACAGGAAATGATAGTTTATGTTCCTGTTTAATCATGTAGACAAAGCCTATAAAAAACTGAGTATGGAGAAGTGAGAGGTCACAGGAAATCAACAGATAATGTTTAAAATAAATTACAAAATAGGTATATTAGAAAAACAGAAACCATCTGAAAGGGGTAGGGTACAGGATTGCTCTTTATAATTCTTTTGAAACTGATTTTTAAAACTAATGTCCATATAATAAGGATACAAATAACTTATATTGTGACTCATTATAATTATTATTAAATAATGAGAATAAGCACATGAAATAAAGTAAAATTATTGGGTTCAACAACAGAAGCCACCATAGCGCCCCTTTCTTGTCCTCGTTAAAACTCAAAATGCCAGCAAAGAAGTCTTGTTACATAAACCAAAAAGTCACTGTACTCCTCCCTCCTGTAACAGGAAGAATCCATCCCAGAATCCACCTTACATTTAATAAAACAAATCAAGCTTATTGGTTACGCAAAGTCTCTACCAAGAAAAAGTACCACAAACGTGTTTTGGTGAACACAAAACCAGAGTCAAGTGTTTTACTTGTCAGAATCTTAGTATGGTCTTCTCAGCTGAAAGCAGTCACCTTAACCTCTCTATGCCAGTCCACTTCACACTGGTCAGCATTTAAATGGACCTACACAGCTGGGTGCAGAGGCTCACGCCTGCACCCCAACACTGCACCCCAATCCCAACATTCTAGAAGGCTGAGTGGAAGATTCACTTGAGGTCAGGAGTTCAAGACCAACCTAGACAACATAGTGAGAC
>NW_003852434.1:5354092-5355850 GCF_000181295.1 Otolemur garnettii
CCCACCAAATCTCTGAAAATTACCATTATCATTTTAAATTGTGTTTCACTCTCTGGTTTTTTAGAATCAGAAGGCCTAGGAACTGAGGGAGCCTCCATTAAAATAGGAACACCACGAGGAAGAACATTATAATCACTGAACAAACGACATCCTTCTAAAGGACAAGACACACTTCTTCACATACTCTATATGTTTTTGGTTCAACGAGAAACTCAAAGGAGTCAGTTATACTATATTCAGTTTCCAAATGCTGTACCATCAGGAGGAAATTTTATTCACTGAGAACCTCCCAGGAGCTATAAGAGTAACTATTAAGAGCTAAAGTGCAAACTCACAGATCCATTTCATTTCCTTCTTTTGAAATGAAAAGAACAGCAACAAATATTTAAATAGTTCCAGGTACTGTTCTAAGTGCTTTCCAAAGAAACTGAGGCACAGAGGAAATTAATTAAATATGCCAACATTAACTCAACTAGTAAGGGGGAGGGGCCAGGAATTACATCGGCAATCTGGCTTTTCAAAAGCACATTTTCAAATCAATTTCTTAGAGACTTTCTTTATGATTGGTAAAATTTTATGAAAAAGAAATCTGTTTGTTCTAACATTACCCTAAGAATATAATTTTTAATCTCAAATCATAAAACACGTGGCACAGCACGCTATACACCAAGTTGTATATAATAATAAATCAAGCCAAGAAAACTAAACACTCTGTTTAATTAATTCTACAGAGGGTGCCAAAAAAATGCACCCATATTTTAAGAGATGTTACCTGTGTAATACTTTGTGACACTGAATTGAAGATACTTTTACTGGTCAAGTGTGTGCACATCCAATTTACCTGCAATTTGTACACTTTTGGAGAATTGAAGATACTTTTACTGGTCAAGTGTGTGCACATCCGATTTACCTGCAATTTGTACACTTTTGGAGAATGATTACTTTCACTTCCAACAAGATCTCTCAAAAGTTGTATCCATGGTTTGGCACCCCCTGTATATGAAAAATGTCTATTTTCCAGGAACAGAGACAGCAACATATATATGAAACTTTCTTTGTAAATTATATTTAGTTAATTATTACTATATATGTGTTTCTCTCTTACAACGTGAAAAGAACATTTTCAAATACATGGAGGGGCCATGAATAAGCACTTTTATAAAGCACTATCAGGGAGTAACTGCTATTTAAGAACATGATGAACAAATAAGTAAAAAGAAGGGCTAGAATAAAATGCAACAAATAAAAGATGAATTTAAATAGCAGATCAACATGGAAATTATGTTAACTGCATATAGAATACTGTCTCTGACTTACCTGCCAGGTAGAGGGCAAATGATATAAATCTGTGATAGCGGATGAGGAACTGAAGTTGTTCTTCTCTTTGAACAAATGTAGCAAAATAATCAGCGACAGTTTCTCCATAGAAAAAGTAGTTTACACACAGTAGAAAGTACCTACAATTTAAAAACAGTTAGCTTTTTATTATATTTGAAACTTTCTTCCTCTTAAACAACAGAATTATCCTCTCCATTTTGACGACACAAAGATCAAAACTAGGAAGACTAACGCAAGATATATTCCACCAAGATGCCATTTTCCTGTTTTAAACTTAATTCTAAACTCATTGATCAACAAGAATCTACGGAATACAGTTCACGCCTTTATTTAGCTCAAAATCTAATGCCAAAGACAGATAATTAAGAAACAATGCAGAAAATAGCCACACACGTACAACCTACACACACACACACACAC
>NW_003852434.1:5356364-5369533 GCF_000181295.1 Otolemur garnettii
AGGGAGCTAGCAGCAGGCAAAAACGTCACCGGTCGCTCCACCAAGACATCCTCCATCCTCAGGAAGAAGTTGAACCCACTGAGTTTTTGCTGACAAGAGCTTGTGTGGGTCAGGAAAGAGGCTGAGAAGCCCTGCCTTGTAATCCCTTGTGCCTCATCCTTGAGCCCCAGCTAGTAGCTGAAGGAGGTTAGGCACAAGGCAGGGGTGGTTTCCCTCTGGTTCTCACGGATGGAGCTAGACCCAAAGTTCCCAAAGTAAAGAGCGTGTATTCTCATTTCCATCAGCGGCATGACCCTTTTGCTGTGTTCCTACAATGCAAGCTGTCTTTGACTCCCCGGTAAGGCAGCCGAGGTCTAACCTAGCCCACTAATCTAATTTTTCGTCCACTATTCTCTAACTGCTAGAGTCTAACAGATACCTTCTGCTCAGGAGGGTCAGGAATGGTTCACCACCTGCAATACACAACTCACCTGTCCCACATCTGCAAACTGAGGGTGCTGCTTCTCCCCCCCAAAGTCTGCCTATGTCAGGAACCAGCTCATCTGCCCCCTCTTCAGTGACGTCTTCTATAACCACTGGAGCCCAGTCTGACGTATCTTTTCTCTTTCTATACTTAGGATCAATCCTGCATGGTTTAGCATTTAATTATTCTCCAATTATTTTACCTACCTAACATTTCCTATATATTCTGCAACTCATAAAGAAACCTGCTAAAAGAAAAATCAGCTATCCCCAAAGAACTTTCTTTTTGACTATTCTGAACCCTGCCTATTTTAATAGAACACTGGCTTCTTGGCTGATACTAATAAAACAACTATATTGAAAGGCATGGACACTTAGATTAAATATAAACCATAATGTTATCATGTTTCACGGACAATTGCCTTGATAACTATGAATTATACCTGAAGTTTTAAAAAGATATATAACTTTAAATGTTAAAATTATTTGGTGATTTTCTTTTCACTAACTACAAGCATTTTGTACATATGCAATTTTTTGCCTGTTTTCATGTCAACTGAGGGGAAATAAAACAGAAGATAAGTAAATTTTTTGCTAAAATTATGATTATAAAGGCTATAGAACATGTCCAATACAATGTTTAGTTTTCTTTAAAGGACAGGAATGGTATATATGTTCAACATAAATTAGATATCTCTATGAAGACTGAAACGTGAGATATGAAACCTTGCCTTGTAATTCCTTGTGCCTCATCCTTGAGCCCCAGCTAGTAGCTGAAGGAGGCAAAGGCACAAGACAGGGGCGGTTGTGTCAGAGGGGAAAGATAAAGGTGATATTCTTGTTTTCAAAATTCAATTATATTTTTCAAATTTATCTTTCTCCAAAATCATTTCATAAGATAAATCGGGTGAATATTGACTGATCAGAAGGCTTCCTTTACGAACTTTAGAAATAAATCAGATTTTCGTATCTGAAACAGCTCCAAGCTTACTTACCAGCTCAGTGTTCTAAACCAGGGTAGATCGTAAGAACGATAGACTCTGTAACCTATAGTGATAATTTCATGGAAGCATTTCACTTGGATGCTCAGAACCTGAAACCAAGAGAAAACATTAGCACACATTTCCCGATCTTTACATCTGGGCTTAATCATTCAAAAAAGCAATTTCTCGTTATATGCAATTTAGAAATCTTAATCTACCAATTTTAATTACTCTAAATGTCAGCAGCAAAAATGAAATACTCAATAGCTCTAAAATGAATGATATGCCCCAAAGGGGCAAGTAAATGCTGTTTTGTTCAAAAAGGCTTAAAAGATCCTCCCCAACTGGGTGGCACCATTGTTGAAAAGTGTGAGGGGGTACAGTCTGGCCTGTCACGGCTGCCCAAACTTTACCCCCATTACTGCTTCATTTCTTGAAATAGTCCTTCCCAAGACAGAATCTTTCTCTCCAATTTGTCCATTGTCTCCTAAGAAATCCTAGGAAAATGATCACGTGAAATTTTGCTTGCGTACACTTATTTTTAACCATACAAACAGTTAAAACATCTTTTACCCAGTTGCCCCAGGATGAGGCATGGTCTTTTTATCCTACCAGCCATGCCGACTCTCCCAGGGCAGCTACTCTCTGGTTCATCTGTGGCTGTGCTAATTCAAGAAATGATAAGCTGCCTTCTACGTCTGCAGCCACTCTGGCTGGTGAACTGGTTCATGCAGTTCTATGGTGTCCTAATCCATGCCTACTATATGGGCTTATATTGAAGAATCCCCTCTTGATGTTCTATTTTAACCGTCCTTCACAGTGCCATATTCCCCTATCTGGGTGAAGGTAATTTTTTAAGATGTGGCATTAGATCCAGTGTTCCGGTAATTCCAGTTGAAAAGCATCATGAACTAAGAGGTTAAAAATCTTTGTAAAGATGGAAGACTAACTTTTTTGCCCCTAGAGAGCATATCCAAAGGTTTGGTCTGAACAGCCCTCAAGCTAAGGATAGATTTTTGAATTTTTAAAGAGTTAAAAAAAGAAATCTAAGATTATGTGACAGAAACACCTATAGATCCAAAAGCCTAAAATATTACTATCTGCTCCTTCACAGAAAAGGCTTGGCAAAAACTGCGTCTGAAGCTACATTTTCCTTTAAAGTATGATTTATTTTTAAGATTTTCACAAATTAGCTTTCCCAAGCCTTCCTTTTAGACATTCCTAAACTGTTTTTCCCCATTATACCTATTATATGTCCAATCACATGCTTTTAAAAAGTAAATGTGTCCCTTCAGCCAAATAATTTTTAAAAAATTATAACAAATTACTGTAAATAGTACTTATAGAAAAAAGTCACAAGTGTGTCATAATATGATGACAAGAGGAAGTATAAATGCTATTGTTTAGATAATCTTTGCATATAATCAGAGAATGGGGACAATGCTCAATGTTCAGATAAAGTCATAAAGCCATGTTATTTACAGAAATGAGGCTTTTAAATCACCAAATGCACCGATGCATGGTCTATGAACATGTTTATAGACAGCGCCCACGAGCACTATACATAATATTTTACTCACAGGAAAGAGAAAAAGCATTTTTAATAGCTCACGTATATATTTATGTGACCATTAATTAAAATTGACAGGAGAGTATGAAACTGCCAGGAAAATAGAAAACAGAAGATCCAAACCACTGGAATCAGAATCCTTAAGCTGCCACATGTATCTTCCACAACGGGGTGATTACACAGAAATGGAGACTCCATCCTGTCAGTACCGGTAGCCATGTACACTGGTAAGACTCTGCTGGCCCAATTAATGTTTCCGAAGCCTTAAAAACAACCACCAATACTTAAGTGTCTACCTTTTCCTAGTTACTGAGGACCTACAGAAATAACACAAAGCATTTGTCCTCAGAGAAGCACAGTCTATAACAAGACCAGGTGGCAGAAGCCAGGTGGAAGTATGGAGAAGCAGACAGAGGTGGCGGGGCTGTGATGGACCGCTTGAACTCAGGAGTTAGAGACCAGACTGAGCCAGAGTGAGACCCTGTCTCTGAAAATAGCTAGGTGTGGTGACAGGTACCTGTAGTCCCAGTACTCAGGAGGCTGAGGCAAGAGGATCACTTGAGCCCGAGAGTTTGAGGTTGCTGTGAGCTACAACGCCACGGAACTCTACCAAGGGTGACAAAGTGAGACTCTGTCTCAAAAAAAAAAGTATTTAACATAAACATCATGTAAACATATGGATGAGGCCAGACAATTAAGTTCCCAACTCACCCTAGAAGGGCGACAGCCTCTTTGCTGAATATTGCCACGGTCACCTTCAAAGTACGCCCCTTGGGAAGCTATGCTCTGATGTCAGTGCCTCGTCCACCCTTTAAAGCAATTTTGGAACCCTCTTTTCTGGAGTGACCATTAGAGTTGTTGTCATATGAGGGCTTGACAATTAAGTTTGCAAACTCATCCTAGAAAAATTGTTTTGAAGGGTGAACTAGGTGCTGGCGCTTCACAGGTAACCATAGGGGTATTCAGCAATGAGGTATGTAGCACTTTTCTAGATTGAGTCATGTTTGAGGCTGAGGCAAGAGGATGACTTGAGCCCAAGAGTTTGAGGTTGCTGTGAGCTATGATGCCACTGCACTCTACCAAGGGTGACAAAGTGAGACTCTGCCTCCAAAAAAATCAGTATCCAAATATATGCATGCATATCTTTAAAAGTATTTTGAATTCTGTCATAAGAGAGTAGTTAAAAAATAGTCTTTATCTACAAATGCTTGCCCTAATTACTATTCTCAATAATGTATTTTTGGCAGTGAGGCCGGGGGGTGGGGGTGGGGGACATGTAACTGATTCCACAGGGAAGCCCACCAAACCAACCTAAGCCAGTATGCCCAGGATACTGGTGGTTGTGGTCAGCAATATTTTAGGTCAAAATTTTCTTGTAAAGAGGAATAATAACTCAATTGGTCCATAAGAGCTTCAATGGCTCCTCACTACTTTATAAATAAAACCCAAACTTTTTACAGCAGGTGTTCCCAAACTACAGCCACAGGACACATGCAGCCCACCTAGGACATTTATCCAGCCCACCAGGTGTTTTTGCCACTGCTGCCTGTCCTGCTTAGCAGCTGACTCATCCTGGACCCACAGTCCGGCCCTCCAATGGTCTGAGGGACAGTGAACTGGCCCCCTCTTTAAAAAGTTTGAGGACCTCTGTACAGTATTGCAAAGCCCCCAGAATCTGATGCCTAATTATTTTTCCAGTTTCAAAGGCACTGTGTTCATGGAAAAACACCTTTTTCTGACACATCTAGCCACTTGAACCTTTGATCACAATGCTTCCTCTACACGGCCGATTACTCAAGGTCCCTCCATGCACACAGCCACCCTCAGCAGCCTGCCATCCCTCCGTCCCTTCTGGCCCAGGCCTGCCAGCTCACCACTGGGCACTGAGAAGTGCAGGGCACACAACTGCTTTGGAAACGCCCAAGTCCCAAGGCCCACGGGGGTCTCCTTAGCTCTCGGCAGGGCTCAGCTCTCAGAAGACAGGAGCGAGGGGCGCTTCTCTGGAACCACAGCTGGACAGTGCTCACCCCTGCCCACCTGGCTTTCAGAACCCAAGTCCTCTGCCCTCCTGTGAAGTCTGTCCTGTCCAGTACCCCAGTTTCCTTTCTAAGAAAAAGCTCTCTAAGCTATTGGCAAATTAACAGAACAAAGAAAGTAATTTCTTACTGTTTTCATTATCTTGATAGGCCCAAGGAAGTGCAAAATGAATGACAGGACAAAGTGAAAAGTGAAGGAGGCTGGCAGTGCTTCTCAGAACCACTTTACATGGTTTCAAGACTTGATGGAATTTTATTTAATCACGCGTAATTCCACTTCAAAACTTATTCTTTTATAAAACACCAGGAAAATCGTATCAGATTGCTCATAAACTTATAAGCTATAAACAGAACTGGGAGTGGAGGAAGGAGACCAGTGAGATGAACAAACGCATTTCCAAGTGGGCAAGAGCAGCCAGAGATGCAGGAGGTGAGTACACAGGAGGCCGAATCGACGGGGAAGGGCTGAAGGAAGCAATGATAATAGTAACTACGAGCAGGACGCGTCTCCCACCCGAGAGCACGCTCCCGCTCTCGCCGGCCACTCTGCCGGGCGCTCTGCAAGTGCTTGATCAATGTGTTGACCAAATGCACGTCTCCTTCTCACTCCCACACTTCAAGTTTTCATCCTCTGCCTGGGATGATCCTTCCCCCAAGCTCCTCCCTTCACCTGCAGCCTCCCACTCGGCCTTCAGACCCCAGGCGGTGTGCCTGGGACCGCGCCTCTGGGAAGCCTCCAGCTCCCTCCTTGCTCACACAGTATTACTCTTTCTTTCATTTACTGATGTTTGTATAATAATTATGTATGCAATCTGTGTGGCTTAACAATGGGGAGAAGTTCTGACATGCATCATTAGGCAATTTCTTTGTGTGATGACAGGGCGTACAAACACAAACAGAGATGGCACAGCCCACGACACAGCTAGGCTGTATATGCCGTACAGTTGATAGGAGTTTTTTGGCTCCAGTATAATCTTATGGGGCCACCATAGTATATGTGGTTCACTGTTGACCAAAATGTCATTAGGTGGCATTTGACTGTACATATGTGATAAATGCTTCACAGTGTAAACAGTAAACTCCACAAGGGCAGAGACGGCACATGTTTCTCAGTACCATCATATCACACACCAGAATTATTATAACGCCGAGCACATACCTGGCACCCTGGGAGCACTTGTTAGATGAACTAAGACTTGTTCATCATCATGACTTATTGGGCTTTTGACACATGACAAAACTCAGAACTTGCAGAATGGTTTCTGTTTGGCTCTCCAGTCTGATCCTTGACACCTGCACACAGACACCCACAGCGTCCAGGGGAACACGTTCTCTGACTACCTTGGAAAGCCTTCCCCTCCCCCGGCTTTGGGACTCCGCGGCGGCACCATCTCTTCCTCTCCTGGCCCTCACACTGATCAGGTCCTGCTCTCCTATGTCCTCCTAACATGTCCTATCACAGGACTCACCACACTTACCTACCACACTCTTTATTCATAGGGTTACTTGGATGTCTCTGCCATTTCATTGAGTTCCTGAGTTCCTTGAAATCGGGGATCTAGCTAGTAATCACTGATGCTGGGGTCATGTGTATTTCTGTCATATCTGATGCGAGATGTGTATTTCACAGACACATACACACATATCTGTTATGAGGACTTGGTCTCTGCTGAAGGAATACATGGAATGGCCACTTTGCAAACAGAAAAGATTAATAACTTGGATCATTTCAATCACTTCATGAAGGCACTTTTAAAGGAACTAAATTTGCAGAAGCCAAGTCTGGACTTCCCATCATTCTATTTTAAGGACATGTTTAAATTACTTCAATCATATACAAATGCTGAAAAAAAAACCAAGAGACACTCAGACAAATGTCAACACTTACTAAAAGCATCAGCATGAAGGACCCCATATAGATGATCAGGAAGAACAACGAAATCATAGTTAGAGTGAGAATTCCACGAATCCACCAGTTTTTCCACCTACAAAGCAAATGTTCATAAAGTGAGTATTTAATGTGCTTTTCAAGTTTTTTGGGTGGTTTCAGGATGCCATACTCAAGAATTTTTCCTGACTATACTTTAAGACTCTCCTACTTCACTTTCTATGATAACAGACACCACAAATGACTTTCATTCACTCGCTCAAAGAGAAATTAAATTTCATTTTTGTTACATGTGAGTGGGATGAATCATGAGGTTGGGGAGCCAGGTGGTCAAGGTGAGTGTGAAGGTCAGGCATCCCCCTGGGAAGGTGGGACAGACAGCACGGCCGGGCAATGAGAGAAAGTAACGAAAAACACAGAACTATAACTGGAGGGCACAGTGACTCCAGTGCAGTGAAGGAACAAGGTGCTGGTGACCCAAGGGCCAGTCACAGAGGAGAAGGACACAGGGAAAGGCACGTCCTTCTATTGCTCAACCAGTGCTGCCTGCTTTCCCTGACTAGGGGCAAATACTAGTCTTTGGCAGAAAAGTATTTTCTTACTCCTGGGCCTTTCCCTGCTCCCAAGAGCAGAGCTCCCGGCTGCTACACCGTGCTGGTGCCTGCTCTGCTGAGAACTGCTCTCCCCAGCTCTCCTCGGGAAGCATCTGAGACGCCCAACTGCCTCACCCCTACACGCCAGGAATCCCACACTCCCTCCCTAGTCCACCATACAAATATCACGGCTCAGGTGACATGCCATAAAAAATGTAGGCAGCCACTGTATGAAAAATCCAGAATGATTCAAATACACACATGACAATGTAATCTAAAAATCTGTACCCTCATAACAGTGTGAAATAAATTTTAAAAATGTGTTTTTATTTATTCCAAATACACACGTGCCGATTTCTGAATGTACCTATATACGGAGGGGGGTTTCTGAATATAATATGACTGCTGTTTTTAGGACATATCTGATTTTTACTAATTCAGATCACAGCATTTAAATTATACATAAGAGATTTTAAGTCAATTTAAAGTCCAATATCATAGACACACTGTATTCTAAGCACAGGTCCTCAGTCCCTTCATATGGCAGAAATACCAGCTGATTCCATCCTTTATAGGGTAGTGATTACATTCCTTGCTTTTAACCACTCTCCTATATAGCTTAGACACTCCTAACAAACTATTCTTCTTCAAATACCCTTTTTGTCATTTCACTTCCACACTCAAGGATCTGAAGAGCCAAAATGGTAGGTTCATAAACTTTTCTGCTAGCTTTTAAAGTTTTTCATGAGGTAGTCAAACTGCACTTACCCAACTTTATTTTCCTCCATTGTTTTGTTTAACAAACTAGGTGGACTCTTAAATTTCTCATGGGACTATAAGCTTGAAGGCTAAACTGAAAATGAGTGTAGAGTTAAAAATGTTACGGCTCCTAGGCACAGTGGCTCACATCGGTCCGTAATCCCGGCACTTGGGTAGCTGAGACGGGAGGATCTCTTGAGGCCAGGAATTTGAGTTCAGCCTTAGCAACAAAGCAAGACCCAGCCTCTACTAAAAAAAAATTTTTTTTTAACTAGCCAGGTGTGGTGGCACATGCCTATAGTTCTAGATACTTGGGAGGCTGAGGTAGGAGGATCTCTCAAGCCCAAGCCTTCCAGGTTGCAGTGAGCTATGATTGTGCCACCACATTCCAGCCTGGGTGACAGAGCGAGACCCCATTTCAAAGAAAAAATAAATGCTACAGGTAAAATGCTCCATTTAGCTCTATACTATGGAAATATAACTGTGCATTGATGAATGAATTAGAAAACTAGGCTAGGTCAGGAACCTAGTCAGACGTAAGTAAAGGACCATAGCCAACCCCTGTCCTGTCTATATAAAATCCATAAAGATATTTAGACCCTCTTTATAACTGACTCTCAGCCTCAGAATTATCCACAACCTATTTTGAAGATGAGCACATGACTTTAGGGACAGAATTCAGTCCCCAGCGGCTGCTGCCAACATCTAGGTGTTCCTCTGATGGCTGGCTTTGTGCTTCAGAGATTGGCAGTAGCTGAGAACCAGAGATTTTAAACAGGGAAGCTACTAATTTCCGATCATCCCAAAATTCCATGGCAACCCAAAACTGGGCCATTAAGGAACACTTTTGTTTTTCTGTAAAAGACAGGGTTTCGCTCTGTCGCCCAGGCTAAAGCACATAGGCACAATCACAGCTCACTGTCACCTTGAATTCCTAGGCTCAAGTGATCCTCCTGTCTCAGCCTCCAAATAGCCTGAATTACAGGCATACGTCACCATGCCTGGGTAATAAAAAAAAAAAAAAAGGAAAAGGAAAAACTTCTTGTAGAGCCGGAGTTTCACTATGTTACTCAAGCTAATCTCAAACTCCTGGCCTCCAGCCCAATCTTCCCACCTCAGCTTCCCGAAGTGCTGAGATTGCCTGAGTGAGCCTCTGCACCCAGCCTTGAGGAGCATTAGACCCTCCATAGTTGACTACCTCCCTACACTGACCACCTCCTTAAATTGACCTAATTCTTTATAAACCAGACAAGCACCACATACACATATTAGTAGAGTAGGCCTAGTTGCTTATGCTGACCACCTCTGTATATTGACCAGTTTGCTACAGCCCCTGGGGTGGCCAACTTACAGAGGTTCTACTGTATACAGATATTGTTGCTCTCAGAAAAATTCCCCTCTCCTCACAAGATTAAAGACTTAGTTCCCTTATTTTAATTTAAATGACATTAATTAAATTAAATGATTTAATTTAAATGATATATATATTGAATACTACATAAATACAACATATATATGTGTGTGTGTGTGTGTATATATATGTATATCCCCACTGATACGGTAACCAAAAATCATCTTTTGGGGAGAAAAGCACTGAATTCAAAACAGAGCACTGCACTAAAAAACAGAGGACAGTCTGGTTCTGAATTCAAAATTCTCCATCGCGTTTACCGCACTAGAGGAATCATGTCAGAGAAAGCCTCTATTTTGGATCCAGGTCATCACAACAAAGCCCTATCTCACGGATCCTTACTGGAAAAATGATGGGTGAACTGCTCCACACCAATATGTAACCTCTCACATATTAGACAAAAGTTTATATCTGCTTCACTCTTATACATTTTATAATTCATGTTATGAAAGCATACAATGAAGGTTAACAAACAGCTGATGAGCAAGTCTGTGGTCATTAAGCATTTAAGATAAAATGTAACAGACTGGAGTTTGAGACAATTTTAAGATCAGTTGAAAGAAACAAATTACCTATTTTGTTTGGCATTTGAAACACAGGGAACAGGGAACATGGAATGTTCTTTATTTGGTGTTCTAACCCCAGAAAGGCCACCTAGACATGGTAAATAGATTGCTGTGACCAGTATCTTCCTAGTTCTGTAACTTCTACCTGTTACCCTCTCAGACTTGGTTCTCTCATACTACGTAAGCTTGTAAAGATTTAGCAGACAATTTATGTCAAGCCCTTAGGACTGTGCCTCATATGTTAGGTCGTCAAAAAGTATAAGCCTTATGTCTCATAGTTCCAAACTTTACAAAAACTCATATTTAGTACACGACAAGCATAACCTCAAAGCTTATCTTAAGTGCCTGCGTCTGTTTATCTTCATCCAATCATACCTTGAAGATAACCCAGATAGAGCTTTCTTGAGAATCTCAGGGGTTCTATCTGAGGATGGTGGGATGTCTGGAATATCAGAATCTGTTCTGGAATCCAAATCTCCATATCTGTCATCAATATCTGTTTCCTAAAAGGAAGAAATGGAGATAAATCACTTTGCAAAATAATGTTTCAAAAAGCGCATGCTTGTTACGGCGTTTATTTATTGCTCAGTGTACCAGATTGCAGTTACATAATCTGAAAAAAAGAAACAACTATTAACTCACCTTAAGTATTCAAGTACTGTTATACTTTGTTAGGAAAGTTTATCTTTGCTAAAATTTGTCAATATGAAGGATCACCTTAAATTAAAGACATAAAAGAAGCACGTTGTATACTTTGAAAAATCAGAAGGCTACCAACAAAATCAATTCCGTTTTGTTTTACTACTTAACTGAGAGAACATGGTGTGATTTCCATGGAGATTCTGATCAGGTGCTCAGTTCCTTTTTTGATTCGATTACAACGAAAGCATCAATAGTCAGAGTAATATCTTACATGAACATAGCATTTTATAAATACTTTTAAGCATCTTAACTTCCATCACTTTTATTAGACCTTTGGGTGACAATCCCAATGAAGCAGGTCAAATAGACAGCATTTTTAGGCTCGGCACCTGTAGCACAGGGGTTATGGCACTGGTCACATACACCAAGGCTGGCAGGTTTGAGCCTGGCCTGGGCCAGCTAAACAACAATGATAACGCCAACAAAATAATAGCCAGGAGTTGTGGCAAGAGCCTGTAGTCCCAGCTGCTTGGGAGACTGAGGCAAGAGAAGATCTTGAGCCCAAGAGTTTGAGGTTGCTGTGAGCTGTGACGCTACAGCAATCTACAGAGGACAACACAGTGAGAGTCTGTCTCAAAAAAAAAAAAAGATATCATTTTTATTTTACTGGCAGGTAAACTACAATTGAAAGCATTTGCTTTGGTAGTGAGATTTTCTAAGAAGTTATTTACAGCCCACACTGATATATGATAGTGCACATACTAGAGCTGTGTATGTTGGGGTGGCAGGGAGCCCCAGGCCCTTAGACAATGGTGGTCACAACAAGTGCCAGGGATGGGGTGGCCAAAGAAATTTTAAGAACAGAAATGTCATCTAATGCTCTGTCGGAAGATTTCGTTCTGCTATAATATAATGGTTCCTACTCCCACGTTCTCCCCTCCTCCAATCCCTCAGCTCCACCCAGGTAACCTGTAATAAAGAGTGCTAAGCATAGAGACACCTCAGGAGAGTGTTTTGCAAAGGAGAAGGTGGAGCAAGGGAAATACTAAAGGAAATATGAGCCCTGACAAGTAAGTTCACGAACTCATCCTAGAAAAAGTGCTATATACCTCACTGCTGAGTATCACTCCCGTCACCAGATGGTGAAGAAGCAGCACTTCCAAAGTGACTGTAGGGATAATGGACCAAAAATGACAAATGACACAGACGTGCTGAATTCCCACTGTGACACGGAGAGTCAGCTGACCCTGAGAAAGCTTAAACACAGAGATGATAACTATGAAACACCAGACAGAACATCTCTTAAGAAAATGTCAAGGTGCCTGGGGCCAGTCTGACAGGCCAGAGGGCTCTGACTTCTTAGAGTAATGGAACACGTCACTTTTTTTAAAAAAATTAAATCATAGCTGTGTACATCAATACAATCATAGAGTACATGTATTGGTTTTATATACAATTTGAAATATTTTCATCAAACTGGTTAACACAGCCTTCATAGCATTTCTTAGTTACTATGTTAAGACATTATATTTTACATTTAGTAAATTTTGCATGTACTCTTGTAAGATGCACCATAGGTGTGGTCCCACCCATTACTTTCCCTCCACCCATCCTCCTCCCTCCCATTCCCACCCTCCCCTCCCTCTCCCCTTTCACCATATTCTTGGGCTATAATTGGGTTATAGCTTTCATATGAAAGCTATACATTGGTTTCATAGTAGGGCTGGGTACATTGGATACGTTTTCTTCCATTCTTGAGATACTCTGCTAAGAAGAATATGCTCCAGCTCCATCCATGTAAACATGAAAGAGGTAAAATCTCCATCTTTCTTTAAGGCTGCATAGTATTCCATGGTGTACACATACCACAATTTATTGATCCATTCATGGGTTGATGGGCACTTGGGCTTCTTCCATGACTTAGCAATTATGATTTGGGCTGCAACAAACATTCTGGTACAAATATCTTTGTTATAATGTGACTTTCGGTCTTCTGGATATATACCTAGCAGAGGAATTGTAGGATTAAATGGCAGGTCTATTTTTAGATCCCTAAGTGTTTTCTAAACATCTTTCCCAAAGGAACGTTTTAGTTTGCATTCCCACCAGCAGTGTAGAAGTGTTCCCTTTTCTCCACATCCACGCCAACATCTCTGGTTTGGGGATTTTGTGATATGGGCTAATCTTACTGGAGTTAGATGATATCTCAAAGTAGTTTTGATTTGCATTTCTCTGATGATTAAGGATGATGAGCATTTT
>NW_003852434.1:5370698-5376088 GCF_000181295.1 Otolemur garnettii
GGTAGTATTCCTTCTTTTTCTATATTTTGGAAAAGGTTGAGTAATATAGGTACTAGTTCCTCTTTAAAGGTTTGGTAGAATTCTGATGTGAAGCCATCTGGTTCTGGGCCTTTCTTTTTAGGGAGATTCTGTATAGTTGATGCTATTTCAGAACATGACATAGACTCGTTCAACATCTCCACTTCATTGAACACATCCCTTTTTTTCTCCCGCTGGCCACTTTCTTTTCACATTACAAAAGAGTACAAGACTAGGAATGAGGTGTTACCAGTACTGATTCCATCTCTCCCCTTCCTATGAGTAAGACAAAGGGCAAATCACTTAACTCCCGAGGAAACTCAGGCATCAGTGTCCTCACTGACAAAACACTAAAAACTCCACGCAAGCCTGAGGCTGTGCTCCCTGGAACAGGGACATTTCCTGCAAGCCACTTCAAAGGCCACTCGGCAATAAGGGCAAGAAGCCATGAGCCTCCCTCCCCACCCTCAACAGAGCTGTCCTACCTTAATTCACACTACGTACGTTTCTGATGTCTTATATTCTCCAGAGAAATACAAAATAAAAACTTAAAATTTCACTAGGCTTCTTCAATTTCATCCTAATAATTAAAGAATAAAAGGTAGGCCGAGTGTGATGGCTCACGCCTGTCATCCCAGCACTCTGAGAGGCCCAGGTAGGTGGATGGCTCAGAAGTTGGAGACCAACCTGAACAGGAGTAAGACCCCATCTCTACCACAATAGGAAAAAAAAAATTATCCAGAATAGAAAAAAAGAAAAATTAGCCAGGCTTTGTTGCATACTCTGTAGTCCCAGACACCAGGAGTCTGAGGTTGCAGTGAGCTAGGCTGACACCACTGCACTGTACCCAGGGTGACAGAACAAGACTCTGCCTCAAAAAAAAAAAAAAAAAAGGAAGAAGAATGAAAGATAATTCCTAAGAATGAAGATAATTCCTAAATGGTGGCATTAGCAGGGACCCTCACTTTTCTGAATTTCCTGTGTATATTCTGTTAATGAAGATGCCAGACTTGAAAAGGAAAACGAGTGTGTGATTGGAGACCAGGGAAAGAAGTTCGTACGTGTAATGCTTTCAATGATCAAGCGGAGCCACGCAGCATTGTGTAGGCTGAATGGAAGCATTTAAAATGTTTACGAGAACGCAACAATTAGGAATTTCTTCTCAAGCTCATAATTTAAACAGAATGATACTCAAATTTCTATCTTGTGTTCCCCTTCCTCCGGGTGATCTCACATACCCTCGTGGCGTCCCTTCCCCTCCCCATACACCAATAACTCCCCAGAGACCTGCCTCTCTACCTCCCAATATGCCATCTCTGGGTGGGTTTTCCACTGGCATCAGCTGAAATTCAAGCAAACTGCTCTCTATTCAACATCGAACCTACTGTCTCCTTCTGTACTTCTTACTTTGGAGAAGATACTGCCACTAACCTAGTAAACCAATTACTCATGTCAGAAACTTGGGCATCAGTTTAACACGTGTCTCTGTTAACCAACACATTCACTTAGCACCCAGCCTGCCGCCCATCTTTCCCTCCAACCCCATCCTCACCCGCTGCTTCCAGCCTTGTTGAGCACCATGCCCTCCCCTATAACCTCCCCTTCTGCCCCCAGTCCTGCCCACTCTAATCCACTGTCCACAGTGCAGCCAGAAGAACCTTTCCAAATGGCAGCTCTGAGCTCAACACTCTCCTGCTGAAATTCACCGTGATTAAATCAAACTACTTAACGTCACTTTTCTTGTTTTCCAGGATGGGACCCTGCTCTTCTGGCCCTCTTTGGTAACTTTTTGATTCTTATACATACAAATATTCGTTTATGAACAAAGTACAGAATTCTCTCTCTTTTTACATTCCTCATTCCAAACCTCCCTGCCCCATTCCTCAATCCTGGGTGCTGCCAGGGTTACACTCTGATGGGAGGGAGGTTAAGATGAGAATTCTCCCCAGATTGATCTATAGATTTGATCGATGCAATCTCAATAAACATGCCAGAAGGGGTTTTTTTTTTTTTTTTTAAGAAATTTACAGGCTTATTCTAGAATTTCTAGGAAAATGCAAAGGACATAGAAAAGGTAAAACAACTTTGAAAAAAGAATAAAAGTGAAGAACTTACATTTATCTGTTTTCAAGAGGTCTAATAAAGCTACTATAATCAAGGTAATGTGGTATTAGCATAAAATACAAAATGATCAATGGAACAGAATAAAGAGTACAGATACTTATACACATATAGTCCAATGATTATCAACAAAGTTGCAAAGGTAATTCAATACATGGTTCTCAAACAATTTATGAAAAGAACCTCAATCCATACCTCATACCATATATAAAAATTAAATCACAATAGATCATATATATTTACTTAGAACTTCCATAAAATCTCTGGGACTGTGGATTAGGCAAAGTTTTCTTAGTATGATAACAAAAGTATAATCCATAAAAGAAAAAAAATTTTAAAATATGACATCATTAAAATCAGATTTTTCTATTTTTCAGTACATATATACTATTAAGAGAAGGAAAAGACAAGCTACAGACTGGAAGATAATTGAAAAATCACATATCTTATGAAGGACATGCATCTAGAATGCACAGAGAATTCTCAAAATATGGGCAGCCATGGAGGCTCACTCCTGCAATCTCAGAACTTTGGGAGGCCAAGGTGGGAGGAATGCTTGAGGTCAGGAGTTCCAGACTGGCCTAGGCAACACAGTGGGACCCAGCCTTTACAAAAACAGAAAAAAAATTAGCGGGGCATAGTGGAACACATCTGTAGTCCTCACTACTAAGGAAGCTGAGGGAGGAGGAACACTTATCCCAGGAGGTTGAGGCTACAGTGAGGTTTTATCATACTATGGCACCCTGGCCTGCTCAAAAGAGTGAGATCCAAGAAAGAAAGAAAAAAAAAGAAAAGAAAGAAAAGAGAGAGAGAGAGAGAAAAAAAATTTACATGTGTACATGTATGGAAGGAAGGAAGGAAAGAAAAGAAAAATAAAAAAAGAAAAGAATTCTCAAAATTAAATAAAGAAATAATCAACTTAATTTTAAAAAATGAGCAAAATATTTGACCAGAAACTCCACCAAAGACAATACACAGATGGCAAATAAACACATGAAAGGATGTTTAAAATCATCAGTCACTAAGGAAATGCCAATCAAAACCACAATGTGATATTATATCTATGAGAATGGCTAAAATTAAAAAACTGAAAGTACCAACTGTTGGAGAAAATGTGGAGAAACTGAAAGTCTTACACCCCGCTAGCAGGGTGTAAAAGAATGCAAAAGAACACAAGCACTTTGGAAAAGAGTTCTGCAGTTTCTTTAAAATATATATATATAATCCACCAAATGACCCAGCCATTTCACTCCTAGGTATTTACCCAAGAGAAACGAAAGTGTATTATCCATGAAAGACGTACACAAATGTTCATGGAAGCTTTATTTGTGTGAAAGCTCCAAACTAGAGACAACACAAATGTCCAACAGGAAAACACACTGTGTTACTTCCGTACAATGTAATACTCTGTTGCAATAAAAATAAGCAAACCAGCTATGCATAGAACACAAATGAATCTCAAAGTAACTATTTTCAGTGAAAGCCAGATAGAATGTACATATATGTATGTAGATGTGGAAGTATATATTTCTATGTGCCATGTATGTATAGAATTCCATTTATATAAAGTTCCAGAATATGCTAGAGTGCCCAAAAGGACACCCGCCGACGCCTGGGGCTGAGAGGAGAAGAGAGCAAGTGTTTGCTGGTGACGGGTTCTGTCCATCATCTTGATTGTGGTGACGATTTCACAGGTATACATGGAAAACCCATCAAATTGTACTTGCTGTGGACTGAATGTTTTTGTCCCCTCCCCAAATTTCAAATGATGAAGCACTATTCCCCAGAGTAATGGCATTTGAGGTGGAAACTTTGGGACATAACTAGGTCAATTAGGTGATCTGGGCAGCGACTGCAGCAACGGGATCAGTGAAAGATGAGACAAGAGCTCGGCGCCTGTGGCTCAAGCAGCTAAGGTGCCAGCCACATACACCTGAGCTGGAGGGTTCGAATCCAGCTGGAGCCTTCCAAACAACAATGACAACTACAACCAAAAAACAGCCAGATGTTGTGGTGGCCACCTGTAGTCCCAGCTACTTGGGAGGCTGAGGGAAGAGAATCACATAAGCCCAGGAGTTGGAGGTTGCTGTGAGCTGTGATGCCACAGCACTCTACCCAAGGCAACAACTTGAGGCAAAAGAAAAACAGAAAGAGAAGAAAGAAAAAAGAGACAAGAGAGAGAATCTCTCTCTACCAGGGTGGACACATCACAGTGGTACACTCTAGCCCAGGAACACTGATATCCCATATCAAAAAAAAAAAAAGGAAAGAGGAAGGAAGGAAGGAAGATTTGCAGTTAAGCAAAAAGAAACCCCCATTGACACAGAGCTCTATGCCTGAGCCACCTAAAAGTCTCGAAACTAAACTGGTCTTACGTGAAAAACATTAGGTTACGCTCCCAATTTTCGAATTTTTGTCTGTCTCTCCATTGTTTCCACAGAGGAATGGACTCCTTCTTTTTCTCCCAGGAGAAGTAAAGAGGGGAAGACACTGCTTTTATCTGTGCTGAGGAGAGACCAAGCTGATTTACGGTAGTGAGTCAGCACATCTGTGGGTCAAGAATGGGAACTGGGAGACGGGGGTTCCAGATCCCTGTGCTGATTGATGGTGAAGGGACTGACGACATTGTATTTTACAGACAGAAATCTGATTACCTATCCTACACTTATGATTAAGTGCAATCAATAAACCCTCTTCATTTTTCTAAACTTGAACTGCTATCGACTGTTTCTTGGAATTTAAATAACGGACTATAACAGAGTCTTTCTCAAAACTTTCCCTGTGACCTTTGCATAATGGCTAAGGTCCTCATAAGTGAAAGAGAAGGCAGAAGTGAGTCAGAGAAGGAGAGGTGGTGACAGAAGCACCACAAGACACTCTTTATCCACCCCGTACAGCCTCCCCTTACCCTCCTGTAATTTATGCAGCCACCACCCCGCAGAAGCACTAAGCCCTCAAGACACTGTTCTCTATAAACTTCCATCATCGGGCCCTTCTCTGAGCATCAAGTCTTGGGAGACTCCTCTGTGTGCATACGTAATTAATTTTTCTCCTGTTAATTATTTTATGTCAATTTAATTTGCTGTCCAGCCAAAAAATCTACAAGGATTCTTGTGTTCAATGACACAAACATAGGCTGTGAACTTATCGAAAGAAAGGAGGAAATGATAAGTATAAAATTCAAACTGTGATTAAGAGCACCGGCCAAGTCACTAGCCAGCAGGTGCCTAGGGTGTTCCTTGTGTCATCAC
>NW_003852434.1:5378202-5381216 GCF_000181295.1 Otolemur garnettii
AGTTCCACCTTTTCTGTAATTCTTAAATTATTCCAAAGTTAAGAGTTTATTTTTAAAATATTAGCAGATTGGGTGGTGCCTGTGGTTCAGTGGGTAGGGTGTCAGCCCCATATACTGAGGGTGGCAGATTCAAACTCAGCCCCAGCCAAATTGCAACCAAAAAATGGCTGGGTATTGTGGCGGGCACCTGTAATCCCAGCTACTGGGGAGGCTGAGGCAGGAGAATCACCTAAGCCCAGGAGTTGGAGGTTGCTATGAGCTATGTGATGCCACAGCACTCTACCAAGGGCAACAAAGTAAGACTCTGTCTCTACAAAAAATAAAAATAAAAATATTAGCATATTTGTGAAAGTGACTGCAAACATCTCAAAGGAGAAGGACAGAAATGAACGGATTTCTGGATTATTTACACCTCAACTTCACAACCCCAAATGTCTCAGCATCTGCCCACAGACAGGCGTCCCTTTACTGGCCACAACTTCAACGTGAATGAAGGAAAATAAAAATATTTCACTCCAAAATATATTTCTTTGACATACTGTGAGATGGCTGTTCCAAGCGCCCCCAAACAGAAGTAGCCCTGCAGAGCTTCTTCTGTCAGGGAGAATTGCCTTGTAGAGAAACGGCACTGATAACGGCCAAGCTTCCTTCCCTCATGCAAATCTAGGAAAGATTAACTGAGAATCTGACACCTTTGATGGTCCCAAAGAAAGATTCACCCTTCATTCTCTCTGAGAGGCGAGGTGAGGAGGCTCACACCTGTCATCCTAGCACTTTGGGAGCCAAAGCAGGAGGATCACTAGAGCTCAGGAGTTCAAGACCACTCTAAGTAAGAGTGAGACCCTATCTCCACTAAAAATAGAAAAATCAGCCAGGCAATGTGGCAGGTGCGCATAGTCCCAGCTTCTCAGGAAACTGAGACAGGAGGATCCTTTGAGCCTAGAAGTTTGAAATTGTGCTAAGCTGCAATGAGATCACTGCCCTCCAGCCTGGGGCAACAGACTGAAAGTTGCTACCCGTGAAGTACAACCCATGAGAGCATCACTGCTCCACTTCCCTGCTCACCTTGCACTGTGGTCAGCCACTTCAACCCTGACCTCGCGCTCTCTCTAACCCCTTACACATCCTTGACCTCTGGCACCACCAGCCCTAACTCACTCCCTTTCCCTTCCTTCTCACCTATTAAATGAGAATATTCCTAATACAGATAGTCACCGGGAGAAGCAAATAAAGATGGGAAAGTACTCTGTGAATTCTAAACCACTCTACATGAATCCATTATTACCACCATTACTACTATTGAGTTACAAACTATGCTAATTTGGTACTCCACAAATTTGTGTTCAACTGAATCTCCACTGAGTTTGATAATTCCATATAGTTCTAATAGCTGCCTCTTGTTCATTTCATATCATAGTCTGTAAAAATGACACTTCAAACTTGGTATGATGTACCTGGGTAGTCCCAGCCTGTGACTGGGCAGACATCACTGCCACTTGCTCTAGGTTCACTGTGAACCAAAACAATCACAATTTAGAGCAAGTTTATTATTTACACACATTCTCTCTCTCTCTCTCTTTTGCTCTCTCTCTCTCACTCACACACACAGAAAGAACTGGGTTGTTTCTAAGATCTTTGGTTCTGAGTTCTCACATTACTGAGAAAGCTGATGGCACCAACCAAACACTTTGATCTTCCTTCTTCTGCTTCTTGAAAAGTTTCTATATCCACCCTCCATTCCTTCTTTCCTTAAGGGAGGACCATGCATCTCTTTTTCTTTGCATATCCCAGTAATCTATGTTCTTGACCTTTCTCTAGGTTCTAAGGCCTGCCCAACCTGGTCAGCATCTCCCTCCCCTAAAAAGAAGAATCTCCACCCCATCCTCCTGTCCTCTCTAGCTGCCATCCTGCATTCCCTCCCTTTCACTGCCACTTTCAGATGATAACTAACAACATTTATTTCACCTCTCAACTGCCTCCACCTAAAACCTAGCTTCTATGAAGATCCTTTGCTAAACTGAGTGTTCTAAGTCTCAGCCCTTCTTCTTAAGTCCTAGTGATAATATCCTCTAAGCAATCCCTCCTCCTTCAGCTCTCAGGATCCTCTGCTGCATCTGCAACCCTGGGCCTGGAATGCTGACTCAAGAAAAAGCCCCATGTGTCCTTTGCCTAGAATGCCCTTCCCCAACCCCTGTCTACCCAGTGAGTCCCCAGGAATCTTTTAATTCCCAGTTCAATCCTGGCCTACAGTTTAAAGTTCTTTTCTCTAGTCTCCAGTTACAGTCCCAATTATGCCCTCTCTGCTAAAAATGAGCCCTGTACAGACCACTAATAAACCTAACTCATGTAGGTCTCCTGGAGAGGGTGGGTCCTTGTCATCTTTTAAGTACCACCCCCAGCATTTAACAATTGGGAACACCCCCCTGCAGGTGAGAAGCACTTTATTCACTAGCCAATTTTCTGAGCACAGAGCCTTCTCTCAGCTTGTCTCCGGTTCTGAAAACTGGGAATGTCATATTAATAAAACCGTTCATTATAAAAAGAGTACAAAATCGCAGTGTTTGGGAGTATATTACAATTGCAGGCTATGATACAACCATCCACTCTTTCATTAATTCCCCTAGGATTTTGCCTTTGCTGGAACCTGAACAGAGAAGGCACTTACAGAGTTTGAACAGACCAAATATTAACCAGCCTCCAATATGCAAACTGATTTTAAAATAGCCCTTGACCTGGAAATATAGGTGCATTCAAATACACACCCTGATAAGGCAAGACAGACAGAGGATAGAGTCCAAAATCTCAAAGGTTGCCAAGAGTTCCTTGTGATAAACTTCAAGAGTACAGCAATATTTATTAGATTATGGATTGACTGTGTTCATCCTTGTCTGAAAAAACTTAACAAAGCAGATTACATAGAGCAACATCTACTTTCAGAAAACAAAATGCAGCTGGATATGTACTAACCAAAAGCAGTATAATGCAGCGTTAATAAATGAATAAATATGCAGTAA
>NW_003852434.1:5381915-5382925 GCF_000181295.1 Otolemur garnettii
TGACCTTGGGCAATCGAGTTCACTTCTGTAATTCAAACTGCGATACCTGCTTCCAAAACAGAATGCGTCTACGTTTGGGGCTTCTTAAATAAAATGGAATTTTAGAAACAAAAAGATTTCTAAAACAACCTATTTTCTGGCCTGATTTCCTAAACAATCCCATCCATAAAGCCATAAACGTTTGTTTCTTCGGTAAGTTCTTATTTGCACCAGTGTATTACTGAATATGCCTGAACTTTGACGCTTTTTCTAGCTCTAAACAGAATAGTGTTATTGCCATCTACTTACTCTTAAATAAGAAACAAGGCTAATCTACCCAAAAGAGAGTGAAATATCCTAAATGAAATCTACTGGCGGACAGAAGAATTGCACTTGTCTGCTTTGTACGCAAAAGAAGCTGGAAGATTACAACTGTGTCACATGTATGGTATCCTCAAACCTCCAAAATCTACTATACTGAAAAAGGACTGAGGAAATGAAAGTGCAGATGGGAGCGAGGGAAGCCAAGCCTCGGTTTTAGGATCCAAAGACGGAAGCCAAGGTGCCGGTCTTAAGTTTAGTCCTTGATAACTTCGTTCCCTCTACTGAGAAGACGTGTGAGGTGGCGGCTACAAACTGCAGCTCCCACAGTGAGAGGTATCATCGTGATTCCAGCGTCGCTCCCAATCCTGAATTGGATTCCTGGATTGGAATGGGGAGCAGCAAAATCGTAGCCAAGGTGAATCACCTAGCTACTCCGGGCAGCGAGGGCGGTCATTCTGGGACTAGCATCCTCACTAGGATCGGAGTTCTCCACCACACCAGGGAAGGAGGAAAGGCTGCCCGAACCCGAGGAAGGTACTACGGACACCTGACACCTGCCCCGGACATTCTGTGGGCCCCACCCTCGCTCTCTGGTGTCCTAGCCCAAACCAAAAACCCAGCCTGGGCGCGAGCGTGAGCCTCTCGCGTTTCTGCTTACTTTGTCGCTGGTGCTCTCGGTTTCGTGGTCGCCGCCGGCCGCCTCTCCT
>NW_003852434.1:5383870-5385295 GCF_000181295.1 Otolemur garnettii
TGTCAAGGTTCAGAGTCGTCCAGAAGCAGAAACTTGTCTGGCAGGACCAGCTCCTTGGCTTCACGGCATTCCAGCCCAGTGTCATCACCTTGAAAACAGGAGATAGTTTACTTTACTGGGCGTCCAGGGTGGGTGGGCTGACAATCTCAAGCCGAAGCTCTGCCTCCGAGAAACTCGGTATTGAGCCTCACAAAATTTACTACCTAGGGTTAGAAAGCCTGAGATATCCTGGGGTGCAACCAGCCAGTCTCTGAGCAGTCATGGACCTTGGGTTGCTAAAGCTGGAACAGGAAGGGCACGAAATCTGCTTTAATTCTAGGCCAAATCCTGTTAGAAGGTGATTAGTTTTCTTGACATGTATTTGCCACCTGGCCATTATTGACAAGCTGACAGGAGATAAAAGAAGCAGCAAGCCTTCGCATGAACACATTCCAGAGAGCGTTCCTTCAGACATAAACCACTGATATAAATTCCTCAAGGTCATTACTGACACAGGAAAAATAAGCAATGTTTTGTCCTGCAAATTCAGTAACAAATGAGCAAAAACAAAAGTCAAAGTAGGAGGCATTGAAAACAGAACTCAAGAACTTGACTTTACCTGGCCACACAAATCTTTAAAGCTGTAGGTTTGGTTTGGGTTGCCACATTTTCAAAGAGATGTGAAGAAATTATAATTTGTTTTTTATAGAGAGAATAACGAAAATGACCAAGACGACATGAAAAGATGGGCACGGTGCAGTTTTCCCTAAGGAAAAGAAAATAAGGAGTGATTCGGTAAATCCTTTTCTTTGGAGGACCAGAAATAAAGGACTGCCTGATAGCCAAGAAGATAATAGCTACTGAAGACAGGAGGGGTGTTTTCACATCTGGCTACCCCACCCCACCCAGCAAAAAGAATTGTAGGCACTTCATTCTAACCCTCCGGGAAGTCAAGATGCCTGAGTTCTAGTCTGACCCATGCCCCTAATTGGCTTTGTGGCCTGGGTTAAGTCAGTAAGGCTCAGTCCTCAGCTATTAATGGACAGAAAGGAGGATGGCCTCTATGGCGCCTTCCAGCTCTTACGTTATCAGATTCCAGCCTTTGGTTTTCCCCCCGTCTGAAGAAAATACGACCTAGCATAGCAGCGTACCTGGACAGCTTCCTGCTTCTCTTTCTCCACTCAACTCCACAGCTTTTTGACTTTCTTCGAGAAAAAAAAAGAAAGTGAGAGGACTGGAGAAGTGGCAAGAGGGAACAACAGAGGACAGTAATGCATGACAGAAGAAACAGGATTTCCGGGCTCGGTGTCTGTGGCTCAAGCGGCTAAGGCGCCAGCCACATACACCTGAGCTGGTGGGTTCGAATCCAGACCGGCCCGCCAAAAAACAATGACGGCTGCAACCAAAAAACATAGCCGGGCATTGTGGTAGGCGCCTGTGGTCCCA
>NW_003852434.1:5385518-5386594 GCF_000181295.1 Otolemur garnettii
TTCCTTAAGCTCTGACACCTCCTGAATTTCAGCTGAGATAATCATTTCTTTCAGTTTTCTTCATTATAGTTATTACTAGTAGTCAAGGAATTATAGATAAACCACAGTTTATTCATACTTACAGATGGAACTGTTAACCACGGTGCCAACCACTACACTCGTATGCTCTTGGTCTGCAATATTTGTTGAATAAATGAATGAAAAAAGGAGGAGCTGTCAGATGGATAGCATGAGAAGGGAAACATACAGTTATGAGTCCCTTAGTGGTGCTGAGAAACATGTCACTGGATGATTTTAACCTTGAGTGAACACCCAGGCTATGAGGCATACCTCCTACACTACAAACCTGTATGGCACGTTACTACACTTAACCCTGCAGGCAGTTGCAACAGAGTGGTAAGTATCTGTGTATCTAAGCATACCTAAACATAGGAAAGATATAGTAGACGTATGGTACTGGGGGCCACCGTCTCACACGTGGTCCACTCAGGCAGCACATGAATGTATGGCATTTATGGTTTCTTAATTTTAAAAAAAGTCTAAATTAGACTTATATACTCATTTTTCTTCATTTTTCACTTTATGCAAGAAAGAGATTGATTTTAATAAGTATTAAAAGGAGTTCTAGGAATGACGTCTGTGTTTTACTAAGATCTGTTGTGATATCCTCCGCCACAACTGACTTACTAAACTCTGGAGTCTCAGCCTTTGTCAAGGTCTTTCTCCCCTTCTTTTTCTTTTTTTCTTTCTTATTTAATTTTACCTTTCATTTTTCTTCATTTAGGGAACTTATGTTCTCTAAATTTACTGCATGCGTGTTTGGTGACTCAAAATCTAGCGTGTGATGATGGCTTCTGTCCGTTTCACTGGAATGCAGCTTGCTATGGGGCATCATATATGGGCCTGATGACATACAGGACATGCAGCCAACTCTTCTCAGTTGATTTTAAGATTTTCCACTTCAGTGGTATTGGAATCATTTCCAACACCTACGGAGGGATTCACTAGAGAGGTGAGAGAGATGGGGTGAGAGCTGATGTTTATTATTTGTATGGAGTTTTTGTTAGTTTTTTTTT
>NW_003852434.1:5386987-5390150 GCF_000181295.1 Otolemur garnettii
TGAAGGACAATTTATCTTTATATTATTCTTTTTAAACAAACTGCACAGGAAAACAATGATGGACTCTCAAGCGTTGTAGTGAGAGTATGGTAATATGCTTAGAAGTAAGGGATTCCATACCAACAACCCTGGGGGCAAGTCACAGCTCCACGGCCTTCTATGACCTAATTTACTTTAAGCAACATTTTCATCATACACGGCTGAAGCTATATCCCAACTGGCACGTTCCCTCAGAGCTTACATAATAATGCTTGATGAAGCACTGCAAAGCACTTTCCCATACATTATGTCATTTGTTCTATTCAACAGTCCATGTGGTAGTCAGGGCAAACATTAGGTAGTATTGTTCCTGTTTTACAAGAAAAAATAATCTGAGGCTCATATGTAAAAGTTTATGGAGAAAATTTGGGATTGAAAAACCTTAATTTTTATACTTCAAATTCTGCCTGGTACACCATGTAGTGCAAATATAGAGTAGCAGAAACAAGTAAGTTGTAAGGGGGGATAATTTGTTAAAACATGCCCAGGAATGCTGGAGCCAGCCTGAGTTCAAATCCCAGCGCTGCCACCTACTGGTCTTAGTCAAGTAGCTGAACCCCCCCTGTGCTTCAGTGTCTTTGTGTGTCCAACCAGGGTAAGGCAGTATTTTCCTCCCCAGATTTTTATGAAGACTAAGTTGGTTAACATATGTAAAGTACTTAAAACAGTACCTGGCCATCGTGAAGACTTACACACATGTGATCTGTCATTATCATTCCTGTTATTGAAAGTCTCATTTCTCAAGGAGACCAACTTGACTTCTAAACTCACTGAACTGTAATTCTTTAGCAGACTATAAAGAAAAGAGGATATGCTGATATTGCTTTGGAGAAGTGGAAATTACAAAATGGGATAGGAAGATTTTGCAAACAAGTACAAAGAGATCTCCAGCCTACCAGAATAATTAATTTGTGCCTTGTTCCTCAGAGGTAGTGAGATTCATAAAATTGGCATTCTCCATTGTTAACTGGAATCAATTACTACTCATGTACCTGGTATATAGAATGATGACTGTGGAATTCCTTCCATTTCTAGCTACTAGAATCCATTCATCATTGAATCCTAGTAGCTCTGGGCAAATTATATTTTGGTGATTAAATTGCTTTGTAAAGTACCAGGCAGCAAATTCATTCTATGACTTTATAAATTGTGCTTTTAAAAATAGATTTTTGCATGCTTTGGTATTGCATGGTTCAAATATTTTGTTATTATTGGATGTGGCTGGATTTATGTCCTTTTAGAGATTATTTAGAGAAGTATAATAGATGAGATTAATAACTATCCCTAGAAGGGCTGAAGCACTGATTTGCTTCAAACTATATTAATTATCTCAGTTGAACAAATGGCATCCAGAGCTATCAGTTAAGGTTCTTAGATGTAACAATACACCTCACTACGGTTGAGTAGGGAACATACTGAAAGGATAAGAAGTTCACAGAACCCTCAGAAAGGCTGAAGAGACCAGCATAGAAAACCGGTAGTGATAAAAGATACCAAGCAGCAGCTAGGATTACGATCAAAATCATTCCCCAAACCAGCCACCTGGGGCCACCGATGCTGGGTCCACTGGAACAGGACACGACAGCTTGCTCTCTCGCTGAGACGAGCCCCAGCCACTGGTGTTACATTGCAATTGTGATCTTTTCCCACCTAGGTTTTTTCTTCACAAACTTTTTTATTTACATGCTATTCAGGGGAATAAATTTTCTTTAAACAGTGATAATAGCCCAAGATTTCTTTGTAAAGAAAGCCTTACTGGTCAGAGAAATAAAAGCTATAGATGTGTCTATCACAAAACATAAACACCATATTTCCTCTCTCCTAAGATACCCTACTGATTATTTAAACCCCTTTGAAATTATAGTGTGTTTTACAGTTGACATGATAAGAAAACATTGTGTCCCAGGTCTATTGGCCATTTCCTTTTTTTTTTTTTTTAGCAGTGGGTAAAATAGTGGTGCATTTAAAAATGATTTAATTAAGTCAATGAAGTATGGCACTGTAAAGATTGATTATTATTGGTTAGAAAGATCACATATCTTAGATTTTTCCAGGTCATCCCTATAAGAAGTATTTCTCTTAAGTAAAGAATATTTATTAAATATGTGACTATATATGATTAATTTTTTTAATTTCTAAAACCTTTTTTACATGTATATATTCTCATAGAAAAATAAAAACCATTCTTTTACTAGACTCTATGAGGCTTCATTTTTGGTTTAGAAGATATAATCAGCATGCATGTTTAAAAATTATTTCATTAGTGAATCTATTTTATTCCTGCGTATTCCAAAGGACTTTTAAGTTATACATGTTTCTGGTAATACCGGCTGTCTATTGCTTCTCTTCTCTTGCTGTCCTATTTTTAGAAATTCCATTGATTTGCTCCCCAAATTAATATCACAATATTAATCACAGTATTTTGGAGATTAAATTCATCTCATCTGTTCTCGTAGCAACAATAATTTATGCCTTGAATATTTAACACTTGATATATTTTTCTGCAATGAACTGGGAGGGGCTGATGAATGGGAGTAGAGATGGACAGTGGCTCTCCACGGTGGCCTCCAGATATTTGGGAAGAGCCTAGAATAGAAAATCCATTAGAGTATCTTTGTATAGAGCAGAACCCAAGATGCTTAAGAAAGACCTGAGACAGCAGTGGTTTTATTTGTGTTTTTGTTAGCAAACGTGGCTTCAGCAACATCCCACGCAGAGTATGAGCACTGTGCTGTTGTGTTGAGGGAACAAATGTCAAAATGATTTAGTCTGCTTAGGTTTTGCCAGGCTATTGTCAGTGAGCTTTGGAAAGAGATTATCAGTGCAATGAAAACATCTTATGCAAGGACACTTTGAAATGTCATAAAGCAAAGCTTTTAATTACCTTACTTCTGAAAGCAAAGTTAGACAATTTTATCACTTTGGAATCTTGTCAAGTGAATAGTATCAACCTGCATATGTATAGATTGTAAAAATTATTCAGAACTATAGAATTACTGACAAATGTTAAAAAAGAGATTCATAGGGTGGTGCCTGTGGCTCAAGGACAGGGCGCTGGCTCCATATGCCAGAGGTGGTGGGTTCAAGCCCAGCCCTGGCCAAAAACTGCAAAAAAAAAAAGAGA
>NW_003852434.1:5390692-5393778 GCF_000181295.1 Otolemur garnettii
TCTCTCTGATTCCCACATTAATTAATGCACTAAATATAGTCTTTGATATGTGTCTATATTTTTATGGAATTTGTGACCTTATCCTTTTGGAAGCTATCTTTAGCTGCAGTAATAAAGCATGTCTGTTTTCATTCAATAGATCTTCATCTGTTTATGTAACGAATATTTATTGAGTCCCAACAATGTCAAAACACAGCTCTGAGCAATTTACATCAGATAGACAGACAGATAGAAAGGATAGATGAGTACACATGAAGTTAAAAATTTAAACAATAAGTGTCCTCAAACTATGGCCCGCAGGCCACATGCAGCTGGCCTAGGACATTTATCCAGCCCACCGGGTGTTTTTGCCGCCACTGCCTGTCCTGCTTAGCAGCTGACTCGTCCCGGGGCCCGCAGTCCAGCCCTCCAACGGTCTGAGGGACAGTGAACTGGCCCCCTGTTTAAAAAGTTTGAGGACCCCTGATCCAGAGTATATAGTAGTATAAAGTCCACTTTCTGTCTTCCTAGAAACATACTTCCTTCCTTAGAAATAATAGCTATTGGCCGGGCGCGGGGGCTCAGGCCTGTAATCCTAGCACTCTGGGAGGCTGAGGTGGGTGGAACACTTGAGGTCCTGGGCTCAAGACTCCCCTGAGCAAGAGTGAGACCCTGTCTCTACTAAAAACAAAAAACAGCTGAGGCAAGAGAATCGCTTGAGCCCAAGAGTGTGAGGTTGCTGTGAGCAATGATGCCATAGCACTCTACCAAGGGTGACAAAGTGAGACAAAGAAAGAAAGAAAGAAAGAAAGAAAAGAAAGATCAGCTATTGTTAACTATTTGCTAGACATCTCTTTCAATGACCTCACATACTTATATAAGTATTTATATACATGTATACATTCTACATAATAGTCTATCATAATGTATAACATACTTTTTAATTGACTATTATGACTTGGAGCACTTTCTGTGTTAGTTTATAGATCTATTCCTTATTATTTTAAGTTATTACATTATTTGTGGTAAATGTACCATAATGTATTCCACTCCCCTATGATAGACATTTAGTGATTTCTCCCTGATTTTTAATTTATTAAAATGATACAGTAATATTATCTCTATCTATCTTACCTAGGAAGCATGTACAAGCGGGTGGATGCCTAGACATGGAGTGACAGAGTCAAAGCATCTGTGCATTTAATACTTCAGTAGATTCTGTGGGATTTCTGTGCCAGGGGGCTGTACCAATTCTCATATGGTGATGAGTGCCGGCTCCTATTATGACATCTCTAAGGATGTGGGGGTGAGCGTAGCAGTGTGGCCGGGCAGGGCGTGCCACTAGCTTGTCTGATGGGTGTGTGGACTTGTCCTTTCTTCTCTGATTCTCCCACCCACTGTGAGAGTTGCTTATTTTAGAACTTCCACTTGAGAGATCTGGGCCCAAATGCAGGAAACCACAGTTTTCTTCCCCTCTTCCCCCGCCCTCCTGCCCTGCTGTCTCCTAGACCCTAAAGTTACAGCAAGTAACTTTAGCAAGTTACAGTTCCTCCTTTCCCAGGTCCGGTACCTACTAGGGATCCATCTCAGGAAAGGCTGGGCTTTATTTTGTGTCTTGGTCCGTTGGGCTACTCTAACAGAATGGAAGGGCTTAAACACACGTCTGTTTCCTACAGTTCTGGAGTCTGGGAAATCAAAGATGAATGTGCTTGCAGGTCTGATGTCTGGCGAGGGCCCTTTCTGGTTTGCAGACGGCGATCTTCTTGTACCCTCACAGGGAAGAGGAGGGGAGCAGGAACAAAGGGGGAGGGAGAGCAGGAGGGAGGAGTGTGTATCTCTTCTTCTAAAAGCACTAATTCCATCATGAAGATTCCATTCTCATAAAACTAATTACCTCCCCAAAGCCCCATCTGCAGATACCACAACATAGGAGATTAGGGTTTCAACATGTACACTGGTGGGTGACACAAATATTCAGTCCATAGTACTCTGTATTAAAAGGTGTTCTCCAGCCATTAGCATGACGGCAAATACCCCTGCTAATGTGGAAGAGGAGAGGTAGACCGTCGGGGCCCCACATTTTGAAACCAAGGATGCAGCCCTGATGATCTCTGAATCACCTTTGGGATTACACCTCCCTGTTCTGGAAGAATAGCACAGGTTTGCAGCCCAGTACTTCTATTACAGCCATCCTTCGGAGTCTAAGCCTGACAGCCTCCCTCCACGCAGCCATACGGCACTTCCTTCAGCTCACACTGGCAGAGTTTGTTACTATATTTCATCATCTCTTTATCAGGTGACCGTCCTGCCACACCCGTGGTGCTCTCATCCAAATGCATTTTTCACAATATGAACAGGCTGAGAATGTTCTAAATATTTAAGTTTTGGGGTTTTTTAATATGAAAATTTCTTTTCAAATTCATTTCTCTCTTCTCACATTTTAAGCATCCAGGAGGAGCCAAGACCCTCCTTCCACACTTTTCTTAGAAATCTCATGAGCTAAATACCCAATTTCATACCTCTCAAGATCTGCCTTCCACAAAGCACTAGATCACAGCTCAGGCAAGTTCTCTGCCACTCTACGACAAAGATCACCTGTCTCTAGTTCCCAATACTTTGTTCCTCATGTCCATCTGCAATCTCGTTAGAATGGCCTAGAACATTCCCTATCTCTACCAATGTTCTGTTTGTGATGATTTTTGTGTCTTCTCTGAAGGGGAGGCTTTCTCTCCAGCTCTGCCCTTTCTTTCTGAGTGTCACTAGGATCACACCTGGATTTCTGTGTGCTAACAGCTCCTTCACGACAGCCTAGACTTTTTGTAATGTGTACCTCAAAACTCTTCTGGAATCTACCCACCTCCCAGTTCCAAAGTTGTTGCAGCAACAAAATTGGTATCACTTAGCTTGGGTTGCCGTAATAAAATGCCATAGACTGGTGGTATAAACAACAGAAATTTATTTTTCTCATAGTTCCGAACACTGGAAGTCGAGGTCAGTGTGCCAGCATGCTTGGCTTCTGGTGACCTGTCTTCTTGCTGTGTCCTCACAGAGCGAGGGAAGGAGAGCTCTGGTGTCCAGTCCTACGAGATCATGTACTTGTCCTCGTG
>NW_003852434.1:5394069-5395907 GCF_000181295.1 Otolemur garnettii
CCCCCCACAACACCTGGCTATTTTGAGAGAGAGAGTCGCTCTCTTGCTCAGGCTGGTCTCAAACCTGTGACCTCAGGCAATCCACCCACCTCAGTCTCCCAGAGTGCTAAGATTACAGGCATGAGCCACCATCTTGGCACAGGCATATTTTTGAATTGGGTGGGCAGGTGGCTGGTGGTGGGCTTCCTGGAGACAGGGACTACAGGAAGAGAAAGAAGACTGACAGGAGATGAAGGAGAAAAAGTACTGAGTATCTGGTTGCAGATACTATTGGTCATTTTACATATAATGTGCTTAATTTCTACAGATCTTCAAGATGCAGACTAGGCGAGAGTTACTTGCCCTCATTCAAGTAAGAATCCACAGGGAAGCCACATCTGATGGCCAGACCTTGCCCTTCCTGTGCTGCCCGCTGGCTAGCAGTGCATATGTGCTGCCATGGGGAGAGTTTGAGGACCCTCTGACAAATCTGGGGCAGATGGCAGCAGGAAGCCAGACTTGTTCATTTTAAGAGCTGGAGATGTTTTTGGAAGCTATTAGCACACATTAGACAAGAAGTGGTCAGAGTAAAAATGTAAGAAAATTGCTTCATCATGAGTCTAAATGTAAGAGCCTTGATCATACCTTATCTTCTCTCAGGAGTGCCAGGATGATTTTGATGCTCTGTAAAGCACTTTGATCAGTTATAAATAAAAATTAGGGTTCGGACAATGAGAGAATAGATCATTTCCTACCAAATGCTGCATTGGGAGTTTTATAAAGGGGAACAGAATTACCTGTGGGCTCTGAACCTGTTCATGAACACAGTGTCATTCAGACACACAAAGATAGATAGTTCAATATTTATTTGGTAACTCATATAATAACTATTAAATATTTTTCTTTATTCATTTTTTGTTATTTAGAAACGGAGTCTCACTTTGTCACCTGGGCTGAGCACAGTGGCATAATTACTACTCACTGCAGTCTTGAGTTCCTGGGCTCAAGCGACCCTCCTGCCTTAGCCTTCAGAGTGGCTGGGACTACAGGCATATGCCACTATGCCCAGATAATTTTTCTAATTTTTTGTAGAGATAGGATCTTGCTATGTTTCCTATGTTGGTCTCCCAGCTCCTAGCCTCAAGTGATCCTCCTGCCTTGGCCTCTCAAATTGTTGGAACTATAAGGCATGAGCCACCACTCCTGGCCTATCCATGATTTTTAATAGTTTAATTGTGTTTATATTTTAGGAATTATCTAATACATATTATTTAAATGCATCTTGTTTGAATAACCAGGTATCCCAACACAGACCCTGGGATGTTTATTTATTCAATAACTATTTATTAAGTTTCTGTTCTGTGCCACATACTTGTCTAGGTGCTGTTCTATGATAATTAACCGACTAGACAAAATCCTTTCCTTCTCGAAGCTTACAATCTTTGGGGGAGGGGAGAGAACAGACAGACAATGAACAAATATATAGAATGTTAGATAATAAGGTCTATGGAGATATAGAACAGCTGGAGGAGATTATGAAGGGGTGGTAGGATGGAACAAGGGGAGGGAGGGATATTCTCTTTTATTTACAGTGGTCACGGGACACCTCACTTGTCAGGTATAATTTGAGTCCCAGCCTGAAGTAGGACTGAAGGAGTGAGTCATACAAATGATAGGAATCCAGGAAAGAGAACAGCAAGTACAAAGGCCCTGAGGTGAGAGTTTGCCAAACATATTCTAGAATCAACAAAGAGGTCAGCGTGACCAGAGCTGCATAAACGATGAAGAGTGGGGGGGCCTGGCGTAGTGGAAGGGTGTGTCTCTGGGCCATGTGAGCCCTTACAGATCATGTTAAAGCC
>NW_003852434.1:5396444-5396692 GCF_000181295.1 Otolemur garnettii
TAGGAAGAAAGCTTTAAATTCTATAGGACTTGAAGGTGGAGTCAACAGAATTTTCTTTTGGCTTAGAGGCAAGAAAGAGACAGGTTAGGGAGGACACCAGGGTTTAGTCTGAATAGAGGGATGGGGTTTCCCTGAGGGAGGTGAAGACTGGAAGCAGGGGACATATGTTTGTGCCGACTTAACCATGAGCCTACCTTGGAGTTTGTGGGAATCAGACTGTGAGAGTCAGCCTTTGTGTCTAGAAGTAG
>NW_003852434.1:5396822-5401434 GCF_000181295.1 Otolemur garnettii
ACCAGGGGAGGGGCCAGAGGGAGTGGAGCAACTGAACTGATTCTTCAATCCAACACCTATTAGGTTATCAGGGTTGGAATGTCCTCTCCTTACCCACCAGGGACCTCAATTTGGCCAAAGAACACTCATAGCCATAGCATTAATCCTTCACGGCTGGTTAATATGGCCATCAAAGTAAACTAAAAATTGTGATGTTCTGTTTGTCAGCCCTTAACATCTGGAGCAGAACTCCATTCAGCATTGTGACTCATCTCCTGCAGACAGTCCTGGCCTTAAAGGATTTCTAACCCTAGGGGATCTGGTCCGTGCACTCACCCCTGGGCAGACACGGTGCGGGTTCTTTATTTGTGCTTGCTTATATCATCATGAAAACTCTTTGCAGTGGATGCTATTATTTCTCCCATTTTGTAAACAAGGAATCTGAGGTGTTAGTAGGGTGAGGGATTTACTTGCTGTCCTGCAGATGCTAAGTGGGTCAGCCAGGCTCCAGCCCTGGGCCACTCTCACTGGCAGAGTGTGGGTTCTCCCACGGTTTGTCTTCAGCTCCCTAGTGCGGTAGGCTCCTTAGGCTCCTTAGCCTTCCCGGGCAGCGTCTGCACCCCTCTCCCTTCCTCCACCCTTTGAACGCTCTTCCTCTTCATGCAGTACAATTTAGCCCTGTCCCAGCTGCCTCACACGCGTTGCCTACTACCACTTCACATATACCAAAGTCTTTGTCCTGAAGAAACACCTATCCAAATTCAGTGTCAAGAAATCCAAGTTCTCTGAGATTAGTTGCACATGTGTGCACGCACACACACAATCATTGCCTTATGAATAAATGATTTATTTACTTTAAAGAGTGAGTTCTTCCTGACTTATTTAAAACTTATTCTAAATACACATACTTCAAAGAAAATATTTTATTTTTTTGACCTCAATCCATCTGACCCAAGGAGAGTCAAACTATTCAATAGTTCTAGATGTGTCCTGGTTATCACTGCCAGTGTATACGAGGGTAGCAGTAGAGATGTCAGAGGGAAGGGATTGGAAGCCCCAGAGGTGGGAAGGTTTGACTTGGGAATTTAAGCTGTTGGGTCATTGCCTTCTAACAGTGGATTGTGGTAAAGCCATGTGTCTGGCTCGGTGCCTATAGCTCAACAGGCTAAGGTGCCAGCCACGTACACCTAAGGTGGCGGGTTCAAATCCCCAGCCTGGACCCGCCAAACAACAATGACGGCTGAAATCAAAAAATGGCCAGGCGTTGTGGCGGGCGCCTGTAGTCCCAGCTACTTGGGAGGCTGAGGCAGGAGACTCGCTTGAGCCCAGGAGTTGAGGTTGCTGTGAGCTGTAATGCCAGGGCACTCTACCCAGGGGGACAGCTTGAGGCTCTGTCTCAAAAAAAAAAAAAAAAAAAAAGCCATGTGTCCAGTGGTTAGGGGGACAGGCTTCCCAGGCAGGCAGCCCTGGCTTGTAATTCTGTCTCTTTTACTCCCTGAGATGTGACTTTAGCAAGTTATTTAATCTCCATAAACCTGTTTCCTCATCTGTAAAATTAAAAGAGTGAAACTATCGACCTCATGGGTTTGGTGTGAAAGTTGTATTATAAGAAACACTATCTGCACCAGCACTTCAGACTTGTTACCCTTCTAATTAGAAGTTTCATTCAGGCATTCTGTTATCAAATACCTTTGGCTTGAGTGAGGGGGGGGGAAGGGTGTTATTTTAATTGCATCTGGTAGGGTGTTGTCACCGAAACATGTCATTCCTGTTTTCACAGCCTGCTCACAATGCCACAAATAATTGGCTGCTCTGAAAGATCCTTAAGTACACACAGTACTTCTTTCAAGGCAGAAGTTAAAAGCAGATAATAACAGCCTAACTTCTCCAAGCTCATTTCAATATGTTTATCAGTAAAAATTTTCTTTTCTTTCTTCTTTTTGAGCCTTGCAACATAAAAGACTAACCTCAGAGTCTTAGCTTTCTGTGGAGAGGAGAAAACAAAACTAAGAATTGCTGGACTCTGGGTTCCCATTGTCACTGCCCTGCTGGCTTGATCTCCAGCTTCAACTAGAAACGATCTTAAAGATCTTTACTAAACCAAGAACCAAAGCCCACTAATTGAGTGCCTCCAGACTGCTTAGGTCAAAGGCAGGCTAAGGGCTATTTGTCTTACTGTTGGTAGGATGGTTATTGTTTTTATATTTTTTTCCTGGTGAAAACTGAAGTGAATTTTATGGGGTTTTAGTTGGTTTATTAGCTCTTACCTTTTAGGAAGGTATATCCTTTCTCCAGCATTTGGCTGTGAGATCTTGGAAAACTCTTACCAAAGTACGAGGTATGGAATATTGGCTATAAAATATGGAAAAGCATAAAAAGAAAAATATGTCACCCGTAATTCTTACAACATGTAATTAGCCACTGCTGATCTTTTAGCATACTTCCTTCTAGCATTTTATGTATACACACGGTATATAGATTATACCCCCCACTGTAGCCGTACACTGCAGTCCCATCTCTTCCCCTCCTTTACTTAGTAGTATATCAGAAGCATCTGCCCAAGCCCAACTTTTAAGAACTGTATTACCTGTAGGATTTTTTTCTCCCAATTCTACCTTTCTGCAAACCCTGGAGCAGCTGGTTTGATGTGGCCCTGCCACGTCTGTTATTGCTTTGGGGAGTCTGGTGATGTCTGTGTGATCCACTTGCTGTGGCTTTCCAGCTCATCGGTTTATCTTACTCATCCCACATAGTCACTTAGACTCACACGGCCTCAAGCCTGGACCGCTTAACTGTTCCTCCTTCATTCCCTGAGTGGAGTGGCCCCTTCCGCTCACTGGTTGAGGATGTCAATTTTAAATTTATTTTATTTTACCTTACTATTTTATTTTACTTTATTTTATTTTATTTTTAGAGACATGATCTTACTGTATTGCCCAGGCTGGAGGGCAGTGGCATGATCATAGCTCACTGTGATTGTGCTGGGCTCAATCAATCCTCCCGTCTCTGCCTCCTCTAAGCAGAGTAGCTGGTGCTACAGACACATAACATTGCACCCATTAGGAAATTCTCCAGTTTTTTGTTTCCTTTTTGTGGAGACAGAGTCTCACTATGTTGCTCCAGGGCATCTCCGGTCATGAACTCCTGTCTTGAATTCCTGAGCTCAAGGGATCCTCCCCCTTCAGCCTCCAAGAGCCACAGCACCCAGGCAAGGGGCTGTCAATTTTTATAGAGCCTTTGCCAGATCTTCTTGTGAATGAGGACAGTGAAGGAAAGACATGCCAGCTGAGTTTCTTTTTTCATAATGCTGAAGTCCCACAGCCCAGAATGTAATTGGCGAGTATCCACCCTCTGCTTTGATGTGGGGTAGACAACCGGTCCCATCGCCTACTCCACACTTCCTCTGGAAGACACCCACCAAACACCAGACAATGCAAACCAAAGCAGGGTTGGAGGTTTGCCACATGCATGGTCAGAAGGGGAAACTATTAGTAGCTAGGTGGGGTACCACTTACTGAGAACCTACTCTAGGCCAGACACCGTATCAGAGCTTTACCTACATTTCCTTTCATTATTTTCGACAGCACTATTGTCATTATTTCACATATGCCTAAGCCAAGCTTCAGAGAAGAGAAGGATAAGAGATTTGCCAAAGACTTAATAACTAGTAATTAACAAAACCAGGGTTTGAACATAGGTCAGTTGTGGACTAAGGCTTTGCTCTATGACGCTCTGACTCCTAATATACGCCCATGGCAATATTTCGAAGACCTAGGAAATTAGCTTATTTCAGTGAATCAAAGGACCTTTCTTATATATTTTGTTTTCTTTTTTGCTTTTTTATTTTTTGAAACAGTCTCACTTTGTCACTGTTGGTAGAGTTCCACGGGGTCACAGCTCACAGCAACCTCCAACTCTTGGACTCAAGTGATCCTCTTGCCTCAGCCTCCTGAGTAGCTGGGACTACAGGCACCCACCACAACACCAGGCTAGTTTTAAGAGATGATCTTGCTCTTGCTCAGGCTTGTCTCTAACTCCTGAGCTCAAGTAATCCACCCGCCTCAGCCTCCCAGACTACTAGGATTACCAGTATCAGACACGGCACCTACTAAAAAGCTATTGAAAATCCCTGTGCCTGGTTGGCCTTGCTGACTGGGGACTTCACCACTGCATGACCAAGTGAAGGCCCCGAATACCAGTATCTCTTTTTTTCTTTATTTGGTTCATTTTTTCAGAGAGAAATTCTCCAGTCCTCTGCCTATAGATTTAAGTCTTTCTCTCACGTGTGAAAGCCAAAAGGTGGTTGACTGAGGGGAATAGATTTGGAAGTCACACTTTTGAGGACATAAGTTCACACACTTGCTTCCCACCTTTCCCGTGTCTTACCACTGCTTTCAGCTGTGTTCAGTGTCTTCCAGTCCATGCCCTCCATAGTTCAAAGAGGCTCAACCTGTCTTCTGCTCAGCATGGGCAATGGAACTAGCCTGGCTTTACAGGTGCACAAGGGCATCTCGAATTCTTTATACATTTATATTAATTATGTAGCTGCATATAACTAATATAATTATATCTGCTCCTGTTCCTAACGTTGCACCTGCAGACAGGTCTAGCTGCTTCCAAGCCTTTCAGTGGT
>NW_003852434.1:5401714-5402514 GCF_000181295.1 Otolemur garnettii
GTTTAAATGGAGATGCCTATTGCAATATGACTTACAATAATATTTATCAAAAAGAAAATCTCCAGCCCTGCCCTTGTTTGTGAAGTGATGCTGTTCTCAGCATTCCTAAGAATATCATATGAAGTTACTTGGCTGCTCCCAGAGGAAGGTCAGGGCACTGACTTCAGCATTCCAGGACTATTGGTCAAGCTGTGCCTCATAGCAACTTGCTGAGTAACCAAGGAGAACCCTGCCCATAAAGCAATGTCCTGGTACTGAGGAAAATATAATTGAAAGCATGGGCTTTACTTCTTAAAGCTTAGTAAAGGGTCATAGGTGCTACTTTTGTAGTGTTTTATTTTTTCTCTTTTAGAACTTTTGTAGATGATTGGCTTGGTCAGTACAGAGGTCATTTTGCTTATAGGGTATGGATGAAATTAAATTTGGAGTTTTTTTACAAGCACATTTTTCTAAGTGCATTTTGCTTAAAAGGTATGGATAAAATTAAATGTAGAGGTTGGGAAAGATAGAAATATTAATACTGCAGATTTAAGGAAAAACTGTCCAAAAATGGTTAGACACACAAGGAAGAAATGTAAAGACAAACTACAGTAAAATAATTCATGTCAAACTAATTCCCATGGTTAGGTGAGAGACTAGGGATTGAAATTATTTTGACGATTATTTCAATGAAGAACATGGGGAGGACTTTTGAGACCTATCACAATGAGTCTAATGCTGATTTATAATCTTTCTCAGCTCCTAAAAATGAATTTGACTTCATGAAATGGTTTGATAAAATGGATTTGCTTCGCAATAAC
>NW_003852434.1:5405186-5406144 GCF_000181295.1 Otolemur garnettii
AGTATAAATGTTTTAACACAACAGTTAAATAAGTGAGGTGAAGGCTGTGTTAACCAGTTTGATGTAAGCATTCCAAATTGTATATAAAATCAGCACATTGTACTCCATAAATGCAGTAATGTGCACAAATATTATATAATTAAAAAAAGAAAAACTACGACTCGAACCTTATAATTGAAAACAATGTAATCTAAAATTTTGTACCCTCATATAAATTTGAAATTTAAAAATTAAAAAAAATGACTGCTCAAAAGTAAAATTGGTATCTTGATACATTTATGTAAAAATAAAAAGAATGCAAATTTAACAAAATTTAAAACATGACTTTACCACAAAACAGAAGTGGGGAATATATAAAAAACCATCTCTGAGAGTAATACCCGATCTTAGGGATGAGCACAAATCTGCCCCCTTGGGGCCTACTTGAATCTGCTTCTATTCTTGTTTTCCGAGATGCCTTCTGATATTCTCTCAGGCTCCTTTGTAGGGAAGACCTGCACTGGACTTGTTTTTGTGGCTTCACCTTAACCCTCTCCTTTAAGCCTTCCATTCCATGTGAGAGGCCTTCTACTCCATGTGAGAGACCCGTCTGACCCTAGAGAGGAGCTGATAACAACTTAGAACTAGGCCGGGCCATATATGTCTTGCTGAGAAAGGATCCTGTTTGTTCTTTTCACATTGCAGCGGCAGATGATATAACAACAAGAAGAAACTCCTTTTGAACATCCACTTAAATCCTTGACTAACTTAATCTTCACAACAACCTTAACAAGGTAAGTGTTAAGGTTATTTTCATTTTGTAGATAAGGACAGTGAGGCAGCAGAGATTAAGTAAGGGGGTCAAGTCTGTCCTGACCACTAGACCAGGGGCTGGGGGCCATGCTGTCCTCATGCCTTTGCTGCAAACCAGGGTGTTCACTCAAAAGGGGCCACTTCAAAGGAGACATACCCAGTGTTC
>NW_003852434.1:5406684-5408002 GCF_000181295.1 Otolemur garnettii
CCTGTTCCCCTGCCCTCTCCAGCCCATTTCCCTCCTCTCTCCTCCCCCCAGAGTCGGACTCCAGGAACAAGGCAAGTCCCACCTCCCCCAGGGTTGCCAAGAACGCGCTTCCCAGCCACGTTCCCAGGCCCCCTCCTTCCCCCAGGGTTGCCGAGAACAAGCTTCAAGTACAAGGAAGAAATGTCCCAAGTCTCACAAAACCCCCAAGTTCTCAGTAGATGAACAATGGTGGAAAACTCACTGAGACTTGATTAATTACTGTTGTATAACCATAACCATTGTGATGTGAGATGTATCCATTGTCAACCGAAGCTGTATTAATTATTGTTCCATTGCTGTATCCATGACTACCTGAGTTGTAACCCCCCCCTTAACCAGCCACATTTCGCTTCTCTAATAAGCTTGCACAAAGCCTATAAAACGTAACTCACCCTCTCACCTGGGCTGCTGACTGAGTCTCAGAGAAGCAGCCCCTGTGACAGGTAAAATAAATTACCAATTAATTAACCTAAGCGGGGGTTCGACTCTATTTTTCCAGGTCTCCTAAGTTATTTCATAATCATATCTGAGACTGGGTAATTTATACAGAAAGAGGCTGATTTGGCCTCTGGTAGCTAAATCTGGGACTGGTGAGAGCCTCAGGCTGCTTCCACTTGTAGTGGAAGGTGGAACGTGTGCAAAGAGGTCGCACGGTGAGAAAGGAAGCAAGAGGGAAACCGGGGAGCCGCACCCTGAAGTCACACACTTTGTGGGGAACTACTCCATTCCCAGGGGGGCAAGGCTAGCTCTCCGCTGTGAGAATGTCAACACCCATTCCTGAGAGAGCCGTGCCATGACCCAAACATGCCCTGAGCCAGATCTACCCAGCTAAAGTGCACCTCAGTTTTTTGTTTGTTTTTGTTTAAATCATAACAGTGTACATTAATACTATCACACACCTCAGTTTTGGGGTAATTTGTTAGACAGCAATAGGAAATTAATTTTACAGATGAGAAAACTGGGATACCGAAAAGGTGAGTGAGTTTTTTCCCAAGATGACCCGGAAACAAGTGGCATTGCTGAGTAAAGATCATTAAGTATTTTCTTTTCCTTTTCCCATCGTTTATCAGTGACACATTTTCGTCATCATTTTGAAGCTTGAGGGAGGGCGTAATGACATAAGACAGACCTTTGTTATACTGTTAATTTGCGAAGGTAAGCACTGCTCGTGGAACAATGAAGACGTGTATTTTCAATTTCCTTAGAGTCTATAATTATTCTAACAGAACTATTACATAAAAACAAAAAGAAGATAAATTGTAAATGACTTTTGTATATT
>NW_003852434.1:5408842-5410662 GCF_000181295.1 Otolemur garnettii
ACAAGGAACATATGCATGGGGCCCGTGACTTGGCAGGTGAAAAGAACGTTGTTAAAGGAGGAGAAGTGGTGGGGGTCGCTGTCTGAGCATTTCCCAGGCTCCCGCTCCCCACATCTACCATGAAATAGAAAAACTGAGGCAAGAGGATCATTTGAGCCCAAGAATTTGAGGTTGCTGTGAGCTATGATGACAACATGGCACTCTACCCAGGGTGACAGAGTGTGACACTGTCTGAAAGAAAAAAAAAAGAAAAGAAAGAAAAGTGGCTATGAGTCGTATGCTCACTGTGGGTGGGCTGAGTCGACAAATTAGTAACTGCTTGTTCCCTATAACATCAGCACCCATGTTAATCAGAGCTACCTCTTTGGCCCCTAAAGGCTTAAGCGTAGTCATCTGCATTCTGACTGGTTCTGGCCAGATCAAGTTATCCTTAGTGAGTTCTTGTCTAGGAAACCTTTAGTTCAGAATCAGGATGTACTCTTGGCGCTCACTCCCCTCCTGGTACAAAGAGCAGACTTTGCAGTCAAACAAATGTGCTCTTGAACCACAGGTCCACAATTTACCAGTCACAGGATTAGTCTGAGCTACTTCAACCAGGATGTTCAATAGGAATTCTGCAATGAGGAATTGTTCTATAACTCAGCACTGTTCAATATGGCAGCCACTAACCATGGGTGGCCATTAAGCACCTGTACTGGGGCTAGTGTGAGTGATAATTGATCTTACTTAATTCAATTTCAATTAAAAAATTAATAGCCACATATGGCTAGTGGCTGCCATAAAAGACAATGCAAAAACCATTTGAGCCTCTCTTTTCTCCCGTAAAAAACTGAGATAAAAACAGTCATAAAAGATTTGAGAAAAAAAATTTGTTTTGAGACTGAGTCTTGCTCTGTTGCTCAGGCTAGGATACAATGGTGTCAACTTTACTCAAACCTCAAACTCTTGGGCTCAAGCAATCCTCCTGCCTCAGCCTCCAAAGGCACATGCCACCACGCCCACTTAATTTTTTCTATTTTTAGTAGAGATGGGCTCTCACTCTTGTTGAGGCTAGTCTCAAACTCCTGAGCCCAAGGGATACTCCTGCCTTGGGCTCCCAGAGTGTTAGGACTACAGGCGTTAGCCACCACATCCAGTGAAGAAAATGTTTCATATATAACTGGCACTCAATTTGCATTATGTTTGCATAGACTGCTAGACTCTGTTGTTGAACGGAGTTGACCAACTCTTTGGCTCTATAACTTGTCATCTCTTCACTTCCTCATTGACCCCATATTCAATCGGTCATTCCCAGTGTTGTCAATGTTCTGGATTTTGCCCATTTTAATGGGTGTGCAGGGATATCTCATTGTTGTTTAATTTATCTTAATTTAATTTAATATGTGATGCATCTTTTCACATGCTTATTTGCCATCTATATTCATGGTGTCTTCCTTGGTGAGGTGTCTGTTAATGTCTTTGGATGATTGTTTAGTCAGATGTTTTCTTTCTGTTGAAGTTTGAAGAGTTTTTTCTACTTTGAATAGCAAACAGTTCTTTATCAGATATGCCTTTTGTAAATATTTTATCCAAGTGTGTGGCTTGTCTTCTCCTTTTCTTGATGGTGTCTTTTAAAGAGCATAAGTTTTAAATTTTGTTTAATTCTGGGTTACTAATCATTTCTTCTTTCATGGGTCTTGTCTTTGGTGTTGTATCTGAAAAGTCATTGTCACATTCAAGTCCTCTAGGTTTTATGCTGTGTTATCCTTCAGCAGTTTTGCCATTTTGCATTTTACATTTATGTCTGTGATCTACTTTGAGTTAATTTTTAAGAAGGGTGT
>NW_003852434.1:5410970-5411930 GCF_000181295.1 Otolemur garnettii
TTTGGCTTTCCATATAAACTCTAGAATCAACTTGTCAGTACCCATAAAGTAACTTGCTGGAAATTGAAGTGGAATTGCATTACATTTATACATCAGCCTGGGAAGAACTGTCATCTTGACCGTGCTGAGTCTCCCTATTAATGAGCACAGACTAGCCCTTTATTTGTTTAGTTCTTCAATTTTCTTCACAGGAATTTTGTAGTTTTCCTTATGGAGATTGTATATATATTTTGCTATGTTTGCTCCTGATCATTTCATTTCCAGGGATGCTAATGTGGATGGCATTGTTTTGAAATTCCACTTGTTCATTGCTGGTATGTGGGAAAGTGATGGACTTTGGTGTATTAACCTTGTATCTGCAACCTGGCATCACCTATTAGTTCCAGAGGGTTTTCTGTCAATTCTTTCATATTTTCTGTATAGATGATTACATCATCTGCAATGTTTTATTTCTTCTCTTGATGTATATACTTATTATTCCCTTTCTTGCCTTACTGCATGAACTGGGGCTTCCAGAAATGCTGACTTTTTTACTGGTTAAACTACACCTGCAGTTAGGACAGCAGCAAAAAGGACACATGAAAAAATAAAACAAGAGTGGGGGGGAGTGAGAAAGACAGAGAAGTTCAATTTCAAAATAGTGCTTAAGAAAACTCTAGAAATGACCTATTCAATATTAGCACATGTATAAGTTCTATGACTAAGACTGAATTACACCAGGAATGGGCAAGTGATGTTTTCAGGGCTTAAAACTTCCAATGTTCATAGTTTGACCCTGATTATGGGCAGTGTTTTTCAACTTGCATCTACAGTATTTTTCAAATGTTAAGAAATTACTTTTATTTAAAAAAAATTTGTTCTAAAACTAGATTAACAATGTTACTCCTTTTATTGAGAAATATTTCCAAACCCAGCATTACTTTAGGTTTTAAGTAGTATGAAGAATAAAGTACACTAAAT
>NW_003852434.1:5413249-5417988 GCF_000181295.1 Otolemur garnettii
TGTAGATGGCGATAGAACATCCCTAAAGGATGAGAATTCAGGAGGAGGACAGGGTTTGACAGCTGAAGGACTTCACGCTGGAACATAGTAGTTGATATACTTCTCAAATAGCAATGATGGCCCCATGGGGTTCAAAACATAGGTACAGAACTCAGAAAACAAAAGTCATTCTACTTAGTCTGGATAAGTCTTTGAAGTATTTCGATTTCTATTGTCTATAAGACTTGGCATGATCTGCTTTTTTTTTTTAGAAATTATTTTTTACTTTTATTTATATTCATTAGTCGTCTATTTTTTTTAGACTTTGGTAAAAACATAATAAGGAAAAAATTGTTTGCTATTTATATTTTGTCTTGTGTATTCTGTAACAAACAAGTAGTAAATGATTATGTATTCAAAAAAAAAATTGCACGGCTCTTGTTAAAGCTATATTGATAGGTACTTTCTATTTTGGTTGCAGATACAATGCTATCTTTCTTTTTCTAAAAAAAAAAAATTGGAGCATGATATACAAACTTAGGAGTTATTCATATATTTCATAGTGAAATCTAATGCCACTTAGGAGTTATTCATGTATTTCGTAGTGAAATCTAATGCCATGGATTAGAAAAAGGTCTTCCTAGGAAATTGTGTCAAGTCGTGCTTCTCAGAGGATGGCCCGTGGGACAGGGTGATACCAGCATCCAAGGTGGTCCCCATGAGCCTCACATCCCAGTGCTCATGACCTGGCTTGTGTAACCAACAGGATACTGTGTTGATAACACAGTGGCTTTGGCTTACAAGACGAGTCATAAAGGACATTGTGGCTTCTCATTTACACTCTTGAATCACTACCTCTGTGGAAAGCAAGCTACTGTATTCTGAAAAGACCTAAACCACCCAAAGGTCAGGAAATGAGGCCTCCTTCCAACATGGGCATGTTGGGTGAGCTAGACTTGAAGCAGACCATCCTCCCACCCCACTCAAACCTTCAGGTGACTATAGGTCCTGCCAACATTTCAGCTACCTCATATGAGACCCTGAGCCAGAACCACCCAGCTCCTGGATCCCGGACCTTCAGAAACTGTGAAAAATTCATTATTGCTGTGTTAAAGTGCTGAATTTTGGATTAACTTACATATGGCAATAGATAACTAATATTTATTAGTTACCGACACCAAAGTTGGGTCAGGAAACCTTGCTGAAATGCAGAATCTCAGGGCCCGCACCAGATGCAGTAAGTTGGAGTCTGCATTTTGATGGATCCCAGATTTGCACTTTCAGGTTTGAGTAGCTTTGGTATAGAGTGGAAAAGGTACAAGGGTCCAGGACAAAACTGATGTGGGAGGAGGACAGACTAACAAAGAAAACGGAGTGACCCTGACAGGAGAAAAGTTACCAGAGAGGAGGGAGGATGACCAGAGAAAACTGGGAGAAGAAACTGGTGAGGAATCCGAGGGGATAACTCAGGAAGAAGGAAAAGGTCCATGTTACCCATCGCTGCACAGAGGTCGAGGGGGAGAAGAAATAGAACGTGGCCTTTGTGGTTATGCTTTTTAAAAAAAGAGTTCTTATCTTTTAGAGCAGCGGTTCTCAACCTGTGGGTCTTGACCCCTTTGTAACAGTGAAAGTACATGGTGGCATTAGGAAGGTTGAGAACCGTTTTAGAGGTAAGTGCTGAGATATATAAGGGTGAAATGACCTAATGCCTAGCATTTGCCCAGAAATACCACGGGAGGGGAGGAAGTGGCTGGTGGTATACCTGGTATGTCCCTCCCCGTAAGCTGGCAATCGCTGAAGCTCAGTGCTGGGTACACGGGACATGGAGGACATCACACAAATTGGTCCATTTAATGTATGTTTGAAATTTCTCCATTAAAAAGCTTTAAAATGGCCATAAAAATGCTTTAGGAGATTATGGGTGACTTTTGTCAGGATGAGTTTATGAGAGCCTCGGAGCAGAAGCCAGAACGCAGGGGGCTGAGGAGTGGCGGACAAGAGCTGAGAGGTTGGTCGGTGGAGATAGTTCTTCTCAGAAGTTTTATTTTAAAGGAGAGAGAGCAGAAGCTCAAGGGGGAAAGGTTAAAGTGGGGTTGTTAGGACGTGAACTAGCCACACATGCACCATAAAATAAAGACTAAAGTCCCCAGTTCACTTTCTTAGGATGCACAACAGCTGGCGACATCAGCCTGGAGCCTCCCAGCCCTCCTGCCGCTGTTCTTTATCTCTGCTCGATGCTCCCGTTGCTTTAAGAGTCTCCACATTTGTTGATTCTAAATTGACTTAATTCACATGTACCCTAAGAGGATAAATTAATGTACACAATTATGATCTAATAAAAAATAAATTTAAATAAATAAATAAATAAATTGACTTAATTACCAGAAAGAACTGCAGTAAAAACAAAATCTGTTAAAACAAACAGCTTTTCATAGAGCAAAGTATGGCACCTGAGTGGGGAGGGTAGGACCTGGGTTGAGAATTTAAGGTTGGTGGGTGAAAATAGACAGAGCTGGGGGGCCAGAATCCAGTAACACCCACCGCGGGGGCTGCTGTGGGAAGTACGCAGCATGGGTAACGGTGCTCAGCAAATGTTACTTTCATTTCCTTCAATACTGTAAAATGGCATCTTCCAAAATGTGTTTCAAGGACACGAATCCTCATGGGTGTTAACAGAAGACCCAAAGTTTTCCATGGACAAATTGGGACATGTTAAATACTACCCCTTTTTCAGAAGCTTCACAAAATCATCTATGAGCTAAATAGAGTTGAGAATTTCCAAGAATATGCAGTATTTCCCCACTGTATTAAACTCTAGAATACCTGTAAAAGGAAAATACTTCAAGACTGCTGTTCATCAGAACCTACGTTGGGAAATAACTGCATTAAACTACACGCTCCGCCTGGTCGCTCCGTGACTCTGAAGGAATTCAAACACGTCACCAGTGACCAGGCCTTACAGAGAAGTACTCAGTTTTGTTTTCTGAGCCTTATCGCTTACTAATACGCATCTTATACATTCTGAAAATGAAAAACATTCCTTCTGTATTTATTCATAAAGATTAATAAGGATAATTTCCTTCCACTCTCAAGAATGATTGGATTTTCTTATTTTTTGTTTGTTTGTTTGCTTTTTGTATCCCTTTCTCCCATGGATTCCTGAAAGGTGCTTTGCTTTGGTGATTAAAAGTGTCAGTTCTGATTGGTGGGGCATTAGGGCTAATTAAAGAAATGCTGAGATTAATTTTCTTTTGTAGAATAAAGTGGCATTTCTGTATTATTAACAAAGAATGTCAATTCTGGAATCTTATAACCAGTGTGGACTTAGAGCTCAGCTTCGAGACTCTGGGCAAGTCTCTTGGAGAATATGCTGAGCCTTAGTTTTCTCATCAATAAAATGGGGATAAATTGGGCATAGTTGAATATGAATGTTCTATGTTGTAAGTTTTATATGCAATTATGCTTTAGTTAGCTGTCTAATAAGTAATGTTTTACTAACACCCTCTTATAGTTTCAGCTCTTTTCAATAGTTTTGTTTCCTTTATAAAGTCTCTACAGGTGTTAGTAAAGCTGAGCACCTGAACTGAGAGTGCGTCGTCAGCCTAGAGTCCCGGGAGATCCCGCAGCCGAGATGAAGTGAGATGAATCTCTCTTTAGTAAATGCTCAGCATTGTAAGGATGGGGATGGAGAAAAGTCAGGAGTCGGTGAAGTAGAGGACACATATCAAATCGCATTTATGGAAGTCCACCAAAGGTTGAGCTGAAGAAACTAAATTTACCGTGGGATTGCAGTGATGTTAGAGGGACTGCTGGGGACGGGGACGGAACCTGAGGCTGACTTGAATGCATTGAAGAGACATAGCCGGAGCAAGTTGGGAGGCTGGAGATGTTGAGCGTGGCGTCAGCCAGAGCTCCTTCGTACTGTGTGCTGGCTGTCAGTGATTTGGCCTGGGTATGAGGACTTGTGTCACACACACCTGGATGGTGCTGGGACTAGGTCTGGCATGTGAACACCTCGACGGATACCTTAGCTGCTTAGCCAGTCATCTCCGGCTTTGAAGACTCGTTCTTTACCACTCCCGTGTCTCTGCTTCCAGGTGTTACCTGCAAACCCCTTCCTATTTGAATTAGGGCTCTCCAGAGAAGTGGAGCCAACACAGGGAGAGAGAGGGAGAGTGATTGTAAGGAATTAGCTTGGCTCACACAATTGTGGATGAGACAGGTAAGCCTGAAACCTGCAGGGTAGGCTGGGCTGCAGAGCCAGAGAAGAATGCCTGATGCCTTGGTATGAGTCTGGAGCAGTCTGCAGGCAGAGTCCCTCTTCTCAGGGGAGGCCAGTCTTTTCCTCTAGGACTGGCCAAGTCCTTCCACTGAGCTGATGAGGCCCACCCACATGATAGAGGATAATGACTTGGCTCAAAATCACCTGTTTTAAATTTTAATCTCATCTAAGAAATATCTTCACAGAACCATCTGGAATAATGTTTGGCCATGTATCTGGGGACCGTGGCTTCGGTGAGTTGAAACATAAAATGAGCCACATTCTATCCTTCCTTCTTCTTTCACCAAAAGCCTCCTAGAATATTCTACCAGTTAACATATTAAAAATGGAATGAGGTTGATTCTTGGAAGCTTGAAACTCATCTTAGCGATGTGTGTTAATTTTTATGCTCTCATTATTGGGCTTTCCCATTAACATGGCCTAATTTCCACTACCAGGAATGAGATGTGTGCTGCACTAATGGGAAATGATATATTTC
>NW_003852434.1:5418567-5427988 GCF_000181295.1 Otolemur garnettii
AAAAAAAAAAAACAAAAAAAACAAGGAGGGGAGTTTATGAAGTGGAAAAAGAAAATGGTTTAGGTATTAAGAATATAAATGTATCAGGTATTCGGCTCACCTGAGAAGGAAAGGCTGTCTGTTGCTACGGGGGTGGACGAGGGAATGGCCTGGTCTGTTCTGGCTGGGCGGCTGCTGTAAGGTCTCCTGGGCACCCTGTAGTTCCTTTAGCAGGAAGGACGACAAGCCATCGTGGAAATGGGTGCACTTTGTTGTATTTCCTGTAACCCTTCCAGTGGGTTTTGGACTTAGGAGGAGCATTGACACTTGTGAAAAAGATAAGAATTAAGTAATGTACTTAACAGGAAAATAAACACAAATGGCCTTAAACGTATAAAGAGAATATGCAGCCTAGAGCCGTGCAAATTATCACTGTACTGACCTATGGTATTGCACCCTGAGAGGCAGAAATCCAAAGGTGCCACAGTTCATCCTTTGGGCGCGACTTGGGGTTAGAGTCACTATTGTTCATTGCTGTTGGGACTGCAAAATGGCATAACATGTATGGCAGGGACCCTGGACATATTTAAAACGTCAGTGAAATGCGTTTACCATTTGTGCCGATTCTTTTATTTTTGTCCCTTCCCCGACCTCTGATCCATTTTTCCCCCCTGCTCTGTACTGTTCTGGACCATGAGAACCTCATAACCCCTTTGGATGCCTCACCTACGTTCTCTTGTAGCTGCTAAAGCACTACTGTAAATCAGGGGTTTGTTAACAGACTGGTTGGATCAGTGGTGCCGTGAGAAATACACACTGGGACTCCACCACATCTCGCCTCTTTCCCCTTAAATCTCCAAGTTCTTTAAAAAAGAACTGGGAGAAAAGGGTTCCTAGAGTTCTGAGATGTCAGTCTTAAGGAAAAAGTGTAAAGATATGGCATTGATAGGATGAGTGGATTCCCAAACCTGAGTGGTATCAGAATTATCTCAGGTGCTTTTAAAAACCCAAATTTCAGATGAATTGCATCAGAATGTCAGGTGGGAGGATGACAATCTGTGGTTTTAAGACTCACTAGATTGAGTCACCGCGGACCTGGAGTTTCTCACGTTGCCACACTTGTTCCAGATCGTGAACTGTTAACGTGCAGTCCTCTAGAATAAGGACACCAGAATGACAACACAAAAATACACTGTAACAATGGCAAAACTTCTGTGGGGTTTACTGAGGCAGGTACCACGACAAACATCTCACTCATGTTAACCCCTGACTCTTCCTAACGACCCACTAGAGTAGGTCCCTTTGTCATCCCAACTTTTCAGATCCAGAAACTGAAGTACAGAATGATGAAAGGGACTGGTCCACGGGGATACAGTTACCAGAGACAGCACTTGAACAGAGGCCATATTGTTCTGGGGTCTGGACTATAATTCGGGTTCGCTGGTGAATATATTTTGGGAAATTCTGCTTTCTCTCCTGGATTTACAATATAATAATAATTGGTGCAGAGTTTAGAGAAGCCTCTCTATACATAAACCTACTTAATACAAAATTATCTAACATTTCACAGATTTATTTCTGGAATCCTTTTATGTGTATCATTAACATCTTGAGGAAGATATATTCAGGGACACAATCTGGTAGTAACACAGAGAAAAAGCATCTTGATTACCGTGTCTTTCCCCTCTTTTTCAGTAGCTGTTTTGGACCCTCCGCTGGAATCCAGAGACTCAGCGTTCAGTTCAGGCTTTCGCTCCTCTCAGCTGTCTCATTGTGACTGATGCTGCAACGCCGTGGCTCTCAGGTCCTCGGGTCTGACATGGGAAGGCCGGACTGTTCTCCAAGTCGCCTTGCGGCACAAGCATGCCCGGTGCTCTGAGTGTTGCTGAAGGGGCCTATTTGTTTTCACTAAGAAAGTGGCCTTCAAGTTTGGCAGGAGCAATTTAGGTGAGTTTTAAGAAAATGGTTTGAACATAAAGAATGCTTGACTTTCAAACATGTCACCATGAAAATGCTCTTCTAACAACCACCAGGACAATAAGAACAGTAACTAATAAATAGATACAAGACATCAAACCATGAGTTGATCATTGTTAACACCGAGTCACAGGGTCAGGTGCGGTGGCTCACACCCGTAATCCTAGCCCTTGGGGAGGTGAAGAAGGCAGCCCCAGTCTACAACACTCTTTCACCTCCATGGGCCACATTTGGAACCTCCATAGGAGGAGTTTACTATCATTTCCATTTTAATAATGACTAAGGGTCAATGAGGTTAAAGGACTTGCCCAAGGACAAGAGCCAGTAAATAGCTGAGGTGATATTTCAATCCATTACTTATGACTCCAGATCCCAGATCCTTTCAGGTTATCCAGATGAACCTCAGGTTTCACGGTGATCCGTCCTCGGGTCCTGCAGCCATCTGGCCATCCAGTTAGCAGGCTTTGCAATTAGACCTTTCTGAAGCCTGAAGATGACCTTTTGGTTTGAGGGAAGGCCTTTTGTTCTTTAAAAATATTCTTTTGCTTTTTTTTCCTTTATATTTTTCAATAAAGACATAGGTACAGTTAAACATTATATAGAACATAGGACAATTCAAAGTGTAGTGTTTAGTGTGGTGCTGAGATTCTCACCATAGTTATAATGGTGATGATGTTGATTATATTTGTGATAATTTTTCATCATGATCTCACCATTGTCAGGCCCTACTTTTCTCTTTGTTAGCTCTAGCTGGGATGATTTCTATATTATTCTTCTGAATTGTCTATCACCACTGTGCTTCTGTAAGTTGAGTGAATGAATCTGGGACATTTATATCCTTAAAATTTGTTTTTACCTATCAAAGGCTTGACTGAATATACATTATATATTCCAATTTATACATATGATAAAATTAGAGAGCTGCAGGGTAGCAAGTCCTTTCATACAGGTATTTTCCCCTTTAGAATTTCAGGGAATTTTTGTTTTTATTGTGATAAATTTTCAGCATAAACAAATGTAGAGGAAATAGTATAAGGATCATCTGTGTCATCATTACTCAGATTTTATTTTCCTCCCTCCCTCCCTCCCTCTCTCCCTCTCTCTCTCTCTCTCTCTCTCTTTCTTTCTTTCTTTTCTTCCTTCTTTCATTTTTTGAGACAGAGTCTTGCTTTGTAGCCTGGGCAAGAGTGCAGTGGTGTCATCACTGTAGCTCACTGTAAACTCAAACTCCTGTGCTCAAGGGATGCTCCTGTCTTGGCCTCCCAAAGGAGGTTCTCCCAAATGCTCCCAAAGTGCTGGGATTAAAAGTGTGAGCTACCACACCCAACCCTATCACTCAGTTTTAACAATGATCGACTCATAGTTGATTTCTTATATCTATCTCCTACCCACTATCTTGCCACTCTGCATCTCACAAATCCCAGATATCATACGGTTTATTTCAGGATATGTTTTTTTGTTTTGGGGGGTTTTTTCACAGTTTTTGGCCAGGGCTGGGTTTGAACCTGCCACCTCCAGCATATGGGGCCGGCACCTTACTCCTTTGAGCCACAGGCGCCACCCAGGATATGTTTTCATTTAAAAAAAATTTGCATTATTTTAGTTAGAAATAGCAATAGGAAAAATGGGAAACATTAAAGATATAGCTAAATTTTTACCCAGAAGGATAAAATAAAATGATTTTTAAGGGCATTTGACACCAAATTTTATCACACACACACGCAAAAAAACCAGACACTGTTTCTTTTTGGAATGAGACAAAATAGTATAATTGGACATTAATGACTTACTTTTCCAGAATGCTTTATAATTTATGAAGCACTTTCAAATAGATTTCACTCTTGATGTTCACAGATCTACAAAATAAATAGAATCTTACCACGTTTTTAAAGGCAATGAATACAGTTTAGAAATGACCTAGCCAGTGTTAACCAATGATAAAGGACAGAGCTTGAAACTTAAACCAACTTAAATTCAAGTTCCTCTCTTTTTTCCCACTATATACTATAAATGAAATACCAATGAATGACCAAATTTATATATACATCCTTTATTTTTTATAAAGGCAAAATCTCAACCCAAACAAAGACACAAAAGGAGAACTTGTAAGTGTAGGAAACAGAAATTTCAAGGGTGTGTCACACTCAGATGCTGCAGGACCCAGGAAATCTGCCTTGTCTTCGTTCCGCTCTCACTTATTTTCTTTGCATTCTTTGGCAAGTTCATTCCATTTGGTGGTAATGATGGTGACCAGTAACTATCAGTTTATTCACACTGGTTGGGTAACACGACTGCCATTAGGGTAGGAAGGAGGGTCGCCCCATCTGTTGTGCCCATTAATGAGGGGGAGGTGCATCTCAAAAGGGAAATTAGAGTAAAACAAATATATTGATACAGTCAAAAGGTAAAAAAGAGTGCCGGGCAGATTAAAGACATCAGGTATCCTTCGCACAGTCCTTACAAATTGGAAGGAAGTTCAGAAAAACATATTGGAAGGGTCTGGAAGCCCTAAAGTGCTCAGCCAGTTAGACAACCTTCCTACTCCCAAATCTTACTGGGAAAAAGACAAGGTATTACATAAAGCTCCACATCTCATGGCTGTGACCTCCAAAGCACAACAAAGACAAAAAGAGGCAAATGGGACTATACTAAATGAAAATCTTATGGATAACAAAGAAAACAATCAGCATTATGAAGACACAGCTTGTTGAAGGAGAGAAAACATTTGCAAGCTATCTATCTAACCAAGGACTAATATCCAGCATACACAAAGAACACAAACTACTCAATGGGAAAAACATCCCATTAAAACATGGGCAAAGGATTTGAATAGACATTTATCAAAAGAAGATACAAATGACCAGCAGGGGTATGAAAAAAATTGCTCAACATTACTAATAATCAGGGAAATGCAAAGCAAACCCACAATGTGACATTATTTTACCTCTTAGAATGGCTATTAATAAACAGACCAAAAAAACAACATATTGGAGAGGATATAGAGAAAAGAGAACTCTTGTATATTATTGATGGAGATGTAAAGTAGGATAGTCACTGTGGAAAACAGCATGGAGATTTCTCAAAAAAAAAAATTGAAAATAGATATACTACATAGCAAACCCACTACTGGGTATTTATTTAATGGAAAGGAAATCAGTACATCAAAGAGACCCCTTCACTCCAGTGTTTATGGCAGTGCTATTCACAATAACAAAATATGGACTCAACCAAAATATCTATCAAAATACAAATGGACTAAAAATATATTATGTATACGCAATGGAATACAATTTGGCTATAAAGAAGAATGAAGTCCTGTCATTTGTAAGTAACGTGATGCACTTGGAGGTCATTATGTTAAATCAAACAAGCCATGGAAGACAAAGATTGCATGTTGTCCCTCGAATGTGAGAGCTAGGAGTTAATCTCATGAAGGCAGAGAGCAGAATGGTAGTTACCAGAGTGTGGGAAGGGGGTGTCGGAGTGAGGGGGGGCATGAAGAGAGGCTGGGTAATGGGCACAAACATACAGTAAGACAGGAGAAATAAGTCCCAATGTTTGACAACACAGAAAGGTCACTATAGTTAACAACAGTGTATTGTGTATTTCAAAATAGAAGAGAGGACTTGAAATGTTCCCAACATGTAAAAATGTAAATACTTGAGTTGCCAGATACCCTAAATACCCTGACTTGATCATTGCACATTCTGTGCGTGTGACAAAATCACATGTACCCCATAAATATTATTACTCATTATGTATCAATAATAAATTTTTAAAAGCTCTACAACTGGGAGGTTTTTATAGTTTTATCATTGGATGGTTTAAATCAGAGGGCATTTTTGTATTTGCAGATAACACTGACTATCCAGCTTACATGTTATTTGACATAAGCTTCACAGCAACACTGGGACACATATCATTAGCTCTGAGGCCTGGAAGGAGAAAAACCTGTGGGAATGAGTGGTGGGCTTTCAACTTGGACTTACGTCATGCTCTTTCTTGATGATGGCATTTCAGGCCTACCAGTGGGATGAGAAGACAACGGGGCTCACAGGGCGCTTGGCCGCTCTAGGCAAAGACCTGGGTGCTGAAGAGAGTCCCGCTTAGGGAGAGCAGATCATAGGACACGTTCTCTGCATCTGCTCACTGAAGTCAGCAGGGAACCCGAGCCAGCCCAGCCCCTCCAAGAGGCTAATCAGATAGGAGACTGGAAACCCCTGAAAATCTAGTTAACTGAGTGGAGGACAAACTAGAAAGATTATCCAGATCACAGAGGAAAAAAAAACAAAATTATGAAAATTATAAAGGCTGCAAGTAGTATAGATGGAAGGGATCCAATGTGACACAGAATATTGAATGACACAGGATATGTGTAGTAAGAATTATGACACAGAATATGTGTAATAATATTGGAAGGGGCAACAGAATCACAACAAAAGCAGTAATCAAAGAAGAGAAATATTTCAATCCAAAGTATCTCTGTCTGAAAATTAATCTTGTGTATCAGTCAAATTATTAGGATAAAATCAACAATACCTGAATGTATTCTGATAGAATTTTAAAACTTTTACGATAAAGACAAAATCCTACTACCATCTAGAAAACGTAGTTATCCACAAACGAACCAAACTATTTGGATGGTCTTGGTCTTCTTTGTAACCCTGGGAGTTAGAAAGAATCTCAGCCAGCTTCTGTCCAGAAATCAGAGCCTGAGATGAGGGCTTGTGGGCTGGAAGTTCATAGAGAGTACCGAGGAACAGGATTGGGGAACTGGGAAGAGAGAAACAGTGAAGGAAGAAAAGCCGGCACCACCTCGGTGTGCTCTCTGGACAACTGGGACTCGATACTATGGGACCTTCTGAGGATCCCAAATGGAGGGAGCCTCCGAATTGTCTGCCTGAAAGAAGGAAGAAGATAGCGTTCACCTACCGGCATCCACTGCCCGTGGGTCAGGGATTGCCCACTGAGTGCCGAGTGCTGGCTGCATTCGCACGGTCTCTCACTGCTCAGAATCAGAGAAGCCTTGGCTGGAAGGAGGAGGCCTGCAGCTTACAAGGCAGCTGTCAGGCAGCCAAGGCCAGACAGCAGCTGGTGGGAAAGGTGGGCACAGAAGGGATCTGAATGCCAAGGTCACGGTGCTTTGAAAGAAAAGGGGTGCAGCCCAAGCGTTCCCTGGCATGTTGTCTTCAGAGTGTGATGGGGCCTAGAAAGGAACACCTGTTAGATCCATCCTCTATTTTCTACTCAAGAAATCATTTCCAGGATGGCACCTATGGTTCAAGGAGTAGGGAGCCTGCCCCATATATCAGAGGTGGTGGGTTCAAACCTGGGCCGGGCCAAAAAATAAAAAAAACTACAACAACAACAACAACAAAAGAAATCATTTCCACTAGTGTATAAACAGACTAGGATTTCTTTTGTTTTGTTTATTTTTAATTGAAATACAATTCATATACCAAAAATTTTACCCCTTTAAAGTCTACAATTCACTGTTTTTTAGTACATTCCCAAAGTCGTGCAACCATCATCACTATCTAATTACAAATATTTTTAATACTCTCAAGAAAAACCCTGTGTCAATTAGCCCAGACTATTTCTTTTTTTCTTTTGGAATTTTACCCCTTTAAAGTCTACAATTCACTGTTTTTTAGTACATTCCCAAAGTCGTGCAACCATCATCACTATCTAATTACAAATATTTTTAATACTCTCAAGAAAAACCCTGTGTCAATTAGCCCAGACTATTTCTTTTTTTCTTTTGGCTTATTGTTTGTCTCTCTCATGAAATAGAATTTGTGGCTATTTTGTTTATCTTTGTACTTTTGGCTTTTAGAATAGTGTCTGGTACATAATGGATGCTCAGTATATACTTGTTGAATAAGTTGATAAATTGTCAAATATACAAGCTTGGATTCAGAACGTATATTACTGAGATACATTTCCTAAATAACTCCTCGAAGATCTGTGGCCAGTTACTGAAACAAGAAATCATAAGCAGATATTGAAGAATAAGAAAATTCATGCCAGAATGGTCAGACCTTACTTATGGAAAGCAGGAGAGGCTTGTTTTATATTTCAAAATTGGAGGCCAGGCATGGTGGCTCACGTCTGTGATCCCAGCACTTGAGGGGCCGAGGCAGGTAGATTGCCTAAGTTCACAGGTTCGAGGTCAGCCTGAGCCAGAGCAAGACCCCGTCTCTAAAAAAATAGCTGGGTGGTGTTGTGGGCACCTGTAGTCCCAGGTACTCAGGACGCTGGGGCAAGAGGATCATTTGAGCCCAAGAGCTTGAGGTTGCTGTGAGCTATGATGACCTGGCACTCAACCCACGGTGACAGAATGCAACTCTGTCTCAAGAAAAAAAAAATTAGAAAGAAATGGAAACAGATATTACACTTTGGAAAAAAGAAATATCATATTTATATAAAAGTGATATTGATACATTATACAACATAATGTATATAATAATAGGTCATTCTATATGTATAGAAAATGGGAGAAAACATACTTAAGGAATTAGTGGCAATGGGGTGCCCTTCAAAGGGTCTGCAAAGGTGCGGGCAGAGTTAGGAGGTCTTTAACCATTCAGTGTCCTCTGCACTGTTCAAATTTTTTTTTTCAGTAGGTATGTAGGACATTTACAACAAGAATGAAAACCAAGAATGCCTGATATTACTATAATTATTATTATTTAATTTTGGCCTAGGAGTTTTGGGACAATAAAACATAAAACAAAAGAAAGGTATTGGGAGGAAGCAAAGCACTGACCGCATGCAGATAAATACCAGAACGTCCAGGTTTCTGCCGCCCAGAACTCTGAACATTTGCTTTCTTATATCTCTCGTAATTGCAGAAATCAAACATAATTTGAGTATTACAATTCCGATGCAGTTTTTTCCTTTCTTAAAGTGTGTATACATTTTTGGTTCTGTACCTATAGGTGTGTATGTCTCCATTTCCCCGGCTGCCAGGTAGAATGGATCTTTCCTGCCAGAATCGACTTCTTCCAACCTTTGCTTCCAATCAAGGCCCTGTCTTTGAGCTCAAGGATAAGTAGTAGGCACAGAGGTGGTCACTGGTCACAGGTGGTTCTGTACATGTCCTCATATTTCCTTCTAGTCTGAAATATATCCGTGAACACAGATAATTTTTTAGACAAAATTGTTACAGTATTCTAACCTGCTGCCCATTTCTTCTCCTCTGTACCTGCCTCCATTTTTTCTTTCTCTTCTTACCTATTTCTATCCATGAGAATTTATAATAATAGTTAAACAGTCCCTTTACAAATCCTGTAGTTTATTTTTTAAAAGAGCAAAGCCAAAACACGGAGGGAAAAAGACCTCATTGTCCAAGGAGATGGAAAAGGAGTAATAGTTGAAATTAAAGAATCAGTTGCGTTTAGACCTGTGAAGCTGGGGAAGAGATGGTTTCAGCAACAATGGCATAGTTATCAGCTAAACGTCG
>NW_003852434.1:5428600-5429855 GCF_000181295.1 Otolemur garnettii
GGAGTGGGTGAATCATGCAATAATCTGGCAAGCAGATTTGCTACTGTGAGAAAAACCAGCTTTGGAACTTAAATAAACTGGTGGCTGTGTCAACAGAATAGACTAGTGACAGGGTGCACGGATGCTGGATGACCTGCGTTCACATTTCAGCTCTGTCATTGCCAGCTGTATGTCCTCAGGCCAAAGACTTAGTTTCTTCATCTGTAAAATGAGATTAATAATGGTATGGATATCATAAAGGTATACAAAAATTACACCAAATAACTCATGTAATTTCTTTCTTTCTGTTTTTTGGAGACAGAGTCTATGTCACCCTCAGTAGAGTGCTGTACCATCACAGCTCACAGCAACCTCAAGTTCTTGGGTGTAAGTGATTCTTTTGCCTCAGCCTCCCAAGTAGCTGAGACTACAAGCACCTGCCTCAATGCCCGACTATTTTTTTGTTGCCACTGTCATTGTTATTTAGCAGGCCCAGGCCGGGTTTGAACCCTCCAGCCCCAGTGTATGTGGCAGGTGCCCTAACCACTGAGCTATGGGTGATGGGCCAATTCATGTAATTTCTGAGCAGAATCTATAGCACATGGATTTCAAGTTGAGGGAACAAAAAAGACACCTTCCTTTTCTAGTTGGAAAGCATTATGCCAGTGCGGTTAATGCTTGTGAGTATATGTGGAGCTGGAAAGATCATTTCGTGGGGTAACTTTTGTTTACCTGCGTGATAGAAATATTTCTAAGTAACTACACCAAGCTCTGCTGGTGTGCTCAGAAGACAATACTGAGGATTTCCACCAGAGGGAGCTATTATAACAAATTATGTGGTGGTCTTTATAAACATACTGCGTTTACACAGACTTTTCTTGATAATGTATCTGTGTTGTGAAGTGAAGATTGGTAAGTATTATGACATACTTTTATGCAGACTATAAATATAGAACAAATATTTATTATGCTTTGAAAACTTCACTAGGGTTTCATTCTGTCTTAGCCAAAAGGATTTCATAGACATTTTAAGAGCTACATCATCAGTAAAGAGGGTGGTGCCTATGGCTCAAAAGGGTAGGGCGCCGGCCCCATATGCCAGAGGTGGCAGGTTCAAACTCAGCCCCAGCCAAAAAAAAAAAAAGTCGGTAAGGGTATATGGTTAAGTATAAGTTTACTAAACACATTACATTGTGAAATAAAAACAAAAACAATATAGTTGACAATATTGTCTGAGATGACATTTAAAAATGAAATAAAAACAAATGAAAATTTA
>NW_003852434.1:5430272-5430744 GCF_000181295.1 Otolemur garnettii
ATACAGAGGAATGGCTGTAGGTCTCCCACTATACAGAGGAATGGCTGTAGGTCTCCCACTATACAGAGGAATGGCTGTAGGTCTCCCACTATACAAAGGAATGGCTGTAGGTCTCTCAGTATACAGAGGAATGGCTGTAGGTCTCCCAATATACAGAGGAATGGCTGTAGGTTTCCCACTATACAGAGGAATGACTATAGGTCTCCCACTATACAGAGGAATGGCTGTAGGTCTCCCACTATACAGGGGGAATGGCTGTAGGTCTCCCACTATACAGGGGAATGGCTGTAGGTCTCCCACTATACAGGGGAATGGCTGGAAGTCTACCACTATACAGGGGAATGGCTGTCAGTCTCCCACTATACAGAGGAATGGCTGTAGGTCTCCCATTATACAGGGGAATGGCTGTAGGCCTCCCATTATACAGGGGAACGGCTGTAGGCCTCCCACTATACAGGGGAACGGCTGTAGG
>NW_003852434.1:5431175-5432180 GCF_000181295.1 Otolemur garnettii
GATTTGGGGACCCCTTTCTTGCTGTTTGACCAGACAAGTTGTTCAGCCTCTGTTGCCTCACCTCTAGCAGGTGAGTTGGAACTCAGCTGCTCCTTTGGGTTCTGAAACTCTATGACACTGACAGTAAAAAGCAGTAAATAGTGCAATTATGTTTAAGGTAGCTGTTTGATTGACTTAATATCTTAAGTATTATGGTGAGATGTTCTTTATTTTGGTCCAGTCAAATCTTCCTAACACCCCAAATCAGAGTTATAACTTATTTATGCAAAAGTTTCTAATGTGTAATTCTTTTACTTTTATTTTGTTTTTTTGTTTTGGTTCTTTTTGGAGTTATAAAAGAATAATTTCTTAGGACCAGGCTGAGCAGAAGAATGTGTAAGCTGGCTATATTAGTGTGGACATGGTTTATGGTACAAAACCCAGTCAACAATAGAAGAAATATACAGAGTGTCCGTGCAGTTCACGTGCTATTAAAAATTGTACTTCATCCCTCCTCTTCCCTCCTCCATTCTGGGCTATGGTTGTGTTTTATCATTCGTATGAAATTGTGGGTGATTATATATTGGTTTGGGGGAGAGTAATTGGTGGCATCTCACCTATTGTGCATAATGCAAGGGTCCATGTCAAATCTATTAAGAGTAGAATAGAAATGTCTTAACACAACAAATAATTAAGTGAGGTGAAGGCTATGTTAACCAGTTTGATGTAAGAATTCCAAATTGTATATAAAACGCACATTGTACCACATAAATGCATTAATGTACACAGTTATGATTTAATAAAAAAATTAAAAAGAATAAATAAAAATTACACATTATTTTAAATGGCACAAAAACTTCATGGCTACCCTATATGTGTTCTTTTTTTTTCTTTTTGAGATAGTCTCACTGTCTCACTCTGTTGCCCTTGGTCACAGCAACCTCAAACTCTTGGGTTCTTGCCTCAGCCTCCCAAATAGCTAGGACTACTACAATAATACCTGGGGGTATATTTTAGAGATGGAGT
>NW_003852434.1:5432414-5433951 GCF_000181295.1 Otolemur garnettii
CGTGGCTGGCGCCTTAGCCGGTTGAGCTATAGGCGCCGAGCCAGGAGTCTTACTCTTGTTCAGGTTGGTCTTGAACTCCTGAGCTAAGGCGATCTACCTTGGCCTCTCAAAGTGTTAGGACTATAGGCGTGAGCTACTGTGCCCAGCGAACCATGTTCTTACACACAAAGATTTCATACTTTCTACTGAAAATGCTCCTGTCAGTTGTGAGTGCATTTGTTACTGGCAGCCCCAAATCATGTCTCCACTTTTGATTTTGTTTGAGAAAATTCTCTTTACTATTTGGAAGATTCATTCATTCAACCTATTGAATTATATTTAAAAATACATTGTTCCCATTTTAATAAAAAATGTTTTTATACTTATGGTGTTAACAGTGAAGAACTTCCGCAAAGCCACAACTATTTTAAATTTATTTGTTGGTCCTTCTCAAAAATCCTGTCTTCACTTGTAGACCTTGTTAGTGTCCTGATTCAAACTAAACTACATAAAGCTAAACTACATAAACTACTAAACTACTAAAGCTACACAGAGAACATGTAAGAAATAGTGAATGCTGAAGAATCTTTGGTGAAATTTATGAACTCTAAATTTTAGGTATGAAAATGGCAATATGGTTATTTTTGGAATAGTCCTTTTCTGTTTCATATACAGAATTTCACTCTGTCACCCTGAGTATGTCACCATGCCATGGTGTCATACCTCACAGCAACCTCACACTCTTGGGCTCAAGGGAGCCTCTTGGCACCTGCCACCACACCAAGCTAGTTTTTCTGTTTTTAGTAGAGATGTGTTCTTGATCTTGCTAAGCTGGTCTTGAACCCCTGAGCCTAAGCAATCTACCCACCTTAGCCTCCTGGAGTGCTAGGATTATAGGTGTGAGCCACTGTGCCCAGTTGAAGAGTCCTTTTTTTTTTTTTTTAAAGACATTCACACTAAAATAATTATAGTTGAAATTATATGATTTTGAGATTTGCTTCCAAATAGTCGAGGGCTCAGGGAGAGCAAAGTGGATGGGAGGTAGATGACATAAGCTTAGCCATGAGTTCGTGAAGTGTTGAAGCTGGGACCTGAGGGTATAAGAGTGGGATCATTATCTATTCTCTCTACTTCTGCATAGGTTTGAAATTTTTTATAATAAAAAATTAAAAACAAATCACTTGCCAAAAACACTCCCAAACCCAACTGTCATTATTTAATAACTTTGAACTTAGTATGGACCCAAGAAGGCATCTTTTACAGGAGAAATTTGCAGTTCCAAGTCTTTTTCTTGATGATTGGGTCTGAATGTGTTAATCAATGCTGCCCTGTCATAGCCTCTGACATAAGGAAAATGCTGAAATGTGATTTTTAAATCATAAAAATGTGCCCATAGTAATAGCTCCATCTTTTGCATAATATTTAAATCAATTCATTGATTTCCAGTTGCCTGATACTCTTATTTCAGTAACAAAATAAACGATACATAGTTCAGTAAAGTTGAATCCATTTGGGTTCATTTGTGCTCAAAAACTGTAGCCAATTAAGACATGCTTCT
>NW_003852434.1:5435154-5443705 GCF_000181295.1 Otolemur garnettii
CCCTCCCTACACCATGTTAAATCGTACCCTTCACTCCGTCACAATGTCCAGCCCTCTCTGTCCCCTCCCTGCTTTTCTCCGTAGCTCATACCCCCTCTGCCTTTCAGCTATGGGTTCATTTATCACCTCTCTCTCTTCTACTCATTAGCATATAAGCTCTGTATTAGCGAGGCATTTTTTGTTTATCATCTCACTCCCTATTTGTTTGTTTATCATCTATTTGTTTACTATCTCCCTATTCTCCTGCTCATCAGCCTTATAAACTCTCTATTGGCAGGGATTTTTGTATTTTTTTCACTGCCTTGTCCCACTGCCTTCATTCAGAGCCCGACACTTACTGAATATGTAAATATTTTGTTGAATGCGTAATTGCACAATTTAGTCAATTGTTTAAACTTATTTAGTCAATAAGTTTAAATTTAGAACATTTAAAATTCTTCTTGTATAACTACATATTGCTAAATATTAATAAATAAAACTTGTAGAACAGAGGAAGGTATGGAATTTCTGTAGATGTAGAAGGAATTTAGCTGGAAGAGGAAGGAGTTCTATATTAAGTCTGCATTTTTATAGCAAAAACGATGATTTTACTTTCGTTGTATTTGGGTTGAATTAAGTGTGAAGATAGTGATGATGGGAGGGAAAAATACAGTCACCTTATCAAGATCCACCTTGGCTCTGTCATTTGCATAAGACAATTTACAGCCAGGAGTGGTGGCCCATGCCTGTAATCCTAGCATTCTGGGAGGCTGAGGTGGATGGATTGCTTGAGCTCAGGAGTTTGAGGTTGCTGTGAGCTATGACATCATGGTACTCTAGCCTGGGGCAACAGAGACTGTGTCTCAAAAAAGTTTTTCTCACAGTTTATCAAAAGCCCTCCAAATACATTATTTCCTTTGAGCCTCCTAAGAGCCTTCGGGGTAGGCATTACCATCCTCAGGTGATGGAGGAAGACTCTGGGGCTGGGAAAGGTTAAGGAGCTGCCCCAGGCTACATCACTATTTGGTTACAGAGACAATAAAGACGGGAGTCCAGCATTGGCAACAGAGAACATCCATGTTCTTATGAGAGAGAAAATTTTGCCAAAATGTGATATAGTATAATAGCTTCACTGTACTCACTCATTATGTTTTTTTTTATTTGTTTGTTTGGACAGCCAGTTGCCCAAGCTAGTGGCCCAATCATAGCTTACAGCTCGCAGCAGCCTCCAACTCTTGGGCTTAAGTGATTCTCCTGCTTCATCCTCCCAAAGAGCTGGGAACTACAGGCTTGAGCCACCACATCTTGCTGATTTTTCTTTTTTTTTCTTTCAATTTTTGTAGAAGAGGGATCTTGCTGTGCTGCCCAGGCTGGTCCCAAACTCCTGTCCTCAAGCTATCCTCCCACCTCCATGATCTAAAGTCCTGGGATTAGAGCAGTGAGCTGCTGTGCACAGCCAAACTCCCTATGTTTTTACAGGCACGAGTGACTGGAGCCCAGCTGTGTATCTGTGAGATGCTGGCTATTAAGAGACGCAAGCGTTTTGAACTGAGACCTATGGAGAGAAAGGGCCAAGTGATCCATTTCTCAGTTTAATCTTTTGTTTTGTTATGAAGACAATAAAATCTTAAGATTATGTTTTAAAAAGGAAAAAGAAAAGAAAAAAGAACAACAGACAGCAACAACTAAAATCATTTCTGAGCCCCCTATCACAGACCAGTTGGGGCCATCACAGAGGGAAGGGAAACTATATTTTGAAGGCCTCCAAAATGAGAGGAAATTCCACAAATTCTTCTTTAGTGATCTATTTCAGTGTTCACAAATGTTCACCATGGTTGATCTTCTAGAGAGAAGAGAGGTGTGAAAGGACCCGTCCAATCTGCCATCTCAGTGGCGTTCAGTAGAAAGCAGACGTGAGTCAGTGGTTTAAAGCCACCTTCTGAGTTTTCCCAGGCACGGCACGTTGCACACCCAGGAAGCTTCCACCCGCAGAAGTCCTGTGGGGTGTAATCGCACACTTCATGCTCTGCCTTTATGTCCAAAAGAGCTAGAAGGAGGCAGAGAGGTCGGTGTGGCCTTCCTCAAGGACGCTGCACCTGCTGCCATCTGGACAGACAAGAGGATGGCCCAGGCTCTTCCCTGCTCCTTTTCACCCCTCTCTGTGCCTGTGCACAGAACTGCTTTATTTCACACTCTGCTCTAATCAAGTGCTAAGGGCTTCCTCTTTCTTCAGCTGGTAGCTTTGCCTCATGGCAACCTAGTGACCCTTGTAAAAAAAAAAAAACAGTCACAATCATTATCAAGGCCACTGTAGGCTGAGGGGTGGGATCTCCACTTAGAGTACAAATTTCAAGACAGCACATTCATCTGATTTGTTGGGAGAATTGCCACACTACACAGCAGCTCTCCAACATTTTGGCCTCAGGACCACTTCATATTCTTAGAAATCATTGAGGACCTCAAAAAGCTTTTGTTTATGTAAGTCCTATCTACCAGTAGATATCATATTAGAAATTAAAACTGAGAACTTAAAATATTTTTGAATCTAAAAGTAACAGTGAAAAACCTCACATGTTAACAAAGATAGCTTATTTTTATGAAAAATAACCAGATTTTCACAAAATTAGTGAGAAGCGTGGCATCACTGGCATCTTTGCAAATATCATTAAAGCCTGGCTTTGTGGAGACAGCTGAGTTCTCACATCTGGGTCTGTGTTCATTCTGCTGCAGTACGTCATGGTTTTGGTTGAATTAACCATCTTCTTTCTAATGAAGAAAATCTGGATTTACACAGATACATAATTGCAAAAGGAGGAATATTTTAATAGCCTTTTCAGATAATTGTGTATATTCTTCTTTGATGTGACATCAAAACTCAACAAATAGAAGTTTCTAAGAGGCTAGATGAATGGATCTATGTACCCTCCTGTGATTTTGAATATCAAACACCGTCATTTCAAAAATGGTTTACTAAGTTATGCAGATGTTCCAAATGTTGATACTTTTCTTTTAAAATATAAAAAAATCACATTTGTTAATATCATCACCTGTTGCAGGCAGAATAATGGTTCTCCAAATGTTCATACTCTGACCCGTAGAATATGTGATTATATTAGGTTACATGACAAGAATTAAGGTTGCAGGTAGAATGGAGTTTGGTAATCAGCTAACTTTGAAGAGAGCACCTCAGATCAGCCAGGTGGGGACCATGTAATCACAGGATCTTTAACAGGGGAAGGACTGTGGGCAGAGTGCTTCACGTCTATAGTCCTAAGACTTTGGAAAGCTGAGGTGGGAGGAGTTTGAGAGTAGCTTGGGTAATATAGGGAACCTCCTACCTCATCTCTATCAAATTTTTAAGAATTAGCTGGACATGGTAGTACTTGCCTGCAGTTTTAGCTTCTTGGGAGGCTGAATCAGGAGGATCACTTGAGTTCAGGAGTTTGAGGCTGCAGTGAGCTTGATCCCACCACTGTACTTGACCTTATATCAAAAGAAGCAAAAATTTTTAATAATAAAATAAAAGCAGAAGAGGACTTATAAGAAAGGGTCAGAGGAAGAAGATGTCATGACAGAAGCTGAGGTTAGAGAGATACTGTGTTGTTGTCTTAAAAAACAGAGGAAGGGGCTGTGAGCCAAGGAATGCAGGCAGCCTCTATACGCTGGAAAAGGCAAAGAAATGTTTTCCTTAGGACTGATCCTCCTCTGTCAAAAGAATGACAGTCCTTCTGACACAATGATGTTAGCCTAGTGAGACCTGTGTCAGACTTCTAACGTATCCAACTGTAAGATGAAAAAATGTTTGCTGTTTTAAGTCACTAAATTTATGGCAATTTTTTTCAAGCAAAGAATAATTTTTCCCAGCAAAAAATAATTTTTCCAACCACCAATCTCCTTAGACAAGTTTTTAAATATTGGGATGTGGTCAAGTTTATGATGGAAAATACTCCTTTCAAGCTTTGTCTGACATCTGACATTTCATCATTAGCAATAAATATTGCCAATTGTTTCCTTGAAGTGAAGGGCTTATGTAGTTTATATTTTTAAAAAACTCTCATCAGGTATTCAAGCCTGTTTGCCATTTGTTCTTTCAAGTAGAAATGATATTTTCTGGAAATAGCGACCAGTTCAACTTGCAACTTGACCACAAATGAGCCTTCCTTCAAGGCAAGCATCAAACTTTGGTATGCAGCAGAGTGCTTCATATATACTGCTGACTCCACCACACAGAATGTTGTAAAGATATTTACCCGAGAGAGACACCATCTTCCAGTAAGTCACCAAAATGATGAACACAAAGGGAAAGAGGAGAGGCACCAATACTTGTCCTCTAGGTCTTTTAAAAAATATGGAGTTGTTCCTTTGGCCACATATATGGGAATCTACAAGAAAGATGATATTGTACACATCAAGAGGATGGGTCCTGTTCTAAAAGGCATGCCACAGAAATGTCACCATTGCAAAACTGGAAGAGTCTACAGTGTTTTTTTTTTGTTGCAGTTTTTGGCCGGGGCTAGGTTTGAACCCGCCACCTCTGGCATATGGGGCTGGTGCCCTACTCCTTGAGCAACAGGCGCCACCCAACAGTCTACAGTGTTACTCAGCATGCTGTTGGCATAGTTGCAAACAAACAAGGGCAACATTCTGCCAAGAGGATTAATGTGGTATTGAGCATATTAAGCACTCCAAGAACTGAGATAGCTTCCTAAAACATGTGAAGGAAAACGATCAGAAAAAGAAGGAAGCCAAGGAGAAAGGTACCTGGGTTCAACAGCAGCACCAGCCTGCTCCACCCAGAGAAACCCACTTTGTGAGAACTCACAGAAAGGAGCCTGAGCTCCTGGAACCCATTCCCTATGAATTCACTGCCTAATAGGTGTAGAGCACAGCACACAGGAGAACCAAGAGAACCGATGGAACAGGAACATCAGGTGCTGGAACCTACTCCCCATGAGTTTGTGGCATAATAGGCATACAGCATAGCACACAGGAGAACCAAGAGAACCAATGAAACAGGAGCATAAGGTGCTGGAACCTGTTCCCCATGAATTCATGGCATAATAGCAAGCTTTGTCACATTCATTGGAAAGAGCCCCCTCTGAGCTGCTGGAACCTTTTCCCTGAATTCATGGCATAATAGGTATAAAAATAAAAGGGTACTGTACAAATAATTTAAAAAAGATATTTACCCAAGAGTCAATATTTTATAAAAGTGGTATTTTTTTTACTGCTTTATCAAAACATTATTAAGTAAAACTTTTATCTTTTATTTTTGCTCTTACAGCAAGGGGGTGTGGCAAAGGACACAATGATTATAGTTTGGTGCCACCACCAAATTCATTTTAAGGTAATAGCAGTTTCACCAGCCTGCCTCTGTGCCATAAACGCATATGTCAGCACAGTGAAAAAGGGGAACTGAGCATTAGAACAAACATAGTTTTGATCCAGTGGACTCCCGGAATAGTTCTTGGGGACTCCCAGGGTCCCACGGACCATTTTTTGAGAGAAGCTACAGCTCTAGTATGAATTGGAACATAAGTAACAATCAAAAATTATTTTTTAAAATAAAAAATTGATACCTATATTTAGAAATTTTTAAAGAAATTGGTATCTAAGGCTGGACATGGTGGCTCACACCTGTAATCTTAGCGCTCTGGGAGGCCAAGGCAGGTGGATTGTTTAAGCTCAAGAGTTCAAGACCAGCCTGAGTGAGAGCAAGACCCTGTCTTTAAAACTAGAAGCTAGTTGTGGTGGGCCTATAGTCTCAAGTTCTTGGAAGGCTGAGGCAAGAGGAGCACTTAAGCCCAAGAGTTTGAGTTTGCTGTGAGCTGTGATGCCAGAGCACTCTACTCAGGGCTATAGAGTAAGACTCTGTCTCAACAAAAAGAAATTGGTATCTATTGAAAATAGTTGAGAAGATATTGAAATGCTGCTGACTTCCTAGCATTTATACCTCCTACATTTAGGTGGTTTTCAGTTTTAAAATCATATTCCAAAAATATCGAGAAGGGATTCCCTTGTTTCCAGAAAGGAAACTTTTTTCAGTATTAAAAATATTTAAAGTAAATTTAATAAAAATAAACTTGTGGTTGTAAAATGAAATCATAAGTTTTGAGTAGAACTGGCCCTGCTGTCCTGAAGTACAAGGTCTCCTAAAGCCAAATTTATTCATTTATTTTGTATTTACTGAATGTGCCAGGCAGTGTTCCTTGCACTTAGTGCAGAAGACACTGTCTCTACCTTTAAGGAGTTTGCACTCTAGTAAGGGAGACCAGAAAGCTGACAATTTCAGTGGGCAGGGAGTGATATGGTCTGGAAGGAGAGCACAGGAGGAGGGTGTCAGGTGGGAGCTGCTGGGAGGCTTCCCGGAGAGCTGGCAGCACCCTGTGGCCTGGCTGGTGTTGGGGCCAGCACCCGGTATGTGGGGGGGAGGAGGGCTGGGGAGAGGAGTCTAGCTGAGGGAGTAGCAGGTGTCAAGGCACAGCAGTGAGAGAGGGCGGATGGTGTTCAGGAAGCTGCTCAGGAAGCCAGCCAGGAGGTCAGAGGGGACAGGGCGGGGTCAGCAGGCCTGGTGAACAAGGCCCTCCAGAGACATGCAGGACCCAGAGCAAGAGGGCGTAATTCTGCCTTCCACAGCAGGCAGGGGGGCTTCATACTGAAGGCTGTGGGGGAAGCTTCTAGAAGGGAGGCAGCGCAATTCAGGGCCTTTTGTAGCCCTCCCCTGTGGAGCTCTGGTGGACTCCTGCTGGCTGCATTTCCTGGGCTCTGCTATCTGCTGGCTTCTGGCTGGGTTTGGCCAAAGGAAGATTTTAGTGGGAAATTGAATGGTGTTTCCATGGCAGGCCGCAGCGCCAGCTGCTACTCTTACTTCCCCTGTGGCCCACCTCGGCCCAGGTCCGATGTCCTTCCCACGTCTGCTGGGTGGCCACAGGTTCATCCTATTTCCTTTGTTGTTCTCTGGGGCTGGTAGTGGCTCTTCTGCTGTTACTGACCTCTGGGCTGTTACTAACGTCTGGGCTTCCCCTCTCCACTCTTCTCTTTGGCTTCTAAGCTTTCCATCCTCTGTATAATCAATTTCCAGTATTAAATCCCACCTGCTTTTCACAGTAGTTTGTTTCCTGGATGGATCCTCCCTGATACAAAATGATGTAAGTGAAAGACCACTCAAACTGCAGGGGAAATGGATTACACCGAGGACAGACTCGGAGAGGCCAACTGGAAGAAGTGATGAAGTGACCAGCGTTCAACATGAAACAGGTTAACCTGAGAAACAGAAAGACGTGGGGGCCACCATGGTCTGTGACAGATGGGCGGTGGGGGAGGAGTTAGGGTGACGCTCATGTTCCTGCTTCTAGCTTGGGGTCATGGGCCATGGGGAGGCCACTCCCTGAGAGGCAGCTACTGGGCAGGTAGGAAGCACGTGGGCCTCTTTTTGGGCGTGTGGGGTGGGAGGAGTCTGTGAGGTCAGATGTGGGGCAGGTGGGGGTGGAGTTCAAGAAAGAGATGTGGGCTGGGAAAGGCACGAGAGGACTGTCGGAGTGGCATTGGTGTTAGAATCATAAAAGCAGTGGAGATAACTCAAGGTGGTGTGTAGTAAAGATTAAAGGGCTGGGCCCAGAAAGAAAAGGGAAGAGAGGCTTAGGACAAGGGCATTCTTCCAGCTGCAGCTTTCACATTTGTAGGAGTCTTCAATTCTTTCCTGGGCTGTCCATTCAAAGCTTCTACTCCTGGTCAGAGGGGGCTGGTCAGAGGAGACTTGGGAAAAAAATTTGGTCCCCAAAGGAAGAGATTAGAATATACAGAATTACCAAGATACTAACCCAGACATGTCAGCCCGCGAGTTAGCACTTGAAGCTGCTGCTTCAAATTCCCTATATTAAATATTTGTCCGTAAATATTGTCAAAACTCAGTTTTCCTAAATACTAATAAATATGGACCAGTTTTTAATTACTATTTAACACAATGCTTCAGATACTCAAGAAGGAAGACATTTCTCTGAGTTGGTAGGATCAGAGAAGGATTTGTGAAGGTGAGGGACAGCCGGGCCTTTAGAGCGGCTGAGATTTAGCCCGCAGGGGAGGAGGGCAGGACAGCTCACTTTGCAGGAGAAGGCAGCAAGTCACATGGCTCCGAAACTGCCCAAGGGACTGATGGAAACAACTGGAAGGACGCAGAAGGGTTAGGACAATCAGTCAGGATAATTAGGGCCACCGTAGAACACAAACGCCCTGTCAAATGACTGGTTAAAAAAAAGGATGGAAGTCAAGGAGTGGGACAACATTATAGGCCTCTGATTTTAGCCGCACCATGCTCAGAGATGAAATCACCTGCCTTGGGAAGTGGTAAGTTCTGTGTCGCAGCAAGAGTTCAAGCAAATGCTTGAAAGACAAGGGATGCTGGAGGATGTAGGGGATGGAGAGAACCAGATTCGTTTTTGCCAAACTATACTTCAAAGCCCATTATTTTTTTTGAGACAGAGCCTCAAGTTGTCCCCCTGGGTAGAGTGCCATGGCTTCACTGCTCACAGCAATCTCCAACTCCTGGGCTCAAGTGAGTCTCCTGCCTCAGCCT
>NW_003852434.1:5443800-5450551 GCF_000181295.1 Otolemur garnettii
GGGCTGGGGATTCGAACCCGCCACCTTGGGTGTATGTGGCTGGCGCCTTAGCCACTTGAGCCACAGGCGCCGAGCCTCAAAGCCCATTATTAAGTCATGGAATCAATTTCATGTGTTGCTATATTAATTATTTGTATTATTTATGATGTAATTCTATATGTATTATAATGCTAATATATTAGATTTCTAGGTCTGCCACAAACTGAGGGGTGTAAACAACAGAAATGTATTGTCTCTCTCAGTTCTGGAAGCTGGAAGTCAGAAATGAAGGCATCTGCACGGCTGCTTCCTCTGAGGGCTGTGAGGGCAGGACCGGCTCCCGGCCTCGCTCCTGGGATGTAGGGGCCGTCTTCTCCTCACGTCTCTTCACACCCTTGGCCTTCAATGCTGGGCTCAGTTTCCCCTGTTTATAAGGACAACAGACATATCAGACTGGGGCCCACGCTGAGGACCTCATTTGTCTTGATTACCTCTGTAAAAACACCATCTCCAAATCAGGTCACCTTCAGAAGTATTAGGGGTTAAGACTTCAACAAAAGAATGTTGGGTGGGGATAACGTGTGACTTAGCCAGAATTTTAACAGGATGCAATGGGATAGAATAGACTAGGAAACGCCAAAGCACAGCCTTTCTATATATGTGTGGGAATGTTCTGGGTAGCAATGAAAATGTCATAGTCCAAATTTCTAAAGCTGAGAATTTGGAGTTTGAACAGGAAGATTCAGAGTGCTTTTTCCTCCCTCTCCGAAACAGGAAAGACGCCTCTGAGGGACTCACCTTGCTCCTTCTGCCCAGGAGCCCCAGTGCTGTGGACACAAGGTCCCCCCTTGTCTTGGAAGTTCACACGGCAGGTCTGTTCTGTCTGTGTTCTTCTCCCCGGCCCACGCTGTTTCTGTGTCTGTACAGCTCACTATTCCTGTGAGTCTGCACACTTGCCTTTATTAGATTTTAATTCCACTGTTTCAGGAACCTCATTGTGCTCCCCTGCCACGATGCTTTTATTCTTACTTAAAATTCCATTTGTAGAACTAATTTATTCTAAGCCTAACTTCATGACATTAAACTGAGTTACATGATATGAACTATATCTTATCTTTTTTAGGGGAAAATATTAATATTAGTTATAAAAATATAGCTCCGTGGAAGTGTACACTATTTAAGTAATTGTGGCATTAGTCAGGGCCAAAAGTGTAAATCCCATCACCCTCTGCTTGGCGGCTCTGGTAAGTGTTCCAGGGGAAATTTCCAGTGATAGTTCTGTACTTATTCACCGCAGAGGCAGGGCTGGTCTTGGCTGTGTATACTTTATATCTGAATGATGCTTCACTTAAAATTTAATCAAATTTATGACTTGGCATCTCTCGTCATCTGAGTGACTGTATTTTTTTATACATTTGTATCAATTGACAGGAAAATAGGTCTTTTGACATAAGGGGTGATTTCTCCTAACTCTAGAAAGGAATGCCCATTGGTGGGTGCTGCTGACACGCCAGCCTCTGAAGCAAGGGTCAGGAGAAAGTGATGTAAATGAATGGTTCAGAGCAGGCTGCTCTAGTCACACAGAATGGATGGATCTGTTCCTTTCAAGTGGGAAAAAGAATTCTGTGCCTTGTGATTGGTGTAGTGTCTAAGCACAGTACCCAGGGTCTCTCTCCTGCAGGTGAACTATTCAGGGTCTGAAAGATGTAAATTATGAAATGTGTCAATTAAGTATGGAGATGAAAGCAATGGCAAGTCCATTATGGAGTTGGTATTTTACGTTTACTCTTCTTTCTTTTTAATTGAATTTTAGTTAGGAGTCTGAATTTGCACCCAAGGGGATATTAGGAATTTCTATCTTAAGTCATCATTACACTAAGCTCTTTAGCTGGGACTAATAGGTATATTCCGTGAGCTACAGGTTTAAATGGAGCTCCTTTGTCAGCTATTCTGAATTTAGGACACAGCTTTACTTTTTATTTATTTATTTATTTTTTGAGACAGAGCCTCAAGCTGTCCCCCTGGGTAGAGTGCTGTGCCATCACAGCTCACAGCAACCTCCAACTCCTGGGCTCAAGCGAGTCTCCTGACTCTGCCTCCCAAGTAGCTGGGATTACAGGCGCCCGCCACAACGCCTGACTAGCTATTTTTGGGTTGCAGCTGTCATTGTTGTTTGGCGGGCCAGGCTGGATTCAAACCCGCCACCTTAGGTGTATGTGGCTGGCGCCTTAGCCACTTAAGCCACAGGTGCTGAGCCACTTTTTATTTAGTTAGTTAGTTTTTGAGATAGAGTCTCATGCTATTGTCCTGGGTAGAGTACCTTGGTGTCATTGTAGCTCACAGCAACCTCAAACTCTTGGGCTCAAGCTATTTTCTTACCTCAGCTTTCCTATGTTTTAGTAGAGACGGATCTTGCTGTTGTTCAGCCTGGTCTGGAACTCTTGCGCTCGAGCAATCCACTTGCCTCGGCCTCCTAGAACACTAGGATCCCAGGAGTGAGCCACTACACCTGGCCACAGCTTTACTATTTTACAGTAAGAAATAGGCCTTACATTTTAACTAGAAGAAGAGGTGATCATAGCGTAAGTTACTTACAAAATACCTAACAAGTGCAGATAAAAATCACATTTTCTGCAGACTGAGATATGGCAAGATTGAAGTTAAGAAGGCTGTCTTTCTTCAGCAAGCCCAGGTCTCCACCCTGAAAGGATGGGAACAAGCGGTGGACCAATAAAAAAATGAATTCAAAGTTCAACCTCTCTGCTTTTACAGCATCGGCCATATTATCCCCTGGCCGGGAGTCACGCGACAATCGGTTCCAGATTCCAGCCTATGAAAAGCGATGCTGAGGAAACTGCTGGATACAGGCCAGGCCTTCTCCAATGCTGTGAAAGCCGGTGGGCAATTGGGTAGCCCCACACTCTGACTAATTCACTATTTTATTTACCTCTTCTTAATTTCTTCACATACTCATCCCAACAACTTTCTTGGATTTTCTCCTTTTTTACATTACCAACTCTTCCCCGGATCTTTCCATGGAATGAGAGTTTCCTGTAGATTCTCTACCGCCATTATTCTGGTGTAAAGGCTTATGAAGGCTACTGGGTTGCTCTGCTTCCATCTTTTGTGAAGACCCCTTCCTGTGGCACAGCCCCTTCTCTCAGCCCTCACGTGCTGAGAGGAGTCATACCAGTTCTAACCCACTCCCACCTCTGCCCCATCATTAAAGTCTGCTCTTGGGTACAGAGCCTCTAATCTCGTTACACCTTGACCTACGTGACTGAGAAGGCATAGTGCTCAGTCTTTCCAGGGAGTTTCACTTTTAACCCAAGACAAAGCCTTTTAAAGAGGAATAATCTATAAAGCACCATGGTGCTACAAAGAATGCAAACTACTGCTATTAGTTATTTAGGGGTTTCTAATATTCTGCTGTAAGGAATTTTAAATTTCGATCTGGATAGAACTGTTTAGATAACTAGGGTTTGGCTTCTTGCCTCATGCCCTTAAGGTGTAGAATAAGTCATCCATTTGCCATACAGAGCAGCCTATGAGGTACATTTATGAAAGAATGAAGGTGGTATTCAAACATTCTTGTGCAGAATACCTAATCCTTCAGGGAAAAGGCCACAGTAGCGTTACTGCTCAGAATTTTTATGTTAAACTTCACTATAGTTTAATATATCATTGACTTGCATTTTTGTGATTTTACAAGAAAATTTCCGTTGCCACACATCCATGAAATATCGGATTCATTTTCTTGGCTCAAAATAATGTATCACCAACAAACAGTATATGCAGTGGGCAGATGTAAGACTAAGTGTGATTAACCTGTAAACTGTTTTTAATTACCTTTTACTGTTCTTTGGAGATTATACACACACACACACACACACACACATATATATATATATACACATACACATATGTAGTATGTTTTTAGGAAGCAGAAGCAGAATTGAAGTATCTTCAATACAGGGCTTTATTGAGTAAGCAGGTGGACTCAGATTATTGATCATAATTGGCAGAGATTCCACTAGACAGAATCTTGCAACAACATCTCAATCTTCTCGCTCTGGTGAAGTCATAAGGAGTACATTTGCTAGTGTGGGTTATGAGGAAGAGTGAGCATTTTTAAATCTTTATAGTATTTTTATGTTCTGTCATCCTTTTTGCTGGTCAGATCTTGATAAAGAGGTAGCATTAACACCTCATAGGACATCAACATTCCTTAGCTTGAATCCTCTGTAGAGTTTTTTTTTGGTCTCTAGGAAAGGTAAGGAATGATTTATGGACTTGATGATTCTGAAACAACAAACGGTACCTGAGATGCATATTTGTTATTTTCTATAAGCCAATTACATCTTTTTAACAATTAAATCATAACTATGTACATTAATGCATTTATGGGGTACAATGTTTATAATATGACACGTAGGGTAAACCAGAAGAAAAAAATAATCAAAGTGGTGACATTTTTTCCTGTTGCCTCATTGTGTTCTAATTCATCCTTCCCTTTGCCGGGCAGCCATTCCTTTTCCCTCCCTGATGTCTATTTCTTTAGCTACTGAAAGTTTGCCACTTCTTCTCTCAGCAAGTTTCCTCGGGCGAAGGTCATTGCACAGGTTGTGGAGGGCTTGTTTTCGTGTGTTCTTGGTACTTTTTCACCATCTCAATGTTTTCTATAGTTCTATCAAGCTTATTTCGTATGCCATGAAATTCATCCATTTAAGGTGGACAGTTCAGGGATTGTTAATGTATTCAGAGTTGTGCAACTGTTATCAGACCCTAATTTTGGAATGTTTTCAATGTCCCCAAAGAACACCCCACCATTAGCAGTTACTCCCCATTCCTGCTCCCTCCCCATAGTCACTCCACCCCATCCCCAAGCAGCCACTAATTGATTTTTCTTTCTCTTTTTATGTGGATTTGCCTGTGCTGGACATTCCACATAACTAGAATCATGTAATACGTGACTTTTGTGACTGGCTTCCTCACTTAGCATAATGTTTCCCAGGGTCAGCATGTGGTAGCCTGCTCGTACAGGCACTCCATTCCTTTTCATTGCTGAATAACATTCTACTCTGTGGATACACCACAGTTTATTATCCATTCATCAGCTGATGAACACTTGGGCTACTTCCTCATTGTTTTTTCTGGAGACAAAGTTTTTCTCCATTGCCTGGGCTAGAAGGCAGTGGTGTCATCAGAACTCACCGCAAACTCAAACTCCTGAGCTCAAACAATCCTCCTGCCTCATTCTCCCAAGTAGCTGGGACTACAGGTACATACCACCATGACCAGCTAAGTTTTTCTATTATTTTGTAGAGATGGGGTCTCACTTGTGCTCAGGCTGGTCTCGAACTCCTGGTCTCTAGCGATCCTCCCACCTCAGCCTCCCCAAATGTTAGGCTTATAGGCGTGAGCTGCCACACCCAGCCACTTCTGCTTTTTGGCTGTTGTAAATAATGCTGTTATTAGCTTAGTATTAGAGTTTTTTTTGTTTTTTGGTTTTTTAGACGGAATCTCACTATGTCACCTCAGTAGAGGTGCCATGGTGTCAACAGCTCACAGCAACCTCAAACTCTAGGGCTTGAGCAAGTCTCTTGCCTCAGTCTCCCCAGCAGCTGGGACTACAAGTGCCAGCCACAATGCCGGGCTATTGTTTTGTTGCAGTTACCGTTGTTTAACTGGCCCTGGTATGTGGCTGGCACCCTACCCACTGAGCTATGGGCACCGCCAGTATGAAAGTTTTTATGTAGATATATGTTTTCATTTATTTTTAAGGATGGGGAAAATCAGACTCTGAGTGATGGAACTGAGGCTTTCTGATTCTCAATATAGAACTTTTTTTACTCACATATGTTTTGGAAATACAAGTTATTTTTCAAATTCTTATATCACACACTGCTTCAGCTTTCGGACTTGATCTGCATATCATATATCGAAACATATTTTAATTTTTCCCTCAAGATATTTTAAACATGTTTGTATTTGCTCATATATCTCTTCAAAACCCAAACTGCAGAGAGGCGGCAATACCATTCTTCTAGTAAGTCTCTGTGATCTGTTGACTGTAATACCACATGTAATTCTTTTAAGTAATAAACAGCCATGAGGAAGAGTGGTGGAGAGTTCCTTACTGAATGGAGAGAGTTCACGTGGGGTTTGCAGAGGGCCCCTGGTTCTGGGCCTTAGAACACTGAGGAAATGAATGCTGTGTGAACAATGCAGCTGTAACAAACACTGGATCAAATTCAAACTGAGTGCCTACGCGAGCGGGCGCCACACCCGTGCTGCACTAGTCCGAGTACAGAACCACACGCAGCCCTCCACTGCCAGGCTCCAGGAAGGCAAGTCCCCTGGAGGTCCAACTGCAGCGGCTGGGTAACAGTATTGTCACTCGTGCCCTTCTTAAGGGTCTGCTGGGTTTCCTTGCCGGTTTCCTAGTTCTAGCCCCATAGCCTGGCACACATCTGTCTTCAGGTGACCCTTTTGTACACACCTGGCTGTTGGTTAATCATTAGACTTGTAGAATAGGAACATGGAAGGCACCATGGGAATAACTTACATCAACACTCTCCTTCACTCATCAGTATTTTAAAGGGACAATCAGGCCTGATAACAATTCTGAGGCTTCTAATTCATTCTGAATCCAGGATAATCCCAATCCAAAAAAGGCTGGAATTCTGAGAACTGTGGCTGATTATAAGACATGACATTTGCTTCCTGAGCAGGCTGAACAATTTCTTTCTTCCTTTCCTTTCCTCTTCCT
>NW_003852434.1:5450846-5451220 GCF_000181295.1 Otolemur garnettii
TGGCGCCTTAGCTGCTTGAGCCATAGGCACCAAGGCTGAACAATTTCATTTGTCTTTGGCTTAGACCAGTAGTTCTCAACCTTCCTAAAGCTGCATGTATTTTCATTGTTAAAAAGGGCTCACAACCCACAGGTTGAGAACTGCTGGCTTAGACTTTTGAGGTGAGATTCTCCAGTGTGGCTTAGGTAACTCCACGTCTCTCTCTTTTACCCTTGTTCGTGTCCTGTACTACTGCTTTTGATACATCATTTCCGTGACTCTTAGGTCTAACCCTCTCCCATGGGGCTGGGCAGGATGCCCCTGGTTCCTTCCTTGGTCCTATCTTGTGCCACCTGCCTTCACTCTGTATTATTTTGTCTGTCTACCTGATTGAC
>NW_003852434.1:5451580-5469666 GCF_000181295.1 Otolemur garnettii
CCCCCAGTTTTCTCTTCCAAGTCCTACTCTGAGATGACACTGTACAGTTCTGAATTCCTGTAACACTTAGTTTATGCTTCTCAGTCACAAACTCTGCTAAATGTTGTCTGAGGATATCCTGACGTGGCACCTCCTAGTTTCTCCAAGGACGGCGGAACACCTCATGGTCAAGAGCTGTGCTTTCTACACCTGTTAAATGTCCATGACAGTACTGGGCACACAGAGCAGAGCCAGTAAGTGCCAGCCACTCTCATTTCAACCCAATTACAATCTGGAGTTCAAGATGAATTGTAGCTACTGATGCATCTGCTTGATGTGTGAGCACACATACTTCTATAATCAGACACCCACGCAAGACCAGGATGAAAAGATCAGGCATGTGAGGTGCTGTCACCCGGCAGGTATGCGGCACTGAGCGTGCCAGGCGCTGAGCTAGGCACTGCAGATGGCATGGTTCTGCTCTCAAGATGCGTAGAGTCTGGTAAGGAAGACAAATATGTAAGAAAATAGGTTCAATATTAAAGAATTAGGGCATTTTAGGTGCATTTTAGGAAAGAAAGCAGAAGCAGCTGCGACTCTAGGTAGCCCCAAGGTAGCTAAAGTAGTTCTTATTTTGGAAATTGAAGCCTGCAAGTGCCGGACCCAGGCCAGCCTCACTCAGGAGGCAGCTCAGCCTGGGAGCAGCGCAGCACAGCCGCCCCGGAATAGAGGCATTCCTCCACCACCGTGCCAGGACTGGTCCTTCCCAACCAATATCACCTTCCTGACGGTTCTTCTCTGGTTGGTCCTACTGGGACTATTTGTGGAACTGGAATTCGGCCTGGTTTATTTTGTCCCGTCCTTGTTCTACTGGATGTATGTTGGGACACGAGGCCCTGCAGAGAAGAAGGAAGGAGAGAAAAGCGCCTACTCTGTTCAACCCCGGCTGTGAAGCCATCCAGGGCACCCTGACTGCAGAGCAGCTGGAGCACGACCCCTGGGGGGACACAGGACCACCATATGTCTTGCAGGTAGCTCCACCGTCCTGCAGCTGACCTCGGGCACCATCCTCCTAGCCCTGGAGTGTGGATTTGATTTGGGATGCACAGGACAAAGGGCAGCTTATAGATTAGCTCTGTGAACGCACATTCTTTTCCTGATGTGCTGCTGTGAATTTATCTTTGAACTTCTCTTTGGTTTTGGTGAAATTCTCTAAGAGACACTCACTGTGGGTCTAATGCAATTAATATAAATTACATACTCAAGGAAAAAAAAAGTGCAGAGAAGGGGCTAAGCATGGTGTGTGTGTGGGATGAGGCAATACACGTGAAAATGCCTTGGAAACTTAATACATGTGGAAACATTTGGGGAACTTTATTGTTCTAAGATGTTCAGTGGAGGCGGTTGGCCTGCTGAGGTGCCTTCCCCTGGCAGGCGGGTTCGGAGCAACCCTGGGGTTACTGGGTAGGGTAGGGGCCAAGGAGTCTGGATGTCCTGCAGTGCATGGGTCATCCCCACAGAAAGTCACCTTCTCAAATCTCCCAGCAGACATGTATATAGGTGACAAACCTACTTATTAGTAGGCCCAGAATTTACTCTGTTTTATATTAAACACAAAGCATTTTATCCAGGAGGGTAACTTCCATGTAAATTAATAGGAGAATATACTTTGTTTCCTTCGAGAGTAGTGTCAGTGCCACTCATAATATTGGAATCTCCTTAATCAGCCTATGTTTGTAGCTATTGCATTCATCATGATTCTGTATTTAGGTATACCTGATTATTTCATTGTCTTCAGTAGAGACGGTCTTTATCTGTTTACATATAGAATTACTATACATGTAATATGTAAATGTTCCCTTTTATTTCTTTATGTTGTGGTTAAATCCCTATATTGACTTTTTAAATAATTCTTTATTTTTTTGAGATAATCTCACTATGTCACCCTTGGTAGAGTGCTGTGGCATCATAGCTCACAGCAACCTCCAACTCCTGGGATTAAGAGATTCTCTTGCATCCACCTCCCTAGTAGCTGGGACTACAGGCACCCACCACAATGCCTGGCTATTTTTTGATTATAGTTGTCATTGTTGTTTGGCAGGCACAGGCTGGATTTTATACTGCCAGGTCCAGTGTATGTGGCCAGTGCCCTAACTGCTGAGCTATAAGGCACTGAGCCTATACTGACTTTTTAAAATTACATGTGTAGTTAGAATATATTACCAATGACAATTATTTCAGGATAGTAAAGGGGCCATTACCAAATGCTTATTATAAAAAGGTAGCACCAATTCTGATAGGTTGAGAGCTGCTGTTCTAAAACAAGGTGGTCCTTGTTATCACAGTGCTGTAATCGCTCAACTGTCCATTTCTGTGAAAAACACAAACTGTCCTTTCTTAAAATACACTGGTGCTTGGGGTGGTCCCTGTGGCTCAAAGGAGTAGGGCACAGGCCGCATATGCCGGAGGTGGCCGGTTCAAACCCAGCCGCGGCCAAAAACTGCAAAAACAAAAACAAACAAACAAACAAAAGCCACTAGTGCTGCCTTTCTGTGTGGTGGAGGGAGAAGCTGGTAGACCTCACAGCCATGTAGACAGCATAAGAGGGGCACAGATTCACCTGTAATATTCTGGTTCCCAATGTGGAGCAATTCCTGGACTATGCTAGAACATTTAAACAAAGCCTTATCGATAGCACAGGAAAAAATTCAAAGTAAAAAACTGAGTGTCACAAACAAGATCAGCTAGTTTCCATGCCATACTCCGTCCCAACTGGAGATTGTCTGCAGACATTCCTCCTGGTTAGGTCAAGTTCTGCTTCCCTGTTGGAGGGCTTATCACGAACCTGACCACTCAAGGCACCTGGGGAAGTTTGGAGTCCAAAGCAAGGCAGACTCAAGTGAGATGACTATTCCTTCTTTTAGGTTACCTGAAGCCTGCCTTTCAGGTTATCTCCTTCCTTGTCAAGGGTCTGCTCTTCCACTGAGGATTAGCATTAGGAAGCCCCACTTCCTTTGAGTAGACTTCATCCCTATATGCACAGATACCTACAACCACTTCTAAGAGAGAGCTCTGTGGAAAGATGTGCACTAAATCCAGCGTCTTTTCAAGAGAGTGACTTGTTAGCAGCACGAGCGTCGGTTTCAAATACAGTAATAAACTAAACCAAGAGAACACAGTTAGGAAGGGGTACAGCAGGAGTCAGAACTCGGTAGGTACTGACTCTCTGGCTGATAAACAGCAGGTTCAATCTAGTGTAATAGGTAGGGTACCACTTCTGATTGGTTGATGCCTGTGCCGTGCTGATTGTGAAATGGCTTCAGTGTCACTCCCATTCATTCATTACTTCAGGATTCCTGAAATCCTAAATAACTGGGGATTCTTGGTGGCCACTGGAATAACCCACAGGGTGGGCAATTTCAGGGGAGGAGGGCCAGGTAGTCTAGTTTGTTTTGAAGGCCACTTGGCCTTAGTACAGGTTTTTGGAGCTTCAACCAGACTACCTCTGAAGCAAATCTATGACCAACCACCCTCTTGGGTTCAGGAAATGAGGATGTGAAGCTGAGCTGTGTGTGCTGTATGTTAAAATTAAAAACGCTTCAGTATTGTATAATTCATCCGTGTGACCAAAAAACAAACAAACAAAAAACAACTTGCACTTCCAAATCTATTGAAGTAAATAAAAGTAATTAAAATTCCTAAAACTATTTTTAAAAATAAAGTATTTTAAAAATCACTAACATCAAAATTATTTTGAAATTTAAATATTTGACTATAAGTAGACCCAGACCTCATATTTTCAGGAATTAAATTCTCATTTGAATAATTTTACAAAGAATTCAACAAGCCCCCAAATCCTTTTCAATGCTTTTCTTAGCAAAAAAAATGTGGTTCATAGTTTTTTTTTTCTGTAATGGATTGTGTAAAGATCCACTTTATACTTACTAATCAATTTTGAATATTCAGGCTCCTTTTACAAGCATTTTAATTTTTTTTTCAGTTACCAAGAGGGAAATATAATACAGCTTAGTGACTAAAGGCACGGACGCTAGTGTCAGGCTGCGAGGTGATTAAATCCCGGTTTCCCCACTTGTAGCTGTGTGATCTTGAGCAAGTTACTGAACTTTTCTGTGTTTTAATTGTACTCCATATAAAGGGTATAATTATTGTACCTAATTCATAGGGTTTTGTTGAATAAATACTATGAAATATAAGAACAGTAAATATCCCATATTAGCTATTGTTATAATTATGTCATAGAATTCTAAAGACCATGGCAAAGTAGCTGATAATCTGAAAGGGCTAATGGTAAGTGGAAGGGTCAGGGCAGGAACCTTCATGTTTGTGAACTGAACCCAGTGAAATTTTCACTTCATGGGAGGCTAAATCCAGATTTAAAAAGCTGGACACACTCTTGTTTTAATAAGTGAATAAAGCAGGTTATGAAAATGAGCTTAAGAATACAATATCCTATACTGCATATGATCTTGACCATTAAAACTAAATATAGAATAAAGACAAGAGAAGAGACAGCAAGAAAATATGCCAAGATATCAAAGTGTTGACCTCTGAAGGTGGGATTGCAGGTGAGTCTCTCATTTTATATATATATATATATATATATATATAATTTCTCTGTACTTTCCAAACATTCTGTATTGAGCAAATGTTATGTTTTGATAATCAGAGAGAAAAAGTAGAAAGCCAAAATAGTTTCAGTAGAGGAGTAGTTGAGAAAGAAAAATTTAAAATCTAAATGTTCATTTTAGAAGGGTTTTCTACTTCGTTCTGAAAGCAAGAACTTCCAGAGCATACGGCAGTTTACGAATTGGGCATTTCCGATAAAATTAAATAAATGTTACTCAAATAGTACTGAAGTTACACAAAGGCACAGGGCCTCAAGGAGGAATAGAGACAGCGCCGGGCTCAACAAAAACGGCAGCGCTCTTCCTCCCGGAGTGAAACGCTGAGAAGTTTTATCCACAAGAGGGCGATACCTGTTCAGGGTTTCATTGAAAGCGCCTGGGAAGGAACTGTAAGGAAGCGAAGCAGCGATGGAGATAAAATAACTTTTCACACCCAAGACCGAGGAGACACATACAAGACGTGGCTACATGACCGACACCAACACACCCACACACACTCAAGTCAGAAGCAACGGCTTTTAGCAGAATCTGAAGAGGCGGGAGTAATAACAGAGTCATTTGAGAAATCGTTCAGTAAGGGTTATTTATACAAATAGAAGTTTTCCACGGCTGGTCGCATCACATACTTTTAAACCCAGCACATCAAACTAGACAAGCACTTGGTTCTAGAGGGAAATTCTGCAAACCAGCAGACGTTCCTTCAGGCACTGTGATTCCACAGCGGTTCCCGGTATTTCAGAATACACTTCAAAGCAAGTAGGTTCCCCAGAAGCAAATGGACGTCTGCAAAAAATGCTTTGGAGGAAGAATTGGGTTTTTCCGAAATGAAGAGAGATTTTCATTTGCATCTTTGTATGTAAATATCTTTGGTGGTGTGTGTTGCTGAGGTTCGAGGCCAGGTTTTTCTCTAGGGTTATGGGTGTTTTCTTGCGTTTACTCTCATTCCTGAACTCGGGTTTTGGAATTGCAGACATTTCTGATTTTAGCTATGTGGACCTTTCAGAATTCCCTTTCAGAATCCACATAGCTCTGGTATGTATTCTGTGACTGCTCAGTGCTGGCACTAAAGATCGCTGAGGGAGGTTTCGAAATCTTTTCTGTCCTAGAACAGGAGGTGATGCTGTTGTCTGGTACCGGCCTCGGCTGGGGGCGAGTGCCTCGTGCCCACCACAGGCGCCTACCATGCCCTTCACCAAAGTGCTGTTTGTTGACCCCTCCCTACCTCAGTCCTCGTTCCCAGTCAGCAGAAGCAGCAGTCAAGGCCCAGTCCCCACTTCACAGTGTTTGGAGGAAGCCGAGACAAACAGACAGATACGTTGGTTCTCTGTCTCAATTATCTTTCTCTAAGACTGGAGTGCTCCAAGCACGGGGACGTTCTTCTTTCTTCCTGGCACACCTGTGTGGCTGCCAGCTAACGTTGTCACATTCCCTTAAACCCCGCTGTCTTCTCCCTTCAGCCCAGACAGGCCCCATTCTTTCTGAGAAGTGGAGTTATTAAAGAGGTCATCTGAACAATGCAAGCAAACACATTTTAGGGAGGTTTTTGGCCTGAAATACACACATAATTCCTTCCCTCCTCCTTTTGTGAGTGTAGAAATTGACTTTCTGCAGCTACACTTGCGTATGGGGCATTGACATTTATATACTTGGGGAAGAGCCGTTAACATTCCTTCCGGACCCACCGCAGAACCGAAGTCCATGTAGCTGAGGTCCCCGTGAATTACCTTGAATTTAGTGGCTGTTCCCTTAACTCAAAACAGAAATGTCAAATGTGTTTAGGATTTGAGTCAAGCGTTGGACTGAGGGTGGGGATGCCGAGTGGACGGGGGAGGTCGCGGAGTTACTTCTAACAGGCTCTGAGCAGCGGTATCAGCAGGCTAACAACGGCCCCCAGAAATCAGACCGCGGGGGTAGGATGTTTCCGGGCTCAAAGTCCAGGGTCCCATAGCCTTCTTCACCCCTACCTTTTTAGCCCCTTTTGCAACTCAGAATTTGCCAAACCGCTTTCACTTATTTTTCAATTAAAATGCAAATCATTTGCTTTCACATGCCCCCCCCCCAATCTATCTAAACTGTGTAGAGGTGCGCGGGGATCCTATGACCACGTGTTACACGCTCCACTCTTGTAGGGGGGTGCTCGAAAAAGTCAACTTTATTAGGCCGTGCACAGGAAGGCTTGCTGGTGTGGGGATCCCCGAGGGAGAGCAAGTCTCAAGGGCATTTGAATGCAGCGAGGAAGTCTGCCCTGACCACAACCGGGCTCCTGCATCTCCACCCGCGTGTCCGGGACTTGGTCCGGAGAATGGTTTTAACCCCTCAGAGCCAAGGGCAGAGGGATCTCTGCCCCGCGAGTGACTGGGTAACCCCACTCCCTCTGAGGACCGTCCCTTGTTCTTCCCGCTCCCAGCTGGAGACAGACCGAGCAGATCCAGGCCAGCCAGCACCTGGCAGGAGGCTCCGGCCTTCCCGCCGCGAGCCTGCGTCTGGAATACACGCGGCGCCACGCGAGATTCAGGCACCAAGGGTCACTCCCAAGGGACCAAGGTACATAGATCCAGAATTTCTATTGTCATAATTTAATTTAAAACAATGCTATTTTAATTTGGGAATATGAGCGACACAAAAAGCGAAAGACAGAGACTTCTTTATACTCATTTCAGCAACTATTTACCGATGGCAGTAAACGTGAATTGAGTTGAAAATCTCTCTCTTTCTCTGTCTCTCTCTTTCTTCTCTCTCGCTCTAGTTGTCTCTGATTTTTGTGCGTCTCTCTTTAACACTCTTGCCCCACTATCAGATACTAAATTTACAATAGGAAAATGTTCAACTCTTCCCCGGGTCACAATATTTACATGAGATAGAAGGGGGATTGAGTTTTGAAAGTGGGGTCTTTGGGGATAACTAACCCCCTTCCTCTCAATTCCCTACCTAGTCCTTGAGAATGCAGCATCCTGGAGGCTGTAAGGAGGACGCTGGAGGGACAGGCTGGGTCTAGAAGAGAAGGTGTGTGCCACTGCGGAGAAGGAGTGTCCGGGCGAGAAAAGTTTCGTTCGTAACGAAGCAAGAGGCACAGGGGTCCCGGTTTCAGTGCCACGGCCGACTACACCCGCCACCGTCCTCCCCAAACCTCTTGGCGAAGGCAGAAGATCGCTGAGGTTTAGACGCCAGCGCTGGATCCCGGCAGGGAAATGCAGACAGTCTCCCATTAGTTGTCTTGCGAGACGAGAGAGTCTTGGCCCCACTCCTTATAATTCAGGTTGACTGAAGGACTTCACCCAGGTCAGATTCTAAAGTCTACGCAGTGATGGGTTTAACCCAGTCTTAATGAAGATGGTGAAGAAGGAAAAGAAGGACCAAGGAACATTACTTTTGTCTCAGAAGAGAATACAAATTCCAAAAGATAAACACCCCTCCCCCTCAATCCCAAACTCAGGCTCAAGCTGACACCCTTAAACACTAGTAGAGCTCTGGAAAGGAAGGTTGTCCCAGGGGAGTAAGCCCTCCTGTCTGCTGCTTGGACCCAAAAAAGTACTTAGGCATTTGTAGAAAAACTCCATCCTTCGCTGGTGCCGCTCAGATTTCATTTTTGAGCCATTTATTGCGGGTTTTTTTTTTTTTTGGTTTTCCATGCATTAAATCTGGACTTAAGGATCTCATCCAAATTGCTGTAGTGACCAAATTGTAATACCTCCCGAGGGTGTATTACATTAACATACTGAATTCTCAAAATTGTCCGAGGGTTTTCCTCCTCCAGAGCACAGTTCCACCCTGCCGGGAACTTAAAAACAGGCCAGAGATGGAAAAGAAAGAGAGAGAATGAATAAAGGAACTTACTGTTCAAGTTCTAACTCCTGGACATCCCACCACCACAGCCCAGAAGCCCCGGACACGTCCACCTCCAGCAACAAGCCTGGAGTTGAGAGCAGGGACCAGGGTTTTGAAGAGGGTTTTGAAAAGCTTACCCCCAGGGGGTACCCGGATACTTTTGTATCTGAATGTTTCAGCTTGAATTTTTGTGATTCTTCCCCCAAGGAAGCCCAAAACAAAGAACAACAATAGCCAAAGGGGAGAAAAGTATTTAAAAAAAAATCAATGGTCTAAGCAATCAGATGACAGGTATATATTTCCATTAAGCTGATTCCATTCTCAGCCATATACTATAACAATCGCGGGGATGGGTGGGACCCAGGCATAAAAAGAAAAGTGAAGGAGGAAGAACAGAGAAGAAAAGTGGGAGGTAGAAAGATGGAAGAGATGACAATCCTTCGCCCTACAAGGGGATTAAGAACATCTATAGGCTTAAGGAACAACAAATTAATTTACACAATTCTGGGAGAGCCCAGACGGGTTTTAATTAATCCCTTCAAAAGAAGGAGCCAGGCCAGGGCTGCACCGGCTGCCTGCTCCATTAGCTCCGTTTTACAAGGGACCAGACTCTGTTCTAGGTGAGGCGCCGAGAGCTGGTGGGGGAAGGGGGCAGGATGACGCGAAAGGGCGAGGGGGGAAGCTAGGGAAGAATATGAACTGCTTTTCCATAAAAGGGCTGGGTTTTCATTATTCTTCTCTTTAAAAAGTAATACCCTCTTCGTCTCTGCTTCCCCCTCCCGTTTCTCATTTTATTTAACACAATTAATTGTGGCTGCCACTGGGCCCACCGAGAACTGCACCACTCATCAGGTCCCGCCCCCTCCGGGTCCCGCCCACAGGAGAAAGGAGGTGGGAGGTGGAGGGGACAAGGCGGGCAAGGCCTTACGGCTGGTCCTCCTTAGCCAATCATAGGGCGCAGAGCTCCGAGTGGGCGTGCCTTAGAGGTGACGCAAGGCTCAAGACTGCGCGCTATTGGAGGCGGTGGTTACACCCCCAATCTGTGCTCCACTCCCCCTTAGCCCCACCCCTCCCGGCCGCCCCAGAGTGACGTCCCTCAAAGTTCTCATTTTTGCACCCCACTTCCCCCTCCCTTTCGTCCCCCAGCTAAAGAGGAGTAGGCAGTGATGCAAATGTTTTATTACCTTTGAGAGCTTCATCCGAACTGTCAGGCCTGCAGGGAGAGAGGAGAGAAAGTGGAAGAGCCACGGAAAGGGTCACTTTGGCCAGAGCACAAGACTTGGAAGAGCGAAGCTTGTAAAGCCGCGAAGAAAATGGAAGAGAGGAGAGTCAAAGGCTGAGAGTGAGAGGCAGCGAGGGCTCTGGGGGGTGGGGCGGGGGTCGCCAGGCCCATTTGCAGAAGTGGACAGAGGAGTGGAGCCGACACCAAACCGTCAGACTTTTCACTCTTAAGTTTTTGTTTTTCTATTTTTCCCTCTCACCCTTTTTCTTTTCAATATTGCAACTCCAGTGCTCTGTAGAGGGGAAGGCAGGTCGCGGTGCCGAATCCGGGAGGCGCGGGGACCGGCTGTACTGTCCTTCCCCGGCGCAGAGGCAGAGCCTCCCGCCGGCTGGATGCGCTCTCCGCCCGCGCGCTGCGAGCGCCGAGTGCGAGTTAGCCTTGCGGCGGGAAGAGCAGCGCCACGGGCGGAACCCGGCGTCCTTTGAACCTCCCCAAAGAAAGCGAGCCAGCCCCCACCCTCCAAACATCAAAGTGGAGATTCGGTGACGCTTAACTTCGTTACAAACTCTCAGGGGCCAGCTTGGGTTTTGTTTTGCTTATTTCCCCAGGGGTGGGGGGAAGAAGATGAGAAGTAGCGCACTTTGAGCAGCGAGGAAAAGTAAGGAAGAAGAAAGAACCGGGGATTAAATCCAGAACTCTCGGAGCAAAAGAAGAGCCAAACCCACCCGGACGCCCGCTCTTCTCTGCGAGCCGCGCCTCCTGCGTAGCGGGTTTGGACATTACTGCTGCGCAGCTCTGAGAGCAACTCTTGGCGGCGGCGATCTCGGACCACTTGGCAGGTCGCCTCCGAGTGCGCGGAGCGACTCTCGCTCGTGCCCTCGGCGCTTCCGGCTCCTCTGAGCCCCGCCGGGGGCACCAGTTCGCGCCCCAGCTGCGCCGCTGCAGGCTCGGGCCTGGCCGTGGGATGTTAGCGGTGGGGGCGATGGAGGGCACTCGGCAGAGCGCGTTCCTGCTCAGCAGCCCGCCCCTGGCCGCCCTACACAGCATGGCCGAGATGAAGACCCCACTGTACCCCGCTGCGTACCCCCCTCTTCCCGCCGGCCCCCCCTCTTCCTCGTCTTCGTCGTCGTCCTCGTCGTCGCCTTCCCCGCCTTTGGGTGCCCACAACCCAGGCGGCCTGAAGCCCCCAGCCGCGGGGGGGCTCTCGTCCCTAGGCAGCCCCCCGCAGCAGCTCTCCGTCGCCACCCCACACGGCATCAACGACATCCTAAGCCGGCCCTCCATGCCGGTGGCCTCAGGGGCCGCCCTGCCCTCCGCCTCGCCCTCTGGTTCCTCCTCCTCCTCTTCCTCATCTGCCTCTGCCTCCTCCGCCTCCGCTGCCGCCGCCGCTGCTGCCGCCGCCGCAGCCGCCGCCTCATCCCCGGCGGGGTTGTTGGCGGGCCTGCCCCGCTTCAGCAGCCTGAGCCCGCCGCCGCCGCCGCCTGGGCTCTACTTCAGCCCCAGCGCCGCGGCCGTGGCCGCCGTGGGCCGATACCCCAAGCCGCTGGCGGAGCTGCCCGGCCGGACGCCCATCTTCTGGCCCGGAGTGATGCAGAGCCCGCCCTGGAGGGACGCACGCCTGGCTTGTACCCCTCGTGAGTACGATCGCCCGCGACCCCGGCGCCTGCCGGTTGCGCGCTCTCAGGTCACAGCCGCTGGTGTGCCTGCAGATCGGTGCACTCTCTTGCCATCCCTATTAGCTTGGCAGCGCGGGAATTGCAAGATTTAGGTTGGGCAGGGCGTCCATCGAGGGATTCTTGCTTTCCTGAGCTCCCGTGGCTGCGTCCAGGCGCCCCCCTTCTCCCCAAGTCTTGGGCATGCCTCGGCTGAGCCAGTGGTGTGCGTGTGTGCGAGTGGAACACAATTACAGTAGGGACCAATGTCTCGTCGGAGGCCGGGGCTGCTCCCGAAACGTCCCGGCCAGAACGGCCAAGACCTCAGGCCGGACCTGAGTTAGAGAAGTGGGCAGGGGACGAAAGGCCACTGCACCCCAGCTTTCTAGGGGACTGCCTGCCCTCCAGGGCCCTACTCTGCCAGCCTGACCCTTTGCCTACCTTCGAACTGGGGAGGATCGGAGGATCGGCGGCGGCTGCCCCTCCACCGCCCGGAGCGAAGTGCGTGTAATTGCAAGCAGGTCTCTGCCCGAGGCGTCCCCACCTAACCTCTTCGCCCTTGAAGCCCAGTGAAGACAGGGGGGCTGCCCCGGAGGAGGGTGAGCGCCCAGGCGCTTCGGGCCGCTCCCTGCCCTGGAGCCAGAGCTTTCCCTCCCGCCTTGACCCCAGGGGCCGCGTCACAACCCGGCCTTTTAGGGGCATCGCGGAACTGAACATTCTAACACAAGAAAGAGCTGGGGGGTGGCAGTGGTGGGTGGGAAGCCGCCACTGGTGAAGGGCCACGTACCGGGTAAAATGCAACATCCCGCAAAGACCTTGCTGGAGGCAAACTGAGTTGCTCCAAGATCTGCTAGTCTGGGCAGCGGAGCTCCGCGCGGCGGAGGCTCCCAGCCCTCCAGGTGGGGATCAGCGCCCAACCTGGGGTCATTTTCTTGCTTAATTCTTTGCTTTCGATCGAGTCCCCAAAGTTTTCCGAAGTCTTTGGACCACCTTTCGTGTAGCTGAGCAGCAGTAACTGCGGAAAGTTGCGGAAGCCGAGAAGAGGCTTCTTTGGGCAGCCCCGCACGCTGGGCGGCAGGGCTGGTAGGGGTGTCAGGGAGACGCTATTGTATCGGTTCTAGAGGCCGTGTTGGGGCCCAACAAAGGGGCGCCCTCCCCCCCCCCGCCGCTGCGGAGTTGGACTTCGGGGCGATTTAGCTTTCTTGTGGGCAAAAACAAGGAGCCCTTTGTTGCCGGGAAACAGGTTAGAGAAGCGTTGGAGGGGGTAGGGATGGGTGGGGAGGAGAAAAAACCTAGTTATCCTCCAGCTAACGTTCTGGGACCCAGGGAAAGCCGACTGGATTAGGAGGAAAGAGTGGTCTTTTTCTGGTACCCCTTGGTTTAATGAGGCTTCGGGATTTGGCTCTAGTAAACTTTAGCATTAGGCTCCCTAGCTGTTCACCGACGTCGGTGTTATATTTACTTCTGCTACAAACATATCTGGCTTAAAATACACACACACACACACACACACACACACACGGACGTAAAAAGGCTGAGGGAGAAGCGCATTGGAGCTGGAAGCGCCACTAACACTTCTGGTGTCCTCTTTCTTTTCCTGTAAAACATTGTGTTTCGAGTTGTTTTTTTCTCCCCCCACCCCCAGTGTAGCTGCGTGTAGTAACCGATTGTTTTCCCCCTTCCCTCTTTTTTTTTTTAATTGGTTCTCTCAGATCAAGGATCCATTTTGTTGGACAAAGACGGGAAGAGAAAACATACGAGACCCACGTTCTCCGGCCAGCAGATCTTCGCCCTGGAGAAGACTTTTGAACAAACTAAATACTTGGCAGGGCCTGAGAGGGCTCGCTTGGCCTATTCATTGGGGATGACAGAGAGTCAGGTCAAGGTGAGTGGAACTTTCAAACCTCGAGGGATAAGCCTTCCGCCTGGCGCGCTCACGCACACGCACACACACCGACACACACACACACACACACACACAGAGCCCTCCAAGGAGCTTGGGGAGAAGTTGAGAGCAGTGAAGGGGTTGGTGGGGGGAGGCAGTTACAAAGGCGGTGCGGGATCTTGCAGGCAGGCAAACTGTTGATGAACAAAAGGAATCAAGCCCCCGCCTTCGAAATTAGGTTAATCTAGATAGCAGCATGTGCTAGGGGAACTCTCCATTATTAGAGAATAAAAGCATTACTGAAACATCAGCCCGAAGGACAGATCAGGCCAGTTAGATAGCTTCTATATATTCTATGTGTAGAGATATTCAAGCTGTGGTTTATCAATTCAGGCTCTATTAGTTATATAATTTACTAATGTAGATCAGCCTCATAAGACCACTGCATTAATTTGCAAGTATTTTTTAAATCCACAGGAGCTAACCACTTACCACAGATGAACCTGATTTTAGTTTGGCTGAAGGCAATCACTTCGGAATAGTAATTTTCCAAATGAATTGACAAGTTTATTACGGTATTTTAGGACTGAATTTTGTTTAAAATAAATTTATCAACAGATTAAGATACTGTACCGGTCATGACAACATTTTATAATTAAAATGTCACTTTACTTATAAATGAGTTGTACAGTATTTTTCTAGAGATTCAAATTTTAGAAATCTCTCCCTGAAAAATAATGAGATTGCATCAGCTGAGTAAATTCTGATGGTTTCCTATATTTCCAGTATTCTTTTTTTTAATCTCTTTTCCCCAGTTTATTACATTTGTTTCTTTGAGGCATAAATCTTTTTCCATTAGTTATATTGTCGCTCTTTAAGTAGGAATAACACTAACCAGTAACCATGTCTGCTGGTTAGAGTGTTTCCCCGTAGACAAACATCCCAAAATACATTTCAGAAGTGAATTTGTACGTGGCCATTAGAAAACCATCACTGTTACAATTATTTTTGCAGTGGGTTGGTACAGAGCCTACCATAGTAATCTGGAGGTCTTCATTTGTCACTGTAAATATGTCTGCATGGCTAGATGTGAATTATTATAGCTGTATAAAGGAAATCAAAATCACTTTCTTAACAATTCGGATTCTGTAGATAAAATACATAATGGATGAGAAGCATAAAGAGAGGATAATTCAATATCTTTGGGAAATTGGTTGCTTGTTGCTGACGCTTTAGGTTAAAATATGCATATGTATCAAACAGTGTCAAGCAACATGACTTGGTGTAAAAATATTTGTATATAAGGTGAATGTCTGGGGCAGGAACAGTATTAAGATAACAGTCATGCTAATATTGGGAAATAATGTAATTGGCAAAATTTCACTTTTAAAAAATAATCAATGATAATTCTAGCTTTCACTTTAATTTGGTTTTATGAAAAACATTAAAAGAAGGAAGAGAGACAGGGAGCACAAGCTCACTAACACTGATGATTTTGACTGAGCTATTAAATATTTTCATTCGTGTATGTCAGTTATTATGGTTGGCTTGGTGTTTGTATTTTAGCAGATTTTAAAAAAAAATCTCTACATGTTACCTTGTGCCTGTAAGTGGGACGAGATGGTTCACCTGCCATGTTCGTGTGTATTCCAATCTGAGATAAGTGAAACAAATATCCAAAAGTGAAAAGAACAGATGTAATTGGGGTGAAGACTGTCTTTGCCTTTTCCCACAAATCACACTACAAAGCAAGTACAATTCAGGTTGTTTAAATTTTCTTAATCTAAGAAAGTGCGTAAGGACTAAAATCACACTCAGGGTAACTTTAAGAAGGGGAAAAAAGTTTTCCACTAGAAAGTAGGAAATCGAACACCTTTTATTTTTTTTAAGGGAAACTCATTTTAAGTTTCCAAGTTTTGTTTTTACTCTTCTGAGAAATCCCTCACTGACAACCTCAATACTCTTGTGTTACTTACTATTGCTATGGCAACGGCAGTTAGTTTGCTGGTCCCCATTACTGGAGGAACCTGGGGCGGTGGAGACTGACTTTGACGGCCAAGACAAGGGAGGTCTCGGAGGGAGGGTGGCAGCCGGTCAGGGGCCCGCCGGAGGTACCGCGAGACGTGCAAGTGGTGTCACTGGCTAGATTTGCTCCTGTTAATTTCTTACGCCCTGGTCTCTCCTTTTTGTCTCCTTTTCCCTCCCCGGCCTTCAAGGTTTGGTTCCAGAACCGCCGGACCAAGTGGAGGAAGAAGCACGCGGCCGAGATGGCCACAGCCAAGAAGAAGCAGGACTCGGAGACCGAGCGGCTCAAGGGGGCCTCGGAGAACGAGGAGGAGGACGACGACTACAACAAGCCTTTGGACCCCAACTCGGACGACGAGAAAATCACGCAGCTGCTGAAGAAGCACAAGTCCGGCGGCGGCGGCGGCGGCCTGCTGCTGCACGCGACCGAGACCGAGGGCTCGTCCTGAGCGCCCGCGCGGCCGCACCTCCCCGGCTCCTGCCGGGCCTCGGGGCCGCTGGGGGCGCGGGGACTGCGGAGGCGGCGCCCCCACGCCCGCCTGCCCCCTGGGGCTCGGAGGACCGGCCCCGCCTGCCGGCACTCTTTGCTATTTTCTGAGATGTATATATCTATTTTTTTAACCTTGAAGTTGAGGGGAGGAGGTGGGGGAGGAGAACTGGGGGTTGATGAGGCAAAAAAGGACCCCTAAACGCGCTGCAAAAATAACGCACCCGAACCCCGCAGCCGGGCGACCGTCCCGGCTCCGCTCGGGGTCCCCAGACCGGTCCCCATCGGCGGGCAGCGTTCTCCCGCCGGGGTCCTCCCCCTCCACTCGCCCCACTTTTGCAGGAGGCCGGGAAGGGGGCGCCGGGAGGTGCTTTAGAAGGGTCAGCCCCCCACGACGCGGGGGACCTCAGAGCCACGCGGGCGGGCCACCGCCACCGAGGGGAAGAGGGCGTTCCTCCCCACACACAGTGCAGTGTCGACTAAAGCAACCTGTTGAAGGCTCTTTGTAAATAAATCGTGAGTTACACTGACTAGAAGTTACTTTATTGTGAATATTTAAAATGTAAAATGCCTTTTTTTGAATTTCGTATAAAAAGATGGACCTTCTTCCTTTTACCCCTCTCCTTTTAAGAGCTGTTCAAACCACACTGTCCTCTTTTACTTTGAACTTAATTTGAGAAGCATAGACTAGAATGTTATCACCGTTCCCTCCACTCCCCCCCCTTCCCCGTTTGGATTTGTTGACTTTTACTTTCCCCCTTCACCCCTCCTTTCCCTGCCCTAAACAGCCTGGGTCTGCACTGGGCTCCTGCCCCCAAGACTTGAAGCAGAGGACTTGGGAACCAGGCGGGGCCTCACACCTGCTCCTTCATTCCTTTCTGAAATTGCACAGTGGTTTGTTGCTATTTATTAGTGATTGAAAGAAAGTATTGGGGAGGGAGGGGCCACAATAGCTTGTATTTAATTTAACTCCTTTCTGATAAAAATGCGTGTTAAAGTAGATGGTGGGAATTGTTACAACTGCTCTGGGTCATAAACATAAAAATCCGTTTAGTTGCTGTAATTGAATTTGAGTGTTTTGTATCATAAGAAAACTATAGAATATGTAAATTGTTTTCTTTTTAAAGCTAATAATGGTGATATATTAGCATCTTTAACCTTTATTAATTTATATAAGGAATTCGGTTTGTAAAGAGAAGAAACCCACCCCCCTTTGCAAGACCAGTTAAATGTAATGCACTTTCTGTTTCAAAGGATAAATCAAATTAAAAAACAGTTTGAAGACGTCTGTTGCCTTGGATGAAAGGGTACAGATCATCTGATCTCATCAGAGATCTCAAACAATAAAAGTCAAGATCACACACCCAAAAATTGTTATATCGGTTTCTTGGGTGAAATAGCTGTTACTTAATTTTTTTGGAGGGGGGGGAGAGTAGGGTTCTGTTTCTTATTCTGGGTTGAGAAGATAAAAGAATTGCAGCCCCACTCAGAACGCTTCTCGGAGAGACTTGCCTAGTGGGCTGCTTCTGATGCCTGCAGAGGTCCAATTTCTTCCTCCACGCAGTTTCCTTTTCCGAGGAAGCCCCGGAGGGTTGGGGGTGGGGATGGAGAAAGACTTCATTTCCATATTTCCAAGATAGCTCCTCGGTCAGCCCTTAGTTCGATTAGCCTAGAGAACGAGGCAGAGCTCACTGGCGCAGCAGCCTAGCTGTTTGAAGCTAACATTTTCTCTGTAACCGGTAAGACTGCAAAGACTGGTGGAAAGACAGGAACCCTGATTTTGCTAAACATTACTGTAAAGGATGCATTTAAAGAAAGTTTTCTTTAACTGATGTAGAAATCTTTAGGGTTAAGAAAGCGATATCATAGTTTCTCCAGTTGAATTTGTAAAGAGAGAGAGAGAGAGAGAGAGAGAGAAGAAAGAAAAATTCGGGAAGCCCAGAGAGAGGACTGTGTCACTCTCTGTCTGGGGGATCTTTTTGTTTTCAGACACTCAGTTACAAGCTCAGTGAAATATCATTATCTCCTGAGCGTTTCAGGTTAATGAGCTTGTGCTCAAAGAGAGAAAAAATCAATAAAATTCAGTAGATTCTTCTGGCTAATGTTAGGTAAAGAAAGTGTGAGTCTGTTTTGTTCCCTTGAAGATAAAAACTGTGTAAAAACTGAAATTTTCTCAAATTCAACAAAATGAGATTGCCTAAAGGAAATTATTGTAGAATATCTTCCTGATGGCATGGTTTAACAGAAAGAAAGTACGAAAGTCTGCCCTTTCTTTTCTGTAGTTTGTGAAGTTCTTTTTTTGTTTGTTTGTTTGTTGTTTTTTTGGCTGGTGCTGGGTTTTGTTTTTTTTTTTTTTTTTTTTGAG
>NW_003852434.1:5469790-5471926 GCF_000181295.1 Otolemur garnettii
GCCACAACGCCACAACGCCCGACTATTTTTTGGTTGCAGCCGTCATTGTTGTTTGGTGGGTCCGGGCTGGGGATTCGAACCTGCCACCTTAGGTGTACGTGGCTGGTGCCTTAGCCGGTTGAGCTATAGGCGCCAAGCTGGGTTTGAACCCTCCACCTCCAGCATATGGGGCCAGCACCCTACTCCTTTGAGCCACAGGTGCTGCCCGTTTGTGAAGCTCTTAACACGTTTCAAACTGTTCTAAATTTCTGTCTTCTTAGCAAGACTCAGGTGTGTGCTCTGTCAAGAGGCAGCTATTTCAAAGGAGGCTTTGGTGAGCTGAGGTGGTGTGATTTCAACTCTGCCTAGATAGCATAGGAACTAACTTTCTCTCTCTCTCCCTCCTTCCCCCTCTTTCTCTTCTCTCTCTCCTCCTTCCTTCTCTTCTTTTTCTTTCCTCTACTCTTCCCTCCTTCCTTTCTCCCTCTTTCTTTCCCTTCCTTTCTTTCTCTCTCCTTCCCTCTATTTCTTGTCCTTTTTGTAGGAACTGGGAGTGGTGGTGGAACAAGTTCATTATCCTCCAACTGCAGCTTATTGTTTGTTAATTTGAAACAAATGAAAACCTATTTTCTACTTTATTTTTTAACCTCATCCTACCCCTTTCTAACTTGAAAAGCCAAGTAGCTTTTATTTCTTCCTCCTAAAACACACGTACAACACTCAAATTCACAATACGAAATGTTTTTCTGCAAATATGATTTTAACATTAGTTACTCCTATTACTCCTAGTAAAATAGGATTTTAACATTCTATTCCTCCTAGTAATAGGAGTAGTTATTATTAGTCTTGGAAAACTTGAGACTAAGATTGAAGCTTTTTCTCAAGCAGTAAATACATTGATAGTCTTATTTGATTCCAAGTTAGAAGACGCCTCTCCCAAGTCCCTTGGGAAGTATTACTGGGAGCTCTTCTCCTTTACGTCTTAGGCATCTGAGAAGGGTGAAAGCTGGTGGCCAGGACTGCACCCTGCCGGCACATCTGCAGAGGGCAGGCGTACCTCTCTGCTTGCCAGCCTGGGTACCGATGTGCTCCAGTTGTGTAGGCAGCAGCCAGAGGTAGGCTCTGGGGCCAGGCTGCACTGGCATTTGCTCTTTTTTCCACTTGACTGCAGCAGTGACTTCAGGTTTCCAGCTAATTTACTTCCACCCTGGACTCCAGCTGGCCCCCAGTTGCAACTGGCCCCATAAAACTGGCAGTGAAGGAGAAGTGGGTGGGAGGGGGGCACCTTACCTAATTCCCTTTTATCACGGTTGGTTTGGTTTAGTTCCATTTATATGCAACAAGAACACTTTTTCGTAATAGTTAGCATTGTGGGAGGCTCAGGAAATACTCTACAGCTCAAGCAATGGAGAATAAGAATCACTTTTTATTTGGGTTCAAAAATTTTATGGCATTAACAACCATAAGCATCTGATTAAGACTCCCAATCAGCCATTAGGGCTAAAGGGGTCATGATATAAAAACAAAGAGTCACGGCAAGTAAGCTGGTGAACCACTGCCTTTAAAAGTGTCTAAGGGAACAGCGTGCCAACAGTGGAAAACAGAAAGAGAAAACAAGTTTCTGTGTGTGTGTCCTGTGTGGTAAAAGGGAATGTAAAATGCTTGTGCTTGTGTGTTGCTTTTCCTAAACAGGAAGTCGTGATGCTGTGGGAGGGGTATGGCGTGGAAGTGACCCCCATCCAGTCTTTCAGGTGTCCCAGCAGCAGGGTCACTCACTGCTCCTACTGAGTTCTGGTCGTGGTCCTCAAAGCCCAAGCTCAGTTCTCCTGTTGGTTATTAATTTTCCCTTTGGTTCACACTCAGGATTCTGTAACTTAAAACTCTTTCTTCCCAGAAGCTGGGGTGTACTGAGCAGAGCAGCTTTCTAAGTGTGAGCCACTCCCCCGTGTAAAAACTGAAATTTTCTCAAATTCAACAAAATGAGATTGCCTAAAGGAAATTATTGTAGAATATCTTCCTGATGGCATGGTTTAACAGAAAGAAAGTACGAAAGTCTGCCCTTTCTTTTCTGTAGTTTGTGAAGTTCTTTTTTTGTTTGTTTGTTTGTTGTTTTTTTGGCTGGTGCTGGGTTTTGTTTTTTTTTTTTTTTTTTTTGAG
>NW_003852434.1:5472451-5488270 GCF_000181295.1 Otolemur garnettii
AGCCATCATTGTTGTTTGGCGGGCCCAGGCTGGGGATTCGAACCCGCCACCTTAGGTGTATGTGGCTGGCGCCTTAGCCGCTTGAGCCACAGGTGCCAAGCCAAAAGACAGTTTCTTACTACACTTTCTTTTCTGACAGGACAGTGTGTATTTTGTTTTGTAGTATTTAGGACTTAAGCGTCAGATTCCCCCTGATGTCGTCCTTTTAAAGATCTGTAGAAAACACAGTAATACAACTCCTCCTCTCAATCCATAAATGGAAAGTTTGACTGGGAGTAGTGATGGGGGGAGCAGGATCACTAAAGCAATGGGGAATTTTTGAGAAATTTAGCCTTTAGCATTCAGAGATTGGCTTGGAGTTGTTCACAAATTAGAAAGTTAATCTGAGAGCCTGGGTTCACTCTCTAGTCTTCCTCTTTGATACAACATTCATTACCCCTGAATGAAATGTTCGGATGTGCACTGTTCGTTCTGATGCTCCAAACTAGCCATTTTTATTGAATTTCATGCTCAAAAGACTTTTAAAAAGGAGTATGATGTCAGTGCGGTGTTTGATATCTGTGGTGCCTGGGCAGAACTCTGAAGTAGGAGCGCCATCCAGAGCTTCTATTTAGTGTACTTTGAATAAACACTTGGTTTGGATAAAGATACATTCAAAGATGGAGTCATTCCTCATTGTGAGGAAGTAAAGAGTTTTTCGCTCTGCAGTTTGAGCAGAAGCACATTACTTTTATAGAGGAACCCTACTGTCTCTAGACTATAATATTATGCCTGCGTATACCTCGCAAAAGCCAAAAGAAAGGCTGAGGTTCAATTACCTTATACATCTGATTATAATAGGGAAAAGATATACCCAATTTAGGAAGGAAATTAGCATTTACCTCTGTAATGTAGAGTTTAATTTGGGGATGCAGTAATTACAAAGAAACTTTCAATCATCAATAAGTTGCTTGGGACAAATCTGCTTGTATAGATGACAGAAATTTAAGATTGCTGAAAATTCATTAACTTAGTTATTCCCCTGTGGTCTTATTATCTTTAAACAAAGGCATTCAACATGTTTCCATGCCTTTAATCTGAGCCCTGTACTTGGGCCCAGGGTTTGTAATTTGTCTAGTTATCTTTGGCCAGCTTTGGGTCTTTGTTTCAGCTCTTGGAAAGAATTTTGTAAAACTTTTTTTTTTGACCCTGAATTTCTTGTTCTTCTTTCTTTGTGCTCCGTACTTGGTCTGTAAGGACTTGTCAATTTTTCTACTAAAGTCAGATGATCCCAGGTAAATGAGAGGGTCTGAGATAACTTTTCTTTTTGCCACATTCAGGAGGTCACATAGTGATTGAGAGCAGGGCTTTGGAGCCAAATGACCTGGTCTGACTATCTCTAACTGGTGTGTGATCTTGTCAAGTGACTTTACCTCTCCAGGCCTCAGTAGTCTCATTGTAAAATAAGGATGATATTTGCGCCTACTTCGTAGAATTGCTGGGAGAACAAAATGAATTAATTTATATGAACAGTGCTCTGCACTTAGAAAGCTATGGAGTCTCAACCATCATCAGCAGTAGCAGTAGCAGCATGAAAAAAGTCCCTGTCTCTCTCAGGTTGCTATTGATTTTGGCCTTGCTGTCTTGTTCAGGATAGTTATGTACCCAAGGACAGGTTACGGAAAGTGAAAAAGTGAACATGGAAAGAGACGTTGTGAGAGCAAAGATTTTTTTTTTTTAGAGATAGGGTCTTGCTTTGTTGTCCAGGCTGGGGTACGGTTGAATGATCATAGCAGCAGCCTCAAATTGCTGGATTTCTTGGGCCCAAGAAAAACCTCCTGAATAGCTAGAACTACAGACACATGCCATCATTTCTGGGTATTTTAAAAATGTTTTTGTAGAGATGGGGATTTTGCCATGTTGCCTAGGCTGGTGTCAGACTCCCAGCCTCAAGTGATCTTCCTGCCTCAGCCACCCAAACTGCTTGGATTAAAGGTGTGAGTCACTACACCTGGCCAGTATTTCATTTAAATAAATCTTAAAACCTAACTGCTTGAGATAGCTTATGGATATTTCCAAAAATTCTTTGATATTTCTTCCTATTTAAAGATGGAGGCCTAATTCCCAGTCTCTTGAGTGTGGGCTATCTTCCCTGTCCTGCTTCTCGTGAGATAGTGTAACTCACTCTCCTTGCTCTTTCTCTCAGATCACTTGCTCTGGGGGAAGCCAGCTGCAGTATTGTCCTCCCTTTGTAGAGGTCCACATGGTCAGGGACTTAGGTCTCTGTTAATAGTCAGTCCTATTTTGCAAGGAGTATAGGTGAAATCTGGAAGCAGATCCTCCAGCCCCAGGCCAGGCTTTCCAGGGGCTGCTCCCAGGCCAACATCTGAAACTTAGGAGAGGCCCTGGGGCAGAACCACCAACCTGGGTTCCATCCACAGACACTGTAAGACAACAAATGTTTATTGTTTTAAGTCATTAAATGTTGAGTCTTCATTACATAGCACAGATAATTAATACAGTACCTAATACGTCTATCTTAGTTCTCCGGATAAGGAATAGTGTATTGAAAGGAAAGATTCTTGAGGAAAGCATCTTTCATCATTCTGTAAAGTCATGTGAAAATGCCACTAGGATGACACTCTGGTGAGAAAGGAAGTGCCAGTTAACTGTCACTTGGGAGAGAGGACTTGAGCCCTGCTGCTGGTTTCTATTTCTTGTTCAAAACTTGACCCCTCAGGCAAGTCACTTAGCTTTGATAAGTTATCATTTGTTTTTCTATACAATTATCTTAATAACAAGTTCTGCCTCACAAAGTTGTTGTGAAACTCAAAAGCAAAAGTACTTTATAAAATATAAAGTGACACTCTGCTGTAAGAGGTGATGGGCTGAGTCCATCCTATAATACGGTGTGAAGTTTAGCTAGAGGTGTCATAATGGATGTTTCCCACAAACAAGCCCCACACCTAGAGAATGTGGATTTGGCTTCACCACCAGTTCTATTTATGTTTTCCCCACAGACATGGCCAGAGACACACTTCCAACTTCACTCTGCATGTGTGGTTGGATGATAGGAAATCTAAAACCAGAACCAACAAGAACTCAGGGAGAGAAGAGTAAGGCACAAAGAAGAGAAGGGACATCGGGTGGGACTCAGGGAGAGAAGAGTAGGGACTGTTTGGAATTTGCCCATTTGACCTCCTTTTGAGAACTAGGGATATGACTCTTTTGAGAGAATCCAGGTGGGAAGAAAATAAGAGGGGAGAAGGAGTGTGTGATAGGGGCTGAAACTGCTGTTGACTTGTTGGGCTAAAGAAATGAAGGGAAGCTGCAAGCCCTCAGAAACACAAAGGAAGTCCCCTAGACGTCACAGGGTAGGCTCCTGATTCAGAGGGAACGCCCCTGTTGACCATGCATAGTTCAGCTTGCCCAGTGAAGTCAGTGGGTAGGCAACTCTGCCCCTACCCATTTATACACCCTTCCCAACATAGCTGAAGCAGAGTGAAGCCAGGGGACCAGGGAAACCATGAAAATAGCAAATACAATTGGAAAGTTGGGCTTCATTACCCCGACCTAGCCTAAGAGGCAATCCCACTGCCTAGGTGGCTACTCAGATAAACAGAATTACAAAGAGGAAAAGGGCTGGAAAGGCAAATGTGAAATCAGCACATTGTCATGAACTTCCATTAAACAGAAAGTAAAGCAGGAGTAGATGCCTTAGAGGGCCTGCTGTCAGCGCTCTTAAGGTGACTGTATCAGCGAGGGAGCCATGCTGTATCTGGAAGGACCAAGATCCTTTCCAGGTAGACAGTCTGTTGTTCTTTTTTCTTTCTTTCTCTCCATCTCTCCCTTTCTTATTTTACAATATAGTGCTATGTTCTTTCTCCCAAAAGAATAATGTGCCTCAGAGAGACTTGAAAGGCCTGAGGGGGCAGCAATTTGGACAAAGCTGTAGTAGTATCTACTGTTGGAAAACTGAAACTTAGAGTAATTAGACTTCGAAGGCACAGGACCATACACTGCTCATTTACCCTTGTATCCCCAGGACATTGTACAATGCCTGGTACATAGCGGGTACTCAACAACGTTATTTTTTGTATGCCTGCTTACACACACACACACAGAAACTTCCGGAAACTATATTCTCTTGAAAGTTTTAAGGAAAATGATGATTGTCTTTTAATGCAACTTTCTCCCCTCTCCCAGTTTGGAAAGAGAGAAATCATCTTCAGGCCACCAGAAATCTCTTTACATGGACTATATATGTAAACATTTAACAAATTGCTGTAAAATATGCACAAACTGCTTAAGTAGCAGATGGATGCGTTCAGTGTCAAGATTTTCTTTAGGTAGAATTAAAGAACAAGTAAGAGAATTAGAATACATTTGTTTATTGGCTCAAAACACAGGTAGTTTTAAAAGAAAATCTTCAGCATAATTATTATGTAATATGTGACACTTTGAGGCACACAGGTCATAATTATTCATAAATCAACAGAGCAGAAAGAGGAGGACTTGTCTGCTGTTTAAAATACTCATTGTAGTGGAGATTCGTGTTTGTCATTGATTATGTCAAAGGATCTGCAAAACCAAACTTAGATTTCCAGCAATATTTTCTTTGGGACGAAAATTTGATTTGATATAAATTACTACAACTAACTCCCACATGTTTTAGTTGGAATTTCCTACTTAACTGAGGTTACAAGATTCTTTCTGTAATTAAAGAGTTGGAACCATTTATCTGGGCCATCTCCCATGTGTTCCGCAGGCGTTCTCTGTGCCTGGGAGGTCTGGGGGCCGCCTGGAGACCTCCTTACCTTCAGATGCCCTTTGGGGTGAACTGATTCTTGGAGGATGTGTGAGGTCTAAAAGAGCTGCAGCACCACCTGCCGCAGGTGGCAGCGGCCGTGGTGGTGGTGATGGCGGCGGGGGTTGAGTGTGGGCTGAAGTCAGCTTCCTCTTACCCTGTTGGCCAGGGTTACAATTACACTTTTTTATTTAGTCACTCTATTTCCTTCCCCCAGAACAACAGGGAGCCCCTGTGTCCCCAAGGGGGTACTTGTTCTTTCCCTTGTAATGGCTTCACCACTCAATTTCTCTTCTTCAGTACTTTTACTATAATGTTAACTTACAGCGACAGCCACCCTGCTGTCTAGGGCAGCCTAGACAAGCCCGGCGCAGCGCCCGTGCTCCCTGGGGATTGGCGCCCTCCGCTCCTGTGCCTGAGACCCAGGCCGGAGTAGGGGTCAGCATGGTGGTCTTTTTGCTCTGTGACACAGTTGGAACCCGGCTGTCTTATTTTACCTGGCCTATTCAGCCGGACGGAAAACTGGCTGTTTCCCCGTGTTCCACCTCTCTGTCTCGATATTGGCACAAAGGAGGATCTCTTTAAAGAGCTGGGCTGGGGGGCGGCGCCTGTGGCTCAAAGGAGTAGGGTGCCGGCCCCACATAGGCTGAAGGCGGTGGGTTCAAACCCAGTCCTGGCCAAAAACTGGAAAAAAAAAAAAAAAAAAAGAGCTGGGCTGGGAAAGAGCAGAGAAAGTGGGGAACCGGCTTCCCTGGGGGTCAAAAGGTACATATCTGGCTCAGATAGACTTCCTGACCTGGGACCCCTGATCCTAGGTGGGAAGGATGGAGTGTGCTTTGCGATCCGCCCTACCGGCAGGGCCTGAGAGAATCCCTCCTCACAGAATGCCCACCAGGCTCGGACCTCCCAGAACTTCCCATTCAGGTGAGCAGAAACCCAGCAAGACAAAGAGGTAGAGCTCTCTGCGGTTTAAAGGGGTCCTGGAAAGAAAGGATGCGGAGGTCGGGGGTGGATGTTCCCTGTCAATCACAGACAAAGGTAGGAACGAGACAAATCGGAATTTAGCTTGATTTAATGAGGATTCAAGAAACGACCTTTTGTCTGCCTCACTGTCACCTGCTCCAAGGGAGGATACCCCACCCCTCCCCTTGGAATTAACCCCCACCCCCACAGGCTCCAGCTGGGTTCTCTGGATCTGCACACTCTGGGTCGTAGAGTCCAATGGCAGCAAAGAGGGAGGAGTGGGCAAGAGCAGGTCTGCAGGGTGGGTTGGACTCGCTAGGCGGGTGATCCCAGCACTCAGGCAATCAGAGCTCAAGCCGTTGCTTTGCTTATTGATCGCTTTAAGCCCAGAGGGTACCACGTATGCAGACGGTCGCACAACCTGTCTAGCCATGAAGAAGCTGCTACGCCCACCCGCAGAGAAAGGGGATCTTTCCCGAAAATTCGCCCAAGAGCGGGAATGGGCAGTTGGGACCGCTGCCTTCCTTTCCAGAGCCCCTTCTTGCGTTCTCGCCTCTTGCGATCCCTCCACCCTGCCCACTTTGGAGTGGGCTAAAATCTAGTTACTGTAGTCTCTGGGTGGCGGGTCTCAGGGAACGCGTCTCTGTGCATCATCATACTCTTGTACTACATTCTAAGTCTACTTTTGGGGGGACGACAGGCCCAGGAAATTCAGGGGAGTTTGGAAGTGGCAGGCACTGTGCTTTCCTCTGAGTTCTGCTTTTGGGGAAATTCCTTGTTGAACCCGGCCAGAGAAAGTTTGTTTGGGATTGTGGACGCTGGTCGCGGGTCCTGGGCCCACGGTGGGCCCACGCAGGCCTTGGGACCTGTGCGGTCCACCTTCCACCGCCGGCAGCGCGCAGCCAGTTGGGCTCCCTTCCCCAGGACACGTCCCGAGAAACGGGAGCGCCCAAGAAGCCTCTCGGGGAGGCCCCTACGTTCCCAACGGCATTATCATTCGGTCATCATGGTCGCCGTCCCCTGAGCGCGCCTGGAGGTGCCGGACAGCACCGCTCTGCAGAGAAACGCAAGGGGAGGGTGGGATAGAGCGGCGACTTGGGGAGTTTTATTTGGCTCCAGCTTCACTGAGAGTCTTAGCCAGACACTGCGGTGCCGGGCGCGCCCCCTGCAGGCCGGGCCCACGACTCAGGCGCTCAGGATCCCGGGCCGGCTGCTCTCGCCGAGGCCGGCGCTCCCCCTGTAGGCCGGGAGAGGCCTCGATCCTGACCCGCGCCAGGGAAGGAGCCCCGCGCCGCCGGCATCCTCCCGCAGGCCCGGGTTAAGTCGCCCAGCCTGTGCGCCGCCTTGCGCCCGGGGTGACAGAGCTACAGTGCAGGAGCGGCGGATACCGAGCGTCGCTCCCGCCCGCCTGACACCGCGTATCCTCTTCTCTGAGCAGTTTTCAGTCTTCCCCTTCTCTGGCTTCCGTATTGCACTGAAACAGTAAGGGCAGCTACACTGGGCCGTTCAGGACGGCTTGTAGATGACACATTGTGCATGGAGAAGTGTGTCCAGGTGTGTACACTGTAAATACACACTCTCACACCTAGATGTGTCCCCTGCCTATTCTCCCCCGATTCCCACCTCTCCGCCCTCCCACACAGTTCCCACTAGGTTTGTTCTAGAACAGATACAGGTTGCTAGCGCCATCCGCCAGCTGTCCCGAACATCAGTTACAAATCTCAGCGAGGGACAAAAACATCTGTTCAGGCAGAGGCTGGGAAACCAGGACGGCGGCGGGGACGCACCCGACGCAAGCGAGGCTCCAGGGGAGGGGGCCTCCCGTCGGTCACGGATGATTTTCGAGCTCGCAGGTACCCCTGGAAGGATGGCGCAGGGACAGCGGCCCCGGGTCCTCCGCGCCCTACTCCACCCGGCGCAGACCTTTGTTCTCTCCCCTCCCCCACCCCACCTCCAGCCAGCCCTGGACTCAGCGTAGGACTTTTCTTCTCTCTCCTTTTCTGTACGAGTCAACAGTGCGTCCGCGCCGCGCCGCTGTCCCGGAGCTTGACTGCCGGGTGCTGCTGGAAGGGTGCGGCTCCCCGGCGCGGTGCGCGGTTGTGCGGTGGCGCGCTGACCTTGTTCCTGGCTGGGAAATCCTGGCCGGGCGTTTGAACAGTTTCCCAAAGACAGAGGAGGGGGAGGGCCGGCCTCCTTCAGTTACAAATACATTTTATCTTGTTTGTTTATATTTTGCTCTGTAGTACACGCACACGGCGAACAGAAATTCAAATAGGCCTAAGGATGCACCTGCAGCCAGGTATTTGGCTACATCCTCTTGGGTAGTTTAAGTGGCGTCTGAGCTCTCGGGTCTCTGGGCGCAGAGACTCGGATCTGGGTGCCGCCGCTCTGGGTGGACGGTGCCTGGGGTCATGCGCACGTGCTGACCATTTCTACAGAGGTAGTTGCTCATCCCCACTGCTGGGCAGTTCGCCTGGCGCTTCGCAGAGAGAGCGAGCAGCGGCCTTCCCCGCCGCCGGGTTCTAATCGGGCGTAGCCAGCCCTCGGTGACTTTCCAAGTGAGGACTCCTGGTATCAAACGCTCATTATTGACTACCTTGAGAGCTAATGCGGGTGGGGGCGTATGAAGGGAGGACTCATTTTTCTTTTTATTTCCCGATTCGATCCACAGTTAACATTACTGATGGTTAATAAAATGTAGCTTGCTACCGTAATATGGTGACGGTGAGGTCCCAATAAATGTCACAAGATCTAAGACAAAAAAGTACCCCGCGACTGCGCGCGGGACTGTATTGCTCCCGGTTTTGGCCATGGATGCACTAAAATAACCTGTTAACACGCACCAAAGTGCATCCTTATAATAACCTCCTCAATCATTTATTAAAAGTCGTGTCAAGCAGGCCGTATAATTCATCTCTATGCAAATACATCAATGTCAGGCCATTAGTGTATTGCTCAGGTTTTTATTAAAGTGCATTCTTTTTAATTCAGCCCCGTAAAATACGAGCCCCATTGCTCAAGAATTATAGCAACTATTAGAGTAACATATGGGCAACATGCACTCAGAAAATAAAAACCAACAGATAAAGTGGCAGGGTCACATCGCAGGAGCAAACACTTAACAAAATGGCAGAGGGGTAATAGATTTTTCTCCCAGGGCCTTTGGAGAGAAGGTGTCATGGGTATCAACAGCTCAGAAAAAGCAGAGCCTAGAAGTTCCGCTGCCCTGTCCCCAGGCCAGATCCAGCACCCGGACAGGCATCTCCGGAGGTAGGAGAGAGGAAGCTTCAAGACCTCCTGGGCATTCAACTTCCATATTTACTTCTGAGGATTTCAACATTCTCCAGAGAAGAGGGTTCTGCTTTTCTTAAAAGCAATAATAGCTTGAGAGATTTCCCTGGAGGGTTTATGGCCCAAACCCTCCCCTCTCTCCCTTCCCCACTCCCCATCTCCTTATGGCCTCCTCTCATCCACACTTACTTCTGGGAGAGCCTCACCCCACCTCCAGTATTTTTGGGGGTCTCTCCTCCCTGCTTTTGTAGGAAGGTTGAGAAGGAAGGGATGAGGCCAAAGGCCCAGAGAATTCCTGGCGAATGTTCCTTTCATGTGTAGGAGCCCCGGGGAAAATCTTGCCATTGAAATCAATCTGTAGCTGGAAATTAGGACATCTTTTAGCTCCCAATTTAGAAAAAACATAAGTACCCTCTTCCTGCACCTCTCACCCTGCGCTTGTGCTCTGGACGCCCAAGTTTCCCTGGTTAGAATGCTTTGCTGCAAATTTTGCCAAACCAGAGAGGAACTCTAGCCTGCTCACAGAGGGACTTTGGAATTTTAGGATTGAGGACTGAGTGACATCCTTTCTGCCTAGGTTTGGGGAGGGGGAAAGAGAGAGAGAGAGAGAAGAGAGAGAGATCAGCAGATGTCACATACACTGGAGAAGTCAGCAGCATCAAATTTAGTTTTTTTATTTTAAATTGCCATTAGAACAATCAATGTTCAGAGGCCTGATAATAAATCTCAAATCCAAAACACAACACAGCCTGCTCGGAAAAATAGAAAAGTGGAAAAAACTCCTAAGAACAATCTCCCAGATTTAATGAGAGAGTCGCCCACATCCTCATCACCCCAGCATGGTAATTGAGCAGATCTATTAACTTGTTACACTAGATTTGTTTAAAGAGACTATTACACAGTCATTTAATCAATTTGTTACACTGGAGGTCCTGACTTATGAGACACTTGCCTTATGATTCCTTAATGACTGAATTAATTTGTTTTAATAAAACCAACATTGTGTACAAGTACATTTCTAGAAATGTAATTTTGGAGACAGTACAGTCCAATGCTTCATCTGATTAGGTCCTTTCTATGGTTTATCAAAGTCTGTAGTTTCTGACATAGCTGCTTGTATGGAGTATTTTTCTTTTTTATAGCGCCATTAATTTAATATGGATCATTAGTTCTTTATACACATGCATGTTCTGACAAATGTACCCAATGAATAATGCAGCTAATGTGCTTAGGCCCAAATGCATCACATCATAAACAGAGACCTCTGCAAAAATAACAACAATGAAATAAAATGCCACTTCCAGTCACCATGGTCATCATGGGGGTAGCATTCTCAGTTACATTTACGTCTTGTTTTGCAGTGCAAGACATGTTTGGCCCTAGGATTATATCAACATAAGCAACTGGGTCTAACTATGTAGTGAACACAAATAGATTTATGGTGAATTAAGGTTGTCTTGAGAGCAGATGCAGGACAAGAAAATCGGTTTTGCTCTTGATGGAATCTGACGTGCGTGGAATAAAATGTAAATAAACAGAAAGTCCCCAAGAAAAGCGACTTGATGTTATTGATTGTGTAAAATAATTAGGATATTATAAATGACAATGCACTACAAATAGTTGGCGTTTTATAGCTTGAATTTTTTCCTGGAAGAAACGGTTTAGGCTCTGAAACACCGCTTGAAGAATGGGGCATGATCTGGGGCAATAAAAAATTCATAATGGAGTGATTGGAATGATCAGATTGTAACCCATAACTGATATAAATGATAACTGAATGAGCTCACTGCAGAGGTAAACATTTGAACTTAGAGGACTATGAGGAGGAATGATGGCCCTACGTGATCACTAGAGGTATAAAGTGGCTCTGGATAATGGGGGGGATTATGCACAGAGCCAAATATTGACTAGATAGTTTAACAATTATTATAGGGAAGAGGGAGACGCTGGATATATTTTCAATAAGGAGATGCCTTATAAATCTTTCTTAACAATGCTAGACAGGCAGGCGTTTGAACTGAATTTCATTTTGAATAAAGAGTCCAGAATGCACACACATTAACAGTATATTTCAATGCTTTCATGCTCTCTCTTCATGCTTTCCATTGTTTCAAATGGAAATGGATGTGTGAGTTGATGAATAGAATTTGTAAATAAAAAGATGCGGCTACTTCTGCTGTATTAGAAGTAATTATGATTCTTACTTACAAACTCAGTTTAGAGTTTTGTGAATAGGTAGAAACATGCTACACTAATAGTCTGGAAAAAAAAACCCAAAACCCTTGGCCAGCGTTTCAATAAGAGGCATAAAAGTCAGCTGTTGTTGTATTTTTTGGTTATACTTAAAACAATGTAACATTATTTGTGGTTGGGATTCTTTTTTGAAACTAATCTTCCAAAGATGGTTCTGTCCACAAAGTGGGCTAAGTCATTCACCCCAAAGTTTGTGGATAATGTGAAAAGACCGCCACCAGAGTTTTGGTTTTTGAAGCATGAACGTTTGTAAGACAAGAAAGAGTTTTGGAAATCACACAGTTCTCCAGTTCTGACATTTTCACAAGCTACATTTATCTTTTCCATTTCACTATAGCTCAGTGATTTCTCTGCCCGAGACAGGAATGTTTATGATGATAAATCAGTGTTGTTTAATTAGATTCATCTTTACTTCATTTTAATGTTAGTTGGAAATGCATTTCTTTAGTTTATAAAAATGAATAATTTAATCACTCCCTGGTATAAAATCAGTGGTGTAAGACCAAAAATCAATGCTGGATCCTTTTTGGAATTTTTTGATTTATTCTAAGTTCCTCGTGTAATATCTTCCCCTCCTGCCTTGACAAGTGAATTTATGCATTTCTTCCTATTTGTAAGCAGCTAATGCAAAATGTATTTGCTATTTATTACAAAGTAAATGATTTTGACCTTTTGCCCATTTCACCAGATGTTATTTCTGACCATCCCAAAAAGCCTGTTTAAAGTCAACAACATTAAGCATTTGAGGTCATAAAACCAATTCAAGGTCATTTTAATCCTGGCAAAAGGTTAATTAGATCACTGCATTAAAACAAGAATAGACTTTTATTCAACTTCATCTAAATAAGCACAGACAAGCTTGCCTTACCTTTCAAAGTTTCCTTTGCGATTCTAGCTCATTTCTTAGAATGGTAAAAATAACTTTTTATAAATATAATATTTGATTCCCTTTACCAATTTTAGTAATATTGTCGTTTACTGGGAGCTTACTATGTGCTGGACCATTAAGTAACATACTTTACATCATCTCATGTAATCCTCTCAATAATTATTATTCCCATTTTACAGATGAGGCTACTGAGGCTCACTGAGGGAACCAAATTCAGCAGAGGTATTAATCTGGATGCAAATTTATTTTATTTTATTTTATTTTGAGACAGAGTCTCACTATGTTGCCCTCGGTAGAGTGCTGAGGCATCACAGCTCATAGCAACCTCAAACTCTCGGGCATAAGCAATTCAGCCTCCTAAGTCGCTGGGACTACAGGTGCCCACAATGCCCAGCTATTTTTTGGTTGTAGTTGTCATTGTGGGTGGCAGGCTGGGGATGGGTTTGAACCCTCCAGCTCTGGTGTATGTGGCTGGCACCCTAGCCGTTTGAGCTACAGGCCCCAAGCCTGGATGCAAATTTAGGCTCTAAGTTGTTGCACTATGCTTTCCCCGTGACACCTATTACAGTTTGTTTTTAGAACCAGAGACTCTGCTTTATCTTAATTTCCAGCTGTTACCTTTTATATAGTTTACCATGAGAGAAGCAGAGGACCTAAGAAATATCTATAGCTTATACTGGTTTTAAGAACAATGAAGTTTTATATGTGCTTCATATTTCACATTAATAAGTATTGAGAATGTAGATTGGCTGGTGTTATTTAATTAAAACTGTGCCATAGCGTACATGCCAGTGACCAGAACTGAATGTAAACAGTCTGATCTCCAGACAGGAAGTTCTTTCTGGCAACTAAGTGAGATGTAGGAGAAGATCGTGGGATGCCTATTTGTGCTTGGGAAAACTAATTTATTGAACAGTTTTTTCTTTCTATTGAGACAGAGTCTCACTGTGTTGCCCAGTTAAAGTGCATCATGTCAGCCCACATCACAACGACCTCAAACTCAAGGGCTCAAGCGAACCTCCTGCCTTAGTCTCTAGAGCAGCTGGGACTACAGGTGCCCAACACAACACCTGGCTAATTTTTCTATTTTTGGTATGGACGGGGTCTCACTTTGCTCTGGCTGGTCTTGAACTCCTGAACTCCAGGCTCAATACTTTCTGGGCCTCCCAGAGTACTAGGATTATAGGTCTGAGCCATCAAGCCCAGCCATACTAAACAATTTTTAAGGCTCGTGAGCAAAACAATTTGTACTTTCTAAGTGACAGTTTCTTAGGGGACTCTTATCCCTAGACAGAAACTTCTCTCCTTATAATTTTATCAGTAGACTGTCACAACATCCTCTTAGCTCATGTCGATACCAGGAAACAAAATCTGGGGAAGGTAAGTTTCAGTGTGATTTAGGAATAGTTAGAAAATTTCCAATAGCATCCTACTTTAGAATTATTCTTCTGGAGCCGGGGAGGATTTTTTTTTTTGAGACAGAATGTCACTTTGTTGCCCTGGATAGAGTGCAATGGCGTCATAGCTCACAGCAACCTCAAACTTTTGGGCTCAAGTGATACTCTTGCCTCAGCCTCCTGAGTAGCTGGGACTAGAGGCGTGGGGCACAATGCTCTGCTATTTTTAGAGACAGTGTCTCCCTCTTGCTCAGGCTGGTCTCGAACTCCTGAGCTGGCAATCCACCCGAGTTGACCTCCCAGAGTGCCACCCTGTCCGGCCACTGGGAGGATTTGTTGTGCAGACTCCATTCCCAGCACTGTGTTATTTACTATTTGTTCTGTGTAGTTGGTCATCTGCTTTCTCCGTGTAAGCTGAACTAAGTCTTTGGAAGGGAAAAATAGACGTTCAATTCTAGCACTTCTTTATTTACAGTAGTTTTCTGGTTGGTCTCTGAGGTGCAGCTTCCTGGGACACATGCAGGCCACAGGTTTTAGGGACAATCTTCTCATAAGCCCATTTCTCCTTTCACAATGCCCAATATTCATTATAAGCGTTGGAAGATTTTTCAGTGGAATAAATCTGGGCTCAGAAGACAATGGAAGGTCCCTTTTTAAAATGGCTTTGTCCTTCTTTGAGTGCCTGTGAAGCTGAACAGCTTTTGGGACAGGGTTAAAGAGACAGAACATTTAAGAGGAGGCAGGCAAGGTCAGTGGACAAGTAACTTAATGTCAGGGCCCAGTTTGGAATTTTCTTTTTTCCTTTTTGAATGACAAAATTAGTGTAACCAATAAATCTATCACTCAGATTCTGGAATTATCATAGTATCCAACATAGAATTTAATTATTATACATTCAATATGAAGCCTAAAATCTGCTCTGGGGGCTGGCATATAAAATTGACGGTCTCCCAGTCACTGCTGACAACTGAGGATTTCAGTTCCGACCTGCCTGACAATGGAAGGAACAAATCCTAGTCCCAGGTTCCAGGTGTTCAGACTCCATTTAAGTTGTTCTTGGCCAGTTTCTTTTTAGCTTCTAGTCATTCCTGGCAGCAAACTTGATGCCCCTGATTGGGGTAGGTTCTAATGCAAGACGCTCTGTGAGATCTGACTGTAAAATTTCAAGGTGGAACTTGCCCCATGAGGGTATCTTGATTCCCTTCTTAGGTTTCTCCTGGGTGTACTTTGGGACCTCCACCTACTCCTTTGCTTGTCCCATAGGGCAGCGGTTCTCAACCTGTGGGTCGCGGCATTAGGAAGGGTGAGAACCACGGCCATAGGGTGTTTACGAGGCACCTGATCCTAATTTGCTATCTTTCCTGAGGCTCCAGATTACACATGAATATGTAGCATCTTCTGGCTTTATGTCTTATGGGATAACTAAATTAAATGAGATAACATGTAATGTGCTAATATCTGGTATGCAGCAAGTGCACAATAACTAGTTGCTGTTATTATTATTGATATTATTACTACGACTATGACATATTTTGAATAAGGCCATATTGTAGTAATAATAACAATGGTGATAATAATCGACTTCCCAATCAACTTCGACTCTTGGGAGTGACGTCTGAATTTTGAAGTGCCTTGCTGGGAGTACAGTGCGATGGCTGACACTTTATTTTTGGTACTTTACAGAAGCAAGAGTCAGTTTGAAGACAGGTCTCACCCCCCCCATCCTTTTATAGGATGGCAATAAACATGGCTGTATCTCATTAAATTTAATGAGCCTTCATAAAATAACCATTACATTCTGAAGGTAATGAAAGAATAGCTTTGATGGTTAGTAAATAAACTACCAAGAGCAGTTTCATCATATTCTAGGGCTGTTTGGGGTGAAGGGGATTTCAGGATGGGGCTGGGACATTGTCTGTGCTAAGACAAAGCCAGACTGTGCCTGGCTTCACTCTATGAAAGCTCATGGGGCGACAATCTTCATTTTGGCCAGGGTGTTCCTAGCTACCCCTTGGTTGTGCGATGTGATTAAATTGATTGGCTTAAAAACCTGCTAAAGGATTTTACGTATATCATGTCACTGATATTGAATTTGAATACTATTGTAGTAGGTTAGAGTAAATAATTTATCTTATAAACATCGAGGTAGAGCAGATTGAATAGAGTATGTAAATTTATGTAAATGACCCTACAAATTCAGACTCTTCTGATCCAAGAGGTCTGGTACTTTATAAATGGGG
>NW_003852434.1:5489159-5489582 GCF_000181295.1 Otolemur garnettii
TTTAGCTTCTTTTGTAGATATACAGATTTTAAAAAGTCTATTCTTTTATATACCGGGATTTTCTATGTTGCTTTTTCTTCTCACTCTAGGCTTTAATCTTTACTAGTTTTGTAGTTTTAATTTAAAAATTTTTACTTCTTGGTATTTTTGATACCAAGCCACTGGAGGCTTTGGCCAAATAAAGTGGGTCTGAAAAGAGACTGAAAAGGAACAAAGAAAAATGTGTCTCTATATAATTGATCTTTTTTGAGGCTATGCTTTTTTTTCTTCCTCCTGTCTTTTATCTAGATTGTAGGCTCCCTGAATTAATCTAATAACAACCCAAATATTTCATACTGACAAATGCAGCAACCACACTTACATCCCTAGATTATCACTGGAGATAAGGCATCTCTGGGATAGTTTTACAGCTTTGTGAAATGA
>NW_003852434.1:5489746-5493153 GCF_000181295.1 Otolemur garnettii
TATATACCATTATATCACCTGAGGCAATGGGGTGTGTGTTTGCAATAAAAGTAAGTACAGAACTCACAAGGCTTACCAACTCAAATATAATATGCACCTTGGCTGTTTCTTTTCACTCTTATAATGTATGTAGCTATCATCTATTATTGATATCTATGTATCTATCCAGTCATCTACCCACACATATACATATGTACACTTATGAATACAAGTACATAGAAGTCCAAATGTGTAAAGTACCATTTATGAACAGAATGAATTATTTCCTATTCTAGATCTCAATAAACTTTTTTTTCTATGCAGAGAACCAGAGAAGTGACTTCCACAAACTTTTTTATAAGCAAAATCTTCTTACCAGAACCTACTTGCTATCAAAATGAAGGCATTGGTGAGTCAAGGGATACTCTGAAAGTGTCACTGGAGTTGATCAAAATGTTTTTTGTTATGCTGAAAATTACAAACTGACTGAACACAGAAGCCTAGAAGATTTATCGAAATAGCCTTATCATTTAATCATCTGGGGATCTTTAATATCCTAAGTCAGTGGGTGCCTCGCATCAGACTGAAGGACGGATGATATTACTTGAGATCATGTGTATAAAGCTGTTTAGGGGCCACATATCTCCTATTATTACTAATCTGGAGAAATAGTTCTTCTTTGTTGATTAAACAACTTTAAAAGAAGCAAACCCTGGCATCTTTTCTTAGGTGTGTATGAAACACGGTGAGAAACCAGCAGCATCTGCTTCCCTTAGGGATCCGAGAGGATTCTGTAGCCTTGCGCCTGCGCGTTCCTCTGCCCCGTATGTCCCGTTACCTTTTGAAGCTGTTAATAAGAACTCCACCTGGAAACGGGAGGCAGAATGCAGTTTCTGATACTACAGGGGGGTTGGCTCAGGAGGCATCAAATTAGGCCCTGTAGACCCCATGTGGAAAGGATGCTCAGGCTCGTCCTTGTGGCTTGGCCTGTTTATGAAGCTGTTGAAGACTTTTTAGCCTTAATCTTTGGGCCTCTGAATGAATGTCCATTTCATTCCGTGCTGAAGTGGATACTCCCTGAAAACAATGCATGCATACTCTCTTAAATAGGTTTGAATCAGGGACAGATTCTGGAGACTAACTTGGCCATTACAGTAGTAATTGGATATTAAAAGTAAAGAATAGATTTTTCTAAGTCCTTCTGTTCTCTGAACACTTAGGTGATATGGTAATGATCAAAGAAACATTCTAAATCCTTCCTTCTAAAGGAGATTCCTCCCTTGCCAATGAGAAATATTTTCCTCTGGCATTTACTTTTTTTTTTTTTTTCTCTTTGGAAGTAAGCACAGAGGTGCAAGCCCATTCACAAATGTGGACTCCCATTAACACTACCCCCCCCCCGAAACATGGTATGCAGTGAAAGACCTCACTAGTGAACTACTGTGTGCATGTGTGCACTGCAAACTATTACTTACATATAAAATAATTATCATTAAAAAAGAGGAAAAAATTATCACTATTCTATTGTAGCATGGTCGTAATTTCTGTGGCATTATAAATATCACAGATCCATTTTTTTCTACTACCACAGCAGTTTCTGAAGATGTGTAAACTCATAGTGTTATTACTCTCTAATCTAGTTGAGGTGATGAAATAGTGCCAAAACTCTCATTGCAATTTCATTAGCATATTCATGAGTCGCACTTTTGCAGTGTTGCAGAAACAACACAAATTGGTTTGTGGATTGTGAACTCCCCCTTCCTCTCCTCTCCAGAAGCGCAGATTGTAGATTAGCAAATCAAGTTGGCCCACAAACTTCTGAGCATTACATCGCATAACTTTCTGCTCTGCATTTCCCCCCATATTTTAGAATTCTTTTATTGAATTCCCTGTGAATGGACATACCGTGCAAAATAAAAGCAGGAACAGGGGCCTGAATAGCTTGGAGAAGTGGAAGTTCTAGAAAAGGGACTAAACTGTCCTGCTAGAAGAAAACTTTTTTTTTTTTAATTGCTGTCCATGTTTCTTTTTTTCTTTTCTTTTCATCTTGAATGGAGGTGGGGCTAAGAGGGCATTTATAGTTTGGCAGAAACTACCTACCAGTTCACCAAACCAGGTTTGTTTCCTCTTTGGCAAATGGCTAGACCACATTTTCCAGCCTCCCTGAATTTAGATGGGACCTGAGTGCTGAGTTGAAGCCAATGGAATGTGGTAGAAGCTCTGCACATCTAGAAGGCCTAGGCCCTGACCCTGAACACTGAGATGTGCTTCTCTCTCTCTCGGGTCATCTACTGGCAGGACATTGACCCTCACGGTATCTTTAGCAATAAGCAGCAGATGACAGAGCTTTCCTTAGGCGAGGTTCCTGAATGGCTACATGGGGCTGCTGCTCTTGACCCCTCTATGAACTCTAAATGAGAAAAAAAAAGTCCCTTATCGGCTGAGGTTTCAGATTTTATCTGTGAAGGTAGCTAGCATTATTCAACTCCTTCAATGGTATCTTTATTATCCAATGTTGGTGCCGCTATGTCACCCCCTGACCCTTGTCGGTGCTGCTATGGCACCTTGTCGCTGCATGCAGGAAGCAGCCAGTACAGGGATTGTAAGTATGAGCTTGCAAGAGGTGGACTCCCCATAGGTGTAAGAGAGCCCTGAGTAACCTCTGCTGTGGCCTTTTATTGAAACCATATACAACAGGTGTGGGGGGCCCACTGACAAGGACTAAGTGCTTAATGATGGCTATGTGCTCTCTCCCCTTGGGCTTGACTCCCACCCTGTTGCACCAGGTATGTTCAAGGTCCAACACCTGCTTGCTAATGAGCGACCAGTCTTATCTCATTAACGCATGCAATTGCTTGAGGGCTTGTCTCTGGGCTGCAAAACATCTCCTTGCTGGCTGGGAGATTGTCCCGCTCCCAGCGCCTCCCTGAAGAACCGGTGACCTCTCCTATAAGCATGGTGCTCAGTCTCTTACAATCAGATTTTGTGCTGTCTAAAAAACTTGATAGCTATTATTTAAAGTTTTATTTGACATGAGGGATGGAACTTTGAGGATCAAAACATATGCTTTCTGTTTTTTTCTGTATCCTATTGTTTCCATTCTGTCTTTGGCCTCTTTCAATGTACTAATTACATTGCCCCAAAGGGACATTAGATGATTAAATAAACGTGGTTAGTCAATCCCTCATAGTGTATTAAGCGTTCAGGGAAATGTCTGTGAATATGTTCGAGCTGTTAGTACTGGGTAGAACACTAGAGCCCGCCTTTTAGTTAAGTACAAAACTAGAAATGTTGACCTTGCTCAGCACCCAACATATTTTAGAAGCTAAACAGTGCAAATATTGATCATTTTTAAAGCTTAAATAGCACTTTTGGTTTTTCAAAATACTTCCACATAATAATGTACAGTCTAATGCATGTTTGATCAG
>NW_003852434.1:5493306-5495246 GCF_000181295.1 Otolemur garnettii
TTTTTTTTTGCAGTTTTTGGCTAGGGCCAGAATTGAACCTGCCACCTCTGGTATATGGGGCTGGTGCCCTACTTCTTGAGCCACAGGTGCTGTCCTAAACACGCATTTTTAAATGAAAGATCTGTACCACAATAACAACAACAACAAAAAAAATCACACATTGCTAACGCATTGAAAAACCTATCTTAGTAGGCAGCTATGGAAAGTTACTCAAGGTGACTGTTCTTTGGTAGTACTGCTTTTGATTTGTATGTTATATTGCTACGGTATTTTCAAAACCTGGGAAGCCATCAAACTTTGTGTGGGACGTTAAAGATGGGACAACAGAAAATTATCACTGAAACTGTAAGAGTAGATGGTGTGAGGGTTGGTACTGAAGCACAAAAGACCACTAATTCTGGACTTTTTCTAGCTTATTTGACAGGCTTACTGTGTAGAAATGAGGAGAAAGTTTAAATATGTGATAAAATCTGTTTGGTGCCTCTCACTTGAACCAAGAATCTATTACATTTAGAGTTCAGAGCTGTTTTGAATAGACAACAGGCAATGTATGAGGTAGCCCATGTTTATATACATTTGAATTACACATCTATTTCATTTAATTTTTAATGGAAAGATTGCTGTGGACACGCATTGTTCACATGATATAATGCAACCTAACTGATTTAATTAGAGCCTGTTTTCTCGGCTTGCAATCCCTTTATGTTTGTAGGGCTTGCTTTTTCCATGGTATAAAACTATCAGTAGGTAACACAATTTAAGAGACAGCTGCAGAATATATTCTCTTTGCTTTTCTTCAGGCTTCAAGCCATCGCTCAATTTAAGTATGGAAATACTGCTTGTCAAAGATTTCTTGACCCATGAATTTTACAACCGTGTCTCAGCACACCTACTGCTTGGATTTCTAACTCATCTATGGTACAGTGTCGTGGTTTGTGTAGTTATACTGGGCCACAGCACAGAGGTTTTCTTTAAACTGAGGAGTCCTCTGAGGTGCCACTTTCCTTTCTTTGGCAGAAAAAAGTAGACGGAACCTATCTTACTTGATAAAAATAATGGTGTGGGGTCCATAGTGTGGAAGAGTGGGCTTTGCAGAACCAAGACGCTCTTGTGCCTTTGGGATCCTGCAAGACTGTGCCTTGTGAACCTTAGAGGAAGCGTGATATGGGAACTTGGGATGATTAATAAGGAAGCATCTCTGAAGTGCCTGGAGAAAAGGGGGAAGAAACTATTTTACTTGACTCTTGTTAGTGAGCCGAATCAAAATAGAGGAGAAAGATGTGTTTGGAAATTGCATTTAAAAAGATGAGAACATGAAGTGAAAGGGTCAATTTCTTCTTCTTTTTATTGTTTCTAATTTTAAGAAGAATGTATACTGATTGCGAGGGAGACTTACTCTCACTGCCCAGGGGCGACCACTGTGAACTGCTTAGTATGTACAGACTGTCAGACTTTCTTCTTGGACCTTTGAACATGTAAATTAAAAAATAAAGGATCATCTGGGGCACATGTTCTCTTACCAGCTTTGAAAAAATGTGCCAATATATTCTGACTATCTTTCTTTGTTGATACAATATGGTGTATGTGGCAGGCAGAATTCTAGGAATGACTCTTGCTCTTGCCCCTTACCTTTAAATGTGCCTAGAATCTCTGTATACGGTGATGTGTCACTCCCTTGATGTGTATCTAATGTGAGACCATCCAGTTCTTTAAAAGTAGAGCATTTTCCTATAGGTGGTAAGAAGAAGTCAGGGAGATTCGAAGCCTGAGGTGGATTTGATGTGAGGAAGAGTATCTCTGTTGGGAAGTACTTATTCCCCATGAGAAGGAATGTGGGCAGCTGGCAGTGGTTGACAGCAGTGTGGTTGACAGCCAGCAAGGACACGGGGACCTTAGTTCTACAGTTGTTTTTTTGAGACAGACCCTTAAGCTGTCCCCCT
>NW_003852434.1:5495266-5520098 GCF_000181295.1 Otolemur garnettii
GGATTCGAACCCGCCACCTTAGGTGTATGTGGCTGGCGCCTTAGCCGCTTGAGCCACAGGTGCTGAGCCCCCCTTTTTTTTTTCTTTTAGAGACACAAGCTGTCATCACAGCTCACAGCAACCTCCAACTCCTGGGCTCAAGTGAGCCTCCCAAGTAGCTGGGACCACAGGCACCTGCCACAATGCCTGGCTATTTTTTGGTTGCAGCCATCATTGTTGTTTGGTGGGTAATTCTACAGTTGTAAAGAACCAAAATCTGTCAACAACTTGCATGAACTTGGAAGCGGATACTTCCCTAGTCAAATCTCCAGAGGAGAATGTGGCCAGGTGACACCTTGATTTCACTATGAGAGACTCTGAACAAAAATACCAGACTTCATATCCACAGAACTCTCAACTCATAACCGGATGTTATGAGCCACTAAGTCTGTGGTGGTTGTGGTTCCACACCAACGGAACCCTAGTGCAGTCCAGGCAATCCCTTACCTTCAGATTCCCTACCTACATTAACTTCAGGAAGGGGAAAGGCATAACAAAATGAACTCTGAAATCACAGAAATGTGATATTCACTTATTATTCAACAATATTTACTGAGCACTCCAATGTGCCAATCACTGTTCTGAGAACTGAGCGCACACCTGTGAACGCAGCAGATGTGAATACAGGCGGCAGCATCTCCTGAAGTGGGGCAGCGGGGTTGGTAGAGTAATTATAACCCACATGTGTTTAGTACTTTATGCATGACAAACTATTTTTTGCATCCATGTTCTTAACTCTTGCTTCTCACTGAAATTTTCACTGTAAGGCAAATTATTATTCTCTCTTTCATAGGTATGCAAACAGATGCCTCTATCCTAGAGATTCGGGGCCTCTACAAGCTCACCCAGTTGCTAATGGAAAACCTGGAACTCCTTGCTCTTTATTTAACGCCTCTTAACCAAGGCAAGCTGTTACACTCGCAGTAGCTCGTATTTTAGGAGTGTTTGCCATGTGCCTGGCATTGTGTGAAGTGCTTTACGTGGCTTATCTGATTCGGTCTTCACAGCCGCTCTATAAGTTGGTAATTTACCTACTGTTATTTTACTGGTGACAAACCTGAGAGTTAACAAAGCTAAGCAGCTTTTCCGTGCGGAAGCCAAGCTCCAAACCCTGGTAGCCTGACTCTGGGATCCACCTGCATCATGACTACAGCCCTCCTGCCTTCCCAAGCCAACGCGCCACGCTGGCCTCTGAGCAGACTGGCTGAGTACACCCTCCTGTTCTGTCGCACGTCCCTTTAGGGCTGAGTGTGACCTCAGTGTTCACAAGAGTAAGTTGCCTTTTTGCTAATATTTCTTATTTTCCTACGGAGGTTACTTTCCTGACTAATGGGATATAGAACCACAGGAAAGCAGAAAATGATAGTTTATATTCTTTATAGTTTTCAGGAGAATATGGTCATATAAGGAACAGGATTGTAGGGACAAGCATCACCCTCTCATTAGCCTTTTATCTCTCACAATTCCACCAAAAAGTTTAGAAGGTTAGAGTTCTGCCTCCAACACAACACCGTTCTCTCAGCAGCTTTCCTGGTTCCCATGGATGGGCACTCTCTCAGATTACAAATCTTGGTGAGGAGGGCCTCATTTTAAATACTTCCTTTGTGACGAATACTATTCTGGACACAGTAACAGGTACAGTGTCTTTAAATTAAACCCCAGCTTATGTCACATTGTACTGACCTTGCACCCCTTCTCACACATTTGCCTCCCCCACCCAGCTTGTCTTATTTTTGTAGGAATTTCCACGTTAGCGCTCTTCTCTCCATTGCTGTATTAAAAACTTTCCAATTGCAATTGGTACTCTGATGTTCGAGGGTTTGATTAATGAGTCCACGTTCAGGCTGTCCACTCCATTTAAAATGATAATAACTTTGATTGTGTCCCCTTCACCCTTTGTCACTAAAACGAAACAGTCTCACTTTAGCAAGTTTAACCTCACAGGCTACAACCTCAACCATCCGGTTATTATTATTGAAATAATCTTTCTCTAGGGCTCTCTTTTTTGTGCTGTGGGGACCAGAGTTTTGTGCATAATTTATGATTTGGTGTAAAAGTAACATCTTACTTCTTAATTTTATTTATCATGCCCCTTGGGTTGATGTTTAACATTTTTGTAAAGGCTCAAGGCTTTGTAGATTGTTTCCCGGACAGCAACTCTCTGCGCTCTGACAAACTGTTACCACTCTTAAGTAACCCTTTCTAGCGCTGCTGATACTTTTTGTTTTGAGGTCTACTTTAGCTAACCTTGATATTGCACCTCCAGATTTCTTATGCTTATCCTCTGTGAGGTGTGCAATTTTTCTGTCTCTTTGTATTTAACTTGAGTTTCTTATAGACAGCATGTAGCTAGGCCTTGCTTTTCAAAATCTGTTATGACAATATTAGTTTTTGACTGGAATGTTTAGTGGACTAACTTTTCTTGTCAATACTGACATGGTTGGATTCATGCCCATCATTTAATTTGACTACTCTCTTTTTACCTATTGTCTTTTTAGTTATACAGCTTTTAATTTTTTTTTTGTGGTTTCTCTAGGAATTATATGATATGTCCTTAACCTTTCAGCCTACTTATAATTGTTATTGGTTTTGTTATTGTGATAATTCTCAGTAAAAGCTTGTAGTAAGGTTCCTCCTCCATTTTTACTCTATAGTTGTAATATGTCTAACATATTATTTTACAAAACCCATGATACAATGTTATAGTTTTTTGCTTTAAATCATCATATGTATTATAAAAATATTAAGAGGAAAAAATAGGTCTCAGTGAGGTTTTCATTGTATTAATGCTACTTAGGTGTTAGTGAACTTTTTCGGGTATTGTGTGTTAACATATTCTTTCCATTTCATTCTTTCTCTTCTTTGAGACTCCACATACATATATGATAGACTTATTGCATACCACAGATTGCTAAAACTAAGTTAAAACTTTTCCAAGTTTTGTTCTGTTATTCAGATTGTATGATTTCTATTGATCTATCTTCAAGTACACGGATTCTTCTGTTATCCCGGTTTTCTACTAAAATGCATTAGTGAATTTCTTATGTCAGATATTGTATTTTTTTTCTATAGTAGGCATTGTATTTTTCAACTGCAGAACTTTCACCTGCTTTTGATAATTTCTCTTTCTCTCCTGAGATATTCTGTTTTAATTCAGTGTGAGCGTATTGTCCTTTATGTCTTTGCACATGGTTATAAAACTGATTTAAAATATCTGCTAATTCTAATACCTGAGAGATCTTATTATGATTAGTCTTTTTTAATTTTTTTCTTTAGAATTTGTCATACTTCCTTAATTTCTTGTATGTAGAGTAATTTTAGATTGTCTTCTGAACATTGTAGTGACCTGTTGTAGAAACTCTGGATTCTGTTATGTTTTTCTAGAGAATGTTTACTTTTTCTCAGGCAGTTTATTTGGCTGAACTTAGACTTTGATAGCTATTTCCTCTGTGGTGGGCGGCAGCTTCAATTTGCATTTAATTCTCTTAGTTTTCAGTGGCCTTGTTGGAGTCTGCTTAAGAAATGCATGATTCAGGTGTCAGCCAGAGATTTGGCAACTTTATGCCAGAATTTGGAATCTGGAGTTCCTATTATTAACTCTTATTTCTATGAAATTTCCCCTGTAGCTGTGGTTATCCTGATTCCCCTGTGTGGTTTCATCAGGCCAATATGACTGGGAGTTTTTTTTAAATCAGAGTTTTAGCAGTTTTGTTTAGCATAGACTGGGCTTGCCCTTAAGCTAAAAACAATAAAAAATTGGAAACTCTTCCAGTGCCATTCCTTCCCCTCAGGGGACTTTCTTCCTTTTATTCTTTGTTTTTGCTCACTCTTCAGTGCTTTTAGGTAGTTATTTTAAAAGTTATTTGAAGGTGTTATTTATACAGCATTTTTCCTGAAAATAGCTACTTAACCATGCCAGAAGTGCAAACCAGTGATAACAATCTGCCTAAAGCCAAAAATTTTAATTATGGATTGTAGAATTCATAACTTCAAATTAAAATCTCAACTGTAAGATTAAGGACGGGATGGGGGATTATAAGACTATTTCATTATATATGAAGTATAACATTATTTGGAAGGATACTGTGATAAGTTGAAGAGGCATTTTGTAAGTCATAAAATAATAATGTAAATGATAAAACTAACATGCCAATAGTGGAGATAAAAATAAATACTCAATTCATCCAAAATAAAACAAGAATAAAGAAGGAGGAAAGAAAAGATGGAATAAATAGAATAACAATAGTAAGAGAGTTGACTTAAACCCAACTACTGATAATAATCTTAAATATATATGGTTTAAATATTCCAATTAAATGGAAGAGATTATCAGGCTGGAAAAACAGTCTCATTTATATGCTATCTATATGAAATGTATGTTATTAAGTATAAAGACTCAGAAAAAAGTAAAAGAATACAATGCAAACAGTTCTTATAAGAAAGCTGAGAGGTCAGAACGGTAGAAGATATTTTGCAGGTTATGTCTTTGACAAAGGTTTAATAACCACAGAGAACTCAAACGTATTAGCAAGAAAAGAACAAGTAATCCCATCGTAGGGTGGGCAAGGGACTTGAAGAGAAACTTCTCTGAAGAAGACAGATGCGTGGCCTACAGACATAGGAAAACATGCTCATCATCCTTAATCATCAGAGAAATGCAAATCAAAACCACTTTGAGATATCATCCAACTCCAGTAAGATTAGCCCACATCACAAAATCCCAAAACCAGAGATGTTGGCGTGAATGTGGAGAAAAGAGAACACTTCTACACTGCTGGTGGGAATGCAAACTAATATGTTCCTTTTGGAAAGATGTTTGGAGAACTAAAAATAGACCTGCCATTTGATCCTACAATTCCTCTACTAGGTATATATCCAGAAGGCCAAAAAATCACATTATAACAAAGATATTTGTACCAGAGTGTTTATTGCGGCCCAATTCATAATTGCTAGGTCATGGAAGAAGCCCAAGTGCTCATCGACACATGAATGGATTAATAAATTGTGGTATATGTACACCATGGAATATTATGCAGCCTTTAAAAAAGATGGAGACTTTACCTTTTTTTTTTTTTTTGGCAGTTTTTGGCCAGGGCCAGGTTTGACCCCTCCACCTCTGGTGTATGGGGCCAGTACCCTACTCCTTTGAGCCACAGGTGCCACCCAAGACTTTACCTCTTTCATGTTTACATGGATGGAGCTGGAACATATTCTTCTTAGCAAAGTATCTCAAGAATGGAATAAAAAATATCCAATGTACTCAGCCCTACTATGAAACTAATTTACAAGCACCCACACTTCCATATAAAAGCTATAACGCAACTACAGCCCAAGATGGAGGGCAAAGAGGAGAGGGAGGGGAGGGGAAGGGAGGAGGGAGGATGGGTGGAGGGAGGGTAATTGGTGGGACCACATCTACGGTGCATTTTACAAGGGTACACGTTAAATCTACTAAGAGTAAAATATAAATGTCTTAACACAATAACTAAGAAAATGCAGTGAAGGCTGTGTTAACCAGTTTGATGAAAATATTTCAAATTGTGTATAAAACCAGCACATTGTACCCCATAATTGCATTAATGTACATAGCTATGATTTAATAAAAAAAAAAAAAAAAGAAAGCTGAGGGGATTAACATCAGACAAAGAAGACAAAGACTATTACCTGAAATAGAGAAGGATATTTTATAATGGAAAAAGGGCAAGTTCATGAATAAGACGTAGCAGATATGCACCTAACTACAGAACTAAAAGGAGAAATAGGCTTCCAGATTATGGTTGACAGAAGTTGACAGAAAACAGTTAAGTAAGAAAGAATATGAACAATGCTACTAAACAGCCATATCAACCAATAATTGATATTTATTGAACATTATATTCATTTCTAGGATAGGTAAACATCGATTCCGTTTATGAAACAGGCAAAATTATAGTGACAAAAAACCATATAAGTGGTTACCTAGACTGAACGTAGGTAGACTTACTGCAAAGGGTTATGAGGAAACGTTTTGGAATCATGAAAATTTATATTTTTATGGTGATGGTTAAATAAGCATATATATTTGTTGAAACTCATTTAACTATACACTTAAAAGAGATACATTTTGTAAATTAAAGCTTAATAAATATGATTCAAAAACTTTTCTAGAGCTTCAAAATTAAATATAAAACAAAATCGAATATGGAGGGTATTAAAGGAATAGAGGTGGAAGGGATCTTATTGTTTGGCTGGAATTGGCCATGGAATTCATGGGTGAATTTACACATGAGATCACATTATAGCGGATTTTGATATATTGATTTCTTTTCTTTTGGAAATATACCTAGTAGTGGAGTTGCTGGATTATATGGAGCTGTATTTTTAGTTTTTTGAGGAACCTTCCCACTGTTTCTCCATACTGGCTGCACTAATTTACATTTCTACCAGCAGTGTGGGAGGGGGCCTTACTCTCCGTCTTCATCAGCATTTGCCTGTCTTTTTGATAAAAAGCCATTTTAACTTGGATAGGATGATATCCCATTGTGGTTTTGATTTGCATTTCTCTGATGATTAGTGATATTGAGTATTTTGTCATTTATCCATTGATCATTTGTGTGTCTTCTTTTGGGAAGTGACTGTTCAGATCTTCTGTCCATTTCTAAAATCAATTTTTTTTTTTTTTTGCTTTGAGTTCCATACATATTATGGTTATCAATCCCTTGTCAGATGGCCAGTTTGCAAATATTTTCTCTCACTCTGTGGGTTGTCTCTGCACTTTGTGGATCGTTTCTTTTGCTATTCAGAACTTTTTAGCTTGATGCAATCCCAATTGCCTATTTTTGCTTTGCTTGCCTGTGATTTTGAGGACTTACACAAAAAAATCTTTGCCTAGATCAATGTTCTGGAGTGTTATCCCAATGTTTTCTTCTAGTAGTTTCATAGTTTTGGGTCTTAGATTTAAATCTTTTTTTTTTTTGAGACAGAGTCTCACTCTGTCACCCTTGGTAGAGCGCTGTGGCATCACAGCTCACAGCAACCTCCAGCTCTTGGGCTCAGGTGATTCTCTTGCCTAAGCCTCCCAAGTAGCTGGGACTACAGGCACCCACCACAACGCCTGGCTATTTTTTTGTTGTAGTTTGGCCTAGGGCTGGGTTTGAATTCGCCACCCTTTGTATATGGGGCCAGCGCCCTACTCACTGAATCACAGATGGTGCCCAGATTTAAATCTTTAGTCCATTTTGATTTGATGTTTTTTTGTGTGTAGTGAGAGATAGGGGTCTAGTTTCATTCTTCTTACAGTTTTCTAGCACCATTTATTGAAAAGATTGTCCTTTCCCTATTGTAAGTTCTTGGGACCTTTGTTGAAGATGAGTTGGGAATCCACATAAATGCATGGATTTCTATCTGGGTTATCTATTCTGTTTTGTTAGTTTTTGTGTTTGTTTTTATGCCAGTACCATGCTGTTTTGGTTACTATAGTCTCATAGTAAATTTTAAAGCTAGGTAGTGTGATACCACCAGCTCAGGATTGCTCAAGATTGCTTCAGCAATTCAGCTATTCAGGCTTTTTTGTGGTTTCATGTAAATTTTAATTTTTTTTTAAAATTTCTGTGAACAATGTCATTGGTATTTTGATATAGATTGCACTGAATTTGTAAATTGTTTTGGGTAGTATTGTTACTTTAACAATACTAATTCTTGCAATCCATGAGCATGGAACAGTCTTCCATTTTTCTGTGTCCCCTTCTATTTCATCATGAATAGTTTTACAGTTTTCCTTGTGTACTTCTTTCACTTCTTTGGTTAGATTGATTGTTAGGTATTTTATATTTCATGTAGCTATTGTAAATGAGATTTCTTTTTCAGACTGTTTGCTGTTGGGGTGTATAAATCCTACCTATTTTTAATGATGATTTTGTATCCTGCACCGTTAGTGAATTCATTTATCAGTTCTAACAGTTTGTTGGTGGAGTCTTTAGGTTTTTCTAGGTATAAGATCATGATGTCTGTGAACAAGGCATTTAACTTCTTGGATGCTTTGTTTTTCTTTCTTGTGCCTTGTTCCTCTGGCCAGGACTTCTGGTATTATGTTGAATAATAGCATCCAAAGTGAGAATCTTTGTCTTGTTCCAGTCTTTCGAAGAAAGGCCTTTACGTTTTCCCGTTTGGTATGATGTTAGCTATAGGTTTTTCATATGTGGCATTTATTATTTGGAAGAATGTTCCTTCTATACCCATTTTGATTAGGGTTTTTATTTGTAAAGGGGTGTTGAATTCTATTAAATGTTTTGTCAGTATCTATTGAAATAATCTCATGGGTTTTGTTCTTGGTTCTTTTAATGTGATGTATCACATTTATTGATTTGTGTACACTGAATTGTCCTTGTATCCCTGGGATGGATACCATTTATTCATGGCAGATGATCTTCATAATGTATTGTTGAATTTGGTTTGAGAGTATTTTGTTGAGAATTTTTGCTGTGTTCATCAGTGATATTGGCCTATAGCTTTCTTTTTAAATTTTGCTCTTGTCTGGTTTTTAAAAATTCTTCTTCTTCTTCTTCGTTTTTTTTTTTTTTTTTTGCAGTTTTTGGACAGGCTGGGTTTGGACCCACCACCTCTGGCATATGGGGCCGGCACCCTACTCCTTTGAGCCACAGGTGCCACCCTAAAAATTGTTTTATTTTTAATTTTTTGAGACAGAGTTAATATAGTAATTCCCATCTTGTTTCATAGCCTGCTAGAGTTGTGGTTGCTCTCTGTAAAAGTGGTTCATTAGGTACCAATGTTTGAGAAATGGTAAATATGTAATCGTCCTTTGGAAACTCACAATGAATACCGGCTTTCACTAACATTTGCAGAAAAGAATTTGTTTAGCTTAATTGAAGCAGTGTTTTCCACTCACAGGAAACACTCAGCACCATATTCTGAGGATATCTAATAGAAGTCACTTTGTTAAGATTGCTGATTTGTATAGAGGGCCATCAAAGTTAGACAAGGTGGATTTGTAATGGGTTCTTATTTCCTTACATATCCTAGTGATACTTTGCCACCCGAGGCTTAAAGAAGGGGAAAAGTGAGTGGTCCAGGTTGAGAAATTTCCATGGTGAGAATGGTTGGTTAGCTACAAAATCAGGATTTCAATAGTACTTAGCGTCCATGGGATAGAGAGACGCGAGAAGCTCGAATGGTACTGAGAACTAGGGAAGCAGGGAGGCAGACGGTCTTTATGACAATGTGAGCAGATCTAGTACGTAGACAGGAGGGAGTGGGAGAGGTAGACGGTGCACAGGGAAGGAATTTTGTGAGTTTGAGATCATAAAGTGGGGACTCTCTGACTGCCGTCCTTCAGCTCTCATTGAGATTTATAAAAATTTAGAAGTCGTTTATTTGGAATATACGATGAAAAACGATTTCTATTGTCCTTTTCACGGAGATGACTAGAAGTTTGCTGCAGAGGCAGTAGATCAGGTGGTTTTCAACGTGTGTTCATTTTTGCCATGTCTTTAGAAAAGAGGAGCCCGCGTGCTATCTAGTCTGAAAAGGCTGACAGCCAACCTTAAATTATTTTGCAGTGTAAGATCTTTGTATCTATAGACTGAGGACAATTGCTCGTTACTCATATTGATTTATATCAGGCAGTGCAGTGAACATACAATTAATAGTTGACTTCATTGGCAGCCAGCTGTTAGTGCCATAATTTACTATGAGGATGGTTTGGTCCAGAGATGAACAAGAATTATACTAGGAACTGTATTTTTTAGCATTTTAAAGGTCAAACTCAACTCTTATTAATTTAGTCAGAGGTTTAGGTTGATTAAAAAAAAGATTTTTTGCTGATGCAGAGTCTCTCACATGCTAATGTGAGGCTAAGCTTAGAAAAGTCTCTTTTATGCCCTGATTTAAAGTTGCCTTTGATTTTAATGGCTAATGAAAGCCAGACTTGGACTGGGTGCAAAATATCTCAATGCATTCTTGGAGAAGCTTTCAGGGTCTGAGAGAGTCAGAAGTCAGGAGATAGCAGAAGTTTGGCAGCAATAAATACTTTTTTGCTGCTTGGAAGACATACTTCAAGCTACATCGAAGAGGTGATCATAGCACAGGTGTGACTCAACTTAAAAATCATAAGTAGAGATTTTTCTGTGGCTATCGTAGTCCTTTTTTAGAAAATATTCTGTGTGCCCACTGTGTGCCTAGTCACCATGCCACGTGCTCTGTCCGCATGAACTCTGTCAATTCTTAACAATTCTCGTGAAGTGTTCTCATTCCCGCCTCTGCTTTGGATTGGAGGAAACTGAAACTCATGAAGGGCAAGGGTGAAAGCTCATGACCCAAAGAGCACATATCAGAATCTAGGCAGATTCGCTCTGGTGTCTGTGCTCTGCAACACTCACCAGGCTGATCCTCTGAATACAGACCCCGTGTCTGAGAAATGTTTTGGGGGGTTTTGAATGTTTACCAAGTACAGTCTTTCTCCACCCTTTGGGATTCTTAAGATGTAAGCATAGCTTAGACGATAACAATTTCTGGAGCTACCAATATGACATTGCAGAATGAGGGGTTGGGAGAGATTGGCCCAGTTGCCTTTTTCCAGCTTGTAGGAACCGTCTTCCAGTTCACTGCTGGGTTGAGGAGTGATGATGAGCATGTAAGTTTTTGGTTGGAACAAATACATGAGTGGGTGAAAATGCCATTCATTTACGTTTAAATCAAATTGGTTAGGTTGATGGTAAGTTATATTTGAGACATGTTATGGCTAAAGTGCAATGTTCCATGGGAATTGGATGAATCTTGAGCTTGGCAGGAAGTTCCAATATAGAATTTGGTGTCATCAGGCTATAGGAGCTACTGTGTATTTGAAACCCTAGAAGTGGTTGACTCTTCCTGGGTAGCAAGAATAGTGCGTAAGATGTTACAACTGAGGTTTCCTTTCCCTAAAGAGCTGCTGACAAGAAACATTTCATGGTTCACATTTCCTGTTCTATGTTTCAGGGTTTGTTTGTTTTTTTAAATTAAGTCAAATACACATAGATCATGAATATATTCATGCATATGTGGGGTACAATATGCTGATTTTGATTTTTTTCCCTACAATCTGACATGTTTACATTGAACTAATCAACATAGCTTTCACCTCATTTAGGTTGCGAGGATTATTTATAAGAGATACTGGTCATGGGATTGAGAGCTCAAACTAGAATTGTGAATCTTCTTTGACTTGGGTTTTAGAAAACATAGTGGTTATTGTGAAGACAATTGGAATGGTATTCTGTTTCTTGTTTTCAGATTAGAGGTAGCCAAGATAAGGTAAGAGAAGATCAGATCTTACTAAATTTTACTACATTATGAAGACAAAAACTATTTTTACTGAGCAGGCGGAAACACATCACATAAGAAAATGGGGGTGATTCATCCTGCAGTGTAAAAATAGCTCCAACTAAGAGCATCACAGCAGCCTGGCTCAGCAAGGTCCGAGGGACTGAGTCGGATACCAGCCTTCCCTTGCCTTCTCTTCCAAGTGGAGAATTACTGGTGAAAAAAGGGAAGTGTATACAAGAGGGAAAATCTGTTTTAACTCCCCCAGAAGTAATTACGATAGGCAGCAGTAAGGTATTTAAACTTCTATCTGTTTTAAATTTTAAATCTCCTTTTCTCATTCTTCTTCACCTTCCTTGCCATTACATTTGGGCATTTTTGATACCTGGCTAAATTGACTTGGGGAATCCCTTAGTTTGAGTTCAGTGCGATGCATGTCACGGTCCAGAATAAAGGACCATGTATAGTTGAGTCATTCCTCACAGTCCTAATGTGGGAAAGTCTTCCAGGGATTCTGCTGCCCACTGCAGTGATGTGGTTTGTGATCATGCAAGGCCAGAGATCACATCTCACTATAAACACGTCCTGCCTCTGGAAATGTGTGGGTAGTGGAGGAGAAAGAAAGGTTGGAATGTCCAGAGCTAGAAACTAGTTTATGGAAAATTCCTGCAAATCATCAGATGTGTAAACATTCTGGTGGTGGATTTGGTTCTCATCAATACCTAATCAAAGTGGAAGTTCACTCTTATCAGAAATACATTCATCATACAGTGCTTACAATTATAAATCCACTACAATCCTGTTTTTTGGTGGAAATTGTGCAAAATAGTATTTCTCAGAATTCCTATGCTATGCAGACATGAACCGCAGTAGAACTACACACAGCAGGTACCTCTGTGTTTCCGAAGCATCATGGTAACACATCTCCGCTGATTGGATCATGACTTGGCATCTGTCACGCATCTTGTTCTGATAAAGTCTGTTGGTTCCAGATTAAATGGCACAGGAAACAGCCCCCAGTAAAATAGCTCCGTACTTTCTGAATATTGCCTCAACAAATGTATGTGGGGTTTTAATAGAGATCCAACACATTTTGTTAGTGTTATTCATAGATATTTTATATTTTAGTTTGGGTGTGTTATCTTTATTACATTTTCAACTATTTGTTGTTAGTATATAGGCATATGATTTGCGTGTGTCTTGTCTGTTTTACTGAACTCTCATGCTGATGTATCATTTTTTTTTTTAGTTGATATTCTTAGGCTTTGTAAATATTCACACTCTTGTTATTTGTAAATAGCAATAATTTTGCTTCTTCCCCTTCCACTTTCAAATAGTTATGGCACTTATTTCTCTTTCACAAACAACTTGATTATTTGTGGTGATAAGCGATGGAATTTACATGGCTAAAGGGAACAGATAATTAAAGTTTAAACTCTGATATTTTAAACTCTTTTTCTAAAATTTTTATAACAAACAAATAATCAGTTAATTATTTTGTGTTTCACCTCGATCCTTTTTCTCAGTCTAGGATAGGATTTTTTTCTTTAGACTTTTGAACAGAGGAAATGAGAATTGTGATCAAATTCCTTTGGAGAGACAGAATCAGCACCGCAGGGACACTCTGCGTTTACCTTTCTCATAGCACGTGTGTTCCCTTCAGGCAGCAGAGTTCTTCATGAAGGTCTCCCCTCCTACTAAACTGGACCCACATCATGCTCATCTTGTATTTCCCACTCTGCCTGGTAAAGTGCTTTGCATGAAAATAGGCTTAGTGACCGAGCTTTGTTCTTCTCCAGTTACTGCTGTTTGCCATGTTTTTCCTTCTCTGCCACATCGCATCTTGGCTAGATCTCATCTAGGTATATTCACACACACACAGATACATGCATCCTCACACTCGTATAACAACTTTCCATTATAAGAACACTTTCAGTCCTTCGGGTAATGCAGTCTGGTAAATACTAAAACTTCCATCTCAGTTGGTCCAAAGGTTGTGGGTTATTGTTAAGTGATTTAACGTTGCCGCCCCTCCCCAACCACACTTGAGTAGCTTAAAAAACAAACAAACAAATAAAGAAAGAAAGAAACAACTTCCATCTCACTTCCATTCAAACTTGCCTGTTTCCTCCAGCTCAGCGCCGACTGTAGCACGGGAGTCTGGGTGGGGAAGGAGGCTGGAGCGCTATTTCACTGCTCCTGGTTCTTCATTCCTCCCTCTCTGATCACTGTGCTCCCGCTCTGCTGCTTCTAGGGCTGGATGGAGGAGAAGGGAGAAGATAAAAGAGCCCAGGTGCAGATAAGGGTTGGGTGGTGCAATTCTGCCATGGTACCCTTCAAATTCCAGCACCCACAGGCTGGATCAAAGAAGGCGTACATTTGTGGGGTTGTTGGGAATCTGTGCATTTTTTCTGGTGGAAATTATGCACTTTTGGGCACATCTACTTGACCTTCCCTTCAACTCCCATTCCCAAGTTCAATTCTTACAGCCTTTTGTTTCAGGGCTCTGCTCACCTAGAAGGATGTTCTTGAACCCAGCTCCCTTTCATAGCAAGGTAAGTTATCATCTTGGCCATGTAAACCCCTAAGAGTGTAATTTGCCTAATGCTGCTTTCTCCCCCTTTGCCTTATCACAGTTGGCAAATGTAGACAACTTTCTGCTGTCCAGAGTAACCAGGCTGGAAGCAGACCCCGCTCTCTAAATTCATAATTCCTCGAACTCTAGGAGACATGCCGATTTCTCTTTAGACATTCTCACTGGGCTTTCCCTTGAGTCCAGTGCAGCAGCCTTCAAAGATTTTGCTGCCTTATAAGCATCTCTGTGGGGAGATTTGGACATTCTAGCGATGCAATTGATGGTGCTGAAGCTGTCTCAGCAAGGCTGGTCTTAATGTGTCCAGTTCCTCTTGGTAGATGGTGAGGGTACCTCTTTCCTGGTGTTCTTAGCTTTGTGACTTCAGATAAAATTCCATGAGTACAGAGATTGGCCTATTTAATGTTCTCTTCCATACAAATAGGCACTCATTTATATAGATTGTGAATCTAATGGTCAAATCTGTTTGTAGACAAATTATGGTTGTATCTAACATAAAACCAAGGTTATGCTATGGAATTTGATCGTTGTCAGGGATATGTCTGAAGATTTTGTGCTCCCCAAGTTTTCAGTTGCATTTCCCTGTTTTTATTAGAACAGAAAACCTTAAGTGACCCGTTATGAAAAGTTCTACACATGTGAAAACAAGACAAGAACAAAGCCCCATCAAGAATCTTATGGTCTACACAAGCTGAGTGAATTGTTACCACCTTACAGCTTTGACAGAGTGTGATTCAACAGCTTGCTTTAGCAAAGCTTTAAATCACTGAATGTCTTAGAATTTTGACTAATAAATAGTCAAAACCACAAATATTGAATTGAATTATGCTAAAGTAAATTTGTTTAATGAGTCTACATTTCATTGATCTTGTTTTATAAAGACATGGAAAACACTGGACCTGAATTTGTAATTCCCCTCTAAAAGACAGTAGTATACCATTCATTAAAACAATGTACAGAAACTTGTAGTGTTTAGGGTAATAGATGTTTGACAATACTAAACTCCTCCTCATATAATACTATATTTTACTTAATATGAATAACAAATCGGTAAAAAATAAATATGCAAGGAAAATGCAGATGTTTCTGAAAAGATATAAGCGACGAACCCAAAGAAATGTTAGATAGGATTATCCTATGAAAGAAATATTCATGTTTAGCTTATGCATGTTTGTTTGTTTTGGAGACAGGGTCATCTCCCTGTATTGCCTGGGATGGAGGCATGGTTCGCAGCAGCTTCACACTCCTGAGTGCAAGCCATCCTCCTGCCTCAGCCTTCCAAGTAGCTGGGACTACAGGTGCATGCTACTGTGCCTGGTTAATTTTTCAGATTTTCTTAGAGATGGGGTCTCATTCTTGCTCAGGTTCATATGTGGGTTTTTAGCATTCTCCAAATCATATTAAGTGTCCATGGCTCTTTGGTCTTTGAAACTCCCCGAGGGCTTTAGGACACAGATGACAGAGTGTTTAGTACTATTGTTTTTTAAAGTAGCTCAAAATTCAATTGTTTTCTCTGTGTGCTGCCTGTTGATAACTCCCAACAGCCAGTGAGCCAAGAGAGCTCTAAATGAAATAGAAAATAAATAAAGATCTGATGAATCAGTTCTAATACTTGAGGGAGGTTTGAGTCTCTAGACTCTTTATTCAATAAATTCAACAAATGGTGTATTTACTAAGTCCCTATAATTGTTAGTATTAATTTTTTCTAAATTACTGGAAAAACATAGATACAATCTTTACTCCTCAGATGATCACATTTTATAGTTTGGAAGAAAACCTTTTCAGCTCAACATGTTGAATTATCAAAATGATCCACTTGTCACGTAGTTTTTGTTGGCCTGATATTCCCAGTTCTTCCTGCAAAAACAGAGAGCAACCATTACCTCTTTAAGTAATTTACCTTTCCTTCTCCGTAGCATTTTCTTATCCTTTAATTTTATTGCTTCTCAAATATTTCTAAATTAATAAGCGAACACAGCAAACTTGAGGCTTTAGTTTGGAACCTGATGGCCATGCACACCAACCACTAGGAGGCGCTTCACACTCCCACGATTTTAACCCCCACCATCTTCCCAGATCAAAAGAAATATTTGATTTTTTTATTTATTTATCTTATTTATTTATCTTTATTATTTATTTATCTTTATTTATTTATCTTTATTTCTAAACTTATGATGTAAAACACCATTGTTGTAAGTTTTAATAGGAAGGGTAAAAGCATCATAAATAAAATGGAATACAGGATGTGCATTTTTTTTTTGGACCTTTCTTTGAGTTCTCTTTTCTCTAAGACCCATGGAATCTGTGGGTTAAGATAGTTTCTAAGCATGATCCACTGGAGGAATGCCTGCTCTTTAACCGGCTGGGAGGCAGAGAGAAGACAACACAGGGAAGCTTAGGCGTTCTCCACCCTAGGCCTTGGGAGGAAGAGGCTCTCTCCTTTGTCTCCTTACTTTCTCACATGTCATGTGTGGATGGTGGAGATCAGGTATGTAGGTGTGGGCAAAACTGGACAAGGAGATGCTTCTTTGTTCTACTTATTGTCTACATCTTAAGCTGGAATGGCAGAATGAATCCTCCAGGCTCCCCCATGGTCCAGCCCAGTTTATCATAGTAAGAGGCCAAAAGGCTCCTGTCCAAGGCTCTGGCTGGTGACGTCCTCCAAGTATCCAGAGTGTTCCTCTGTCTGGCGTCTCTTCTCAGCCTATTGCAGTGGGAGACAACTGTTAAGTCCTAGAGGAGTCCATCCTAGAGATTTCCGCTCTTTTTAGGGGATCTCAATAACTGATTTCCTCTGTATTGGATTAAACAATGATGTTCTGTCATGTTGGTGCATATATATATAGTCTAGTTTATGTTGGCAAGGTGACTTTGAAAGGACAGAAAGTGGACCTAATGGTAAATACCTGAAAAACAAATACAGTAACTATTAACGCTGGGGGTTTTCTCTTTTATTATTTATGTAGTTGCAAAGGTAAAAATACATGCTACAAATAATTCAAAGAGTTTAGAAATGTTTTTAATTAATTAATTTTTTTTTTGAGACAGAGTCTCACTTTCTTGCCTCTGGTACAGTGCTGTGGTGTTATAGCTCACAGCAACCTCAAACTCTTCGGCTCAAGTGATCCTCTTGCCTTAGGCTCCCAAGTATCTGGGATGACAGGCACCCCCCACAGTGCCTGGCTATTTTTTAGAGATGAGGTCTTGCTCTTGTTTAGATTGGTCTTAAACTTGTGAGCTCACATGAACCACCTACCTTGGCCTCCCAGAATGTTGGGATTGTGGGTATAAGCCACCATGCTGGGTCCATAGAAATGTTTTTAAAAAGTAAGTGAGTTTTTTTTTTTTTTATAAGATAGAGTCTCACTAGGTTGCCCTTGGTAGAGTGCTGTAGTGTCACAGCTCACAGCAACCTCAAACTCTTGGGCTTAAGTGATTCTCTTGCCTCAGTCTCCCAAGTAGCTGGGACTATAGGTGCCTGCTACAACACCTGGCTATTTTTGTTGTTGTTGCAGTTGTCATTGTTTAGCTGGCCTGGGCCAGATTCAAACCCCCCAGCCTGGGTGTATGTGCCTGGCTCCCTACCCACTGAGCTATGGGCATTGCCAAAGTAAGTGACTTTTATAATGTTAAATTTTCAGTCAGAGATAAGCACTATTCATAATGTCAAATTGTGAACAGTGGTTCTTATATTAATGATGTGTGCAGCATATTGATATGTAGTACTAATACATTAATACATAGCATAATATTTTAATAATAAATGTATAAGAGCAAATATTATATTAATGTAAATAACAACATGAAATGTATATCTTGAACATCTTTTTTGTCAGTACACATGAATCTATTCATTGTTTCTGACAACTGCAGAGTATTTCATTATATGTAATTAATTTCCTATTTTTTTTACATATTTTTAATCACAATTTTTGGTGCATTGACTATTGTCACATATGCATTTATGTTTACCTTTATTTTTAAGTCTATCTATACGGTCAACTATTAGAAGTAGAATCGCTGGATCGATGAGTTAACACAGATGAAATTTTAATGCATTTGATTAAATTTATTCCCCAAAGAATAAATTTACACTTCTTGTGCTTGAACATTTCCTCACACTCTCAGACATTTAAAAACTTTAAAATATTTTTAATATTTAAATACAAATTTTCTTGTTTATTTTAATTTGTATTTTAAAGTCAAGCCACGTTGATTGACTATTTGTAGCTCTGTGAATTTCCTAGCCATGTCATTTGCCCATTTCCCCATCTTGTTTTGCCTTGTTTTTGTCACTTCGTAATGATTCTTTGTGTATTAAAAAGTTTATCTATTTCTGAAAAATTTTTGAAATGTATATTTTTCCTTTTGTGTTTATCTTTTGCTTTATTTTGTTATAGTCTTCATGGTTATTTTGTGGCCAATTTTTAAACTTTGCTCTTTAATCTGTCAGTCTTTTACTATTTTTATTATAAATGTGTCTTATACTTTTAGCTTTCATGAAAAAGGCTTTCCTCTCCCTGAGATTATGCAAAAGTTCACCCATACTTTATTCGAGTATTTTTTTTACTGTCTGGACAGTAAGTTCCAGAGGGCAGCTCTTTGTATCTCCAGGGTCTAGGTGTCAAGTGATGCATGAATGGGTTTAGTGACAAATAAATTGTATTGACTTTTGAAAAATGGACTTTATGGAAATATAAAAAGTTTAGAGAAATTCTACCTTTTTAGTTCTGCAAAAAAATCTACATGACAAAAATGTAGGCTCTGGGAGAATGGCAGAAGGTGGGCTGAACTGTTGGCAGTCTGGGCAGAAGGAGCCTCATCAGCACACGCGTTTCATACTTCACCAACCATGGACCGTGCTCAGGTTCTGAACTCTGCTGGCTTGCTAATCCCAGTGCCATAGACTCCTAGCAGGTTCCTCACCAGCGGTGTAAATGATGGGAATGACACCACCTGCCATTATTATTATTATTTTGCAGTTTTTGGCCAGGGCTGGGTTTGAACCTGCCACCTCCGGCATATGGGGCCGGCGCCCTACTCCTTTGAGCCACAGGCGCCACCCTAGGCTGCCATTCTTATTTTCAAAGTCTGTGATGGTCTTCTGAGATATGCATTGTGTAAAACCTTATATAGAGAAATGTAACTTCAAAAGCTGACATTTACCACTCACCCTTTATTCCTTTATCTGGGAGACCGGGTCATTCCTATGGTGGAGATTAGGCTGTTTCTTTCCCCAGAAGTTTCCTTTCAGTAGTTAAGGCATATTTGTGTGTGTGAAGGGGAGGAGGCAGTGTAAGAGCTGAAGACTGGTATTTGGTTACACAACCTGGGTTTAGAACTTGGGAAATTACCCAGGAATAGAAGTCAAGGTGTAGTTGTGATGATGTTTTCTATTCCGTCTGTACTGAAACCGTAGGACTAAAGACCTCACGGGAGATTCTGTGGGCACTAGCTGGCTGGCACAGAGGAGGGCTTTCCTTCCTCCCCGTCTTCTAGTTTGGGGGATATTCTAGGAGTTGCACCATAATCTTTGGCAACATTTTCTTTCTTTTTCTGTTGTTATAGATTCCACGGTTTTTATTTTTCCCAATTTTTCACAAGGGTAAGTGTCTTTTCAATACTCCACATGTTCAAGTCCGTGTTACTCTGAGAAGCATTGTGGAATAGTTTTTGGAGAGTGACACATTTGGATTATGTGGAAAAAAAGAGCACGTTTTCATCTAGGTATGCAACTGTGAAATTGACACGAAGCACGGACACTTTATTCATAGTTTATAAAGCTTGCCGGTGTGTGATACAAATATGTTCAAAAGTGCACACTTTGTCGGGAATTCTTTCCCTCACCCATTCCTTCTAGTACGCCTATACAAGACTGTAGGCTCCCTGAAGGTCTTAGCAAGCCAGTCACTAGCTACTCTGCAGGTGTATGGAGAGCTCAGAAGTGAAGGGGTGAGGAGTCGCCAAAGTAAGCTGGTGATAATCAATGTTTTATAATTAATGCAGGGACATGTTCCTCCATTCTTTTTAGTATTGATGGGGGATCATGCTCTGCACGTGGAGAGATGGATGAACCTCTTTAGCTGGTTCTCTTAGAAGTATCATAGATATTTCTAATTTCGAGTTATGCCCTGAGCTTTACAAAGCAATATCTCCTTGTAGGCTTTGAGGTGACATAACAAGGTGACAGCACAATTCCTCACCTGGGTACCTAGCATCACCGTTATCTCACGGCAGTACTCAAAGTCAGGCTTAGTCCCCGCATTTCCCTCCCACTTCTTACATTATGTGCCACCACCTCTTACCAGCGCTACTTCCCACACCCACCCGGAATCCATCTTTATCCTCCTCCACTGCCTTCCCCTAGTTCAAAGCACCGTCATATCGCACCTGGACGTGGCCCTACTCTTCTGTCTTTTCTACCTGATTCCATACTCATTCCTTTACCATCTATTCTGTCCCCAGCCATTGTTGTGCATCATTTTCTAAAAACATAAAGCAAATCACATCGTCCTCCTGCCTAAAACCTGCAATAGTTTCTCATGGCTCTTTGGATAAAATTACAGTCTAGTAGCCTCAAGGTTCTGGATAACCTGGCTTTAAACCCAATTTTTCTGCCACCTGCCTACTCCCCAGCTCTTATTTATTTGGGGTGGGAAAGAGGTCAGTGGATTACTTGTAATTATCCTACAGTCTTAAAGGAGAAGAACATAAACATGAACTCACCCGATGATTTTATTATCTAGTTTAGGTTATGTAAAATCATTGGAGTGTTTTTCTTTATTTTTGTTTATAAACAACCAAAAAAATCATCTTGAGAGATGGTGCCACCTGGGATCAGAAAGAGTTCATCTCCACTTGTGAACTTCATTTTCTTCCTCTTTCTGCCTTTCTCACTGTGCCCCAGCCGTACTGACCTCTTGCCTGGTCCTCGGATCATCGGAGCTCTTTTGTGCCATGAGGCTTTCCTGCATGCTGTCCCCTCGGCCTGCCTGCCCTTCCCAGCTCTTTGTGTCAGTGTATTCTCAGAGTTTACTTTCAGCTCCAAGGATACCCTCTTGGAGAGCTTTTCTCGGCAGCCCAGTGTGAATTGGCCTCCCCTGGTAACGGTCTCATCACATTGTTACCTTCATGGCATTTGTCATGATTTGTAAACATATTTAAAAGTTTTATTTAACTGCTCAATTCTTTTCTCCCCTACTGGTATGCGAACTCATGAGGGCAGGAAGTTATCTGTCTCATTCACAGCACTGTCCCTAAGGCTTAGTAAAACGCATGTCATGTAATAAGAGTTGGGCGACAGAATGAATGAATGGGTTCACATGCGTTCTGTTCCATCAGTGGGATTTCTTGAATGAGCAGGTAGAAGCAATAATAGATGATGCTTAACTAGAAGTGATGAGGAAGCCACAGGGAGGAGTGAAAAGACTCAGATGAAGAGTCAGAAGATCTTGTTTTTAATCCTGACCCTGAAACAAATAAGCTTTATGACCTCTCAGAGCTGTGTGTTCTAGGTCTGTAAAATAGTTTCTGATATGTATAAGGGCCTTTAGAGAGAGACTTGGGAGAGACCAAGCTGATGTAAGATGCTCCTAAGCTTTTGCAAAGTAGATATTTTAGAATTTTATGTCAGTCAACCCATGACCTTTGGATGGAGTGTACTTTTCAAGAATTAAGAGGGGGTAAAATTAAGTTGGGAATGGGGATTTTCAATTATTTGTAACTTCATTCCTTTAGTGATTGTGAGAAACTGATGTCTTCTTACTCCATGCAAACAGCCTGAAGAAAGGGCTCCATTTGCATTTACATATGCTAATGGAAGTGGAAGGATTGTCTAGAAGTTTGGCTGTGCTTTTGGCTGGCTTCCTAAAATGCACATCTAGAGGGTTTTGAACAAACTGCTAAGAGAACCACTCTTCAAAAGAGTTTAGAACCTTTTAGTTTGTGTAATATGAGATTGGAGCGCAAAGAAGATGCACCCCTTTCTGCCATTCCTCAACGATGTACATACTGTCTGTACCATGATAAATTCCAGGGAAAAAAGTTGAAATCTGTTATAATATTCTGGGAGCATCTCTAAAGGGTATGTCAGAGGAAGATTTCAGGAATGGTTGGATATCCCTGAATTGTCAATTCCAAAACTTAATAAAATTATTGAAGATAAACCAAATTGATGCTATATTTTGGCTTTCATAAACTTCTACTAATATTACTGCCCATCTAGACATTTTATGGTGACTTTATGAAGATTGGAAAGGAGATAGTATATCTGGTGGCCCGTTCTTTGCTGATCCTGAATTTTATTAATGTTTTCCCTGACTTAATACATTCTTAGATTACTCACATTATCTTTAATCCCAATTGTGTTAACTAGAGGCATCTTGAAGTGGGCTGCAGTCTCTAGATTCAATCTTCACAGAATCTGTGACAATTCTGTTCCTTGCGCTTTGTGGAAGAAGACATCGAGACAAAACAGAGGGAGATGACTCGTCCGCGCCCCCAGAGAACGTCAGTAACAGAAGAGAAGACAAGGAGGTAGAGCCACCAGAGCCCAGAGTCCCTTCTATAGACTTTACACAACTTACGCTTATGCAGTGAGAAATCAATCACTTCTTCATGGTAAACTGTTGATTTAGATTTGTGTTCTTTTGCTCAGGAAGAGAAAAAAATCCAATATGGGAACCAATTATGGCAGGGATTTATTGAAACAACAGCAAGGATAATAAACCAGGTTTGAGAAGGATGGACATCGAGGGAAGCATTGAAGGGCAGGGGGTGAAGTGGGCGATGGTATCCCACGTCCAGGACTTGTGAGGTAGCTTGGAAGTCCAGAAGGGAATTGTTGAAGCAGTAGAGAAAGTTGAAGGAAAGGCCACAGAGGCGCATGAGTTTTTCTTACATAATAGCTTTGGGATTTCTGGGTTACGGTAGAAGAAGTTCTCCTTGCCTGAACCACTCAAATGCACATATACCTTTCTGAGCCATCCAGTGGCCTCTTTATCTGTTCTTACTTTTTCCTGTACGGTTCTGTGTCCTTGGCTAGTTGAGGCATACCCACTTGGGTCATAAAGTATGCCTCCATCCATTTGTGTCGTGATAAAGGAGTAACTGAGGCTGGGTAATTGGTACTTCTGACACCTGTTACAACACGGGCGAACCTTGAAGACATTATGTTAAATGAAATAAGCCAGTCGCAAAGGGACAAATACTCTATCATTCCCCTAACAGGAGTTACTGGAGGAGTTGAATTCATAGAGACTATTCATTCATGGAAGTGTCATTGCCAGGCATTGGGGGATGGGAATAGGGAGTTGGGAAGATAAAAAATTTTGGAGATGGATGATGGTGATGGTTGCACAAGGGCGTGAAAGCTTTGTAACACCCCAAATTGTACATATAAAAATAACGAAAATGGCAATTTAGTATTCTACATATTTTCTCATGTTAAAAAAATTAAATATTGGGTGGCACCTTTGGCTCAAGGAGTAGGGCACCAGCCCCATATACCAGGGAGGACAGGTTCAAGCCTGGCTCCAGCCAAAACTGCAAAAAAAAATTAAATAAGAAACTAGGAGGAGCTGGGACAAGAGGGGGTGTTTCTCTTTTGAGGTTCCTCATCTGGTCACCTGCAGAGTGGGAAGGGCTTGGTCTGCCTACCAGGGGTTAATGATAAGGTGCTTTCACTTTGAGAACTAGCATTCCTTAATTATGTGTCTGAATAGTGATCTTGCTCTGGGCATTCAATTGTCATTTTTTTAATGGTAAAAATCCCTCCCTAGTGTACTTAAAATGGGTCAAAATATTACTTAAGCCTATCATGGTGCTCATCACTCTTGCTCTGACAAAAATCTACCTTTCCATTATTCTTAGAGAAATAGTGATTTTTACGTGTTTTGTTTCTCTTCTCTTTTTTCCTCTCTTTCATTTGCCAACAAAAGAGTTGTCAAAAGTAATGTTTATAATAATTTAACGGATTATTTGCTTATTAGATATTAATCATTCTGCCGCGCCAAGGGTCCATGCTGGTGCTTTGCCGCTAGAACAGTGATTCTGATCTCAATTAGATTATGTCTCTCTCCTTTACCTCCCCATAAATCATTCCGGCAAACTGAAATTAACAGCTACTGGAGCGCATTAATAATCTGCCTCACACATTGGAAAATGCATTAGCCGGAACCCTCCCATGGCTCTGACTGTTAAGCACATCATTTTGTTTATGAAATATAAACATTTCATGGAAGAGCTCTCCCACATTCCTCTGGGCCCGTGACAGCTAAAATGATTGCACACAATTGCCAGTCAGTCATGCGCCCAAATAAAGTTTGTTTAAAGTCATGGTTCTGTGACTGCCCCATTTTCTCAGGCATTTAAAAACTACCTACATTTGAAATAAAAAAAAATCCCCTGTGGTCATGAAAATAATAATAATATCTTAAAAATGATACCTCACCTGTGTGGGTGCCGTCCTCGGCATGGTTTACAAAGTGCTCTCACTGTGCCCTGCCGGTGAGGCAGCTGCCTGTTATTTTTAGGCACATTTTAGATTCTCCTGTAGGGAAACTAAGGTCTGAGAGGTGAGTCGATCAAGGTCATACAGCCCGAGGTGGAAGGAGGAGTCCAGGATTTGGCTGTAAGTCTCGCCTTCTCCTCATGCTCTACAATACATTCTCACCGTAAACCACACTCTTGGGATATCTCTGCTTATTCTCTTCCTGTGTGATAAATATATAAGGCACCCAAGTGTCCTTCCTACAGAGAAGGATCTGCCTTATTCTTACACACTGGAGAGCGAAACCACGGACAGTCAGAGGTAAATGGATCTTTTCATTATGTTGATTCATTGCATTTGCCCACCGCATCAGTTATATTGTGCTGTACAATGTAGTGATAATGGACACAGTGAAA
>NW_003852434.1:5520316-5523248 GCF_000181295.1 Otolemur garnettii
TTTTTTTTTTTTTATCCTGTATAGACAGATAATCTCTCTGGATGATGCAAGCACTCACTCTCCCTTTTCCTCACTAGCAAATATCTTGTTCTTGATTTACTCTGATGCCAAGAAAAAGTCAGATGGCAGCAGAGCTGGTGTGCAGTTTTCATGTTGTCGTGCCTAAGCAGTGTTTACCGTGAGGCGAAACTGATTCCTACTCTATTACCATCTGAGAACATCAGAAATATTGACTGTGGCCACGTTTTGGCTCATGTAATTGTAGCAGGTAAACAGTGGCCTCAGCTATTGAGTGGAAGAAACAGAAACATAAATTTGTTACAGTTTAAAAAAGAATTATTGGCTCAGTGCCTGTGGCTCAAGCAGCTAAGGCACCAGCCACATACACCTGAGCTGGCAGGTTTGAATCCAGCCCGGGCCCACCAAACAACAATGATGGCTACAACCAAAAAAAAAGAATTATTGAGAATCTAACTTCAGGAAAATTTGTGTTTAGGGCAGTGCCTGTGGTTCTAGGAGTAGGGTGCTGGCCCCATATACCGGAGGAGGAGGGTTCAAACCCTGCCCCGGCCAAAAACTGCAACAACAACAACAAAAATTTGTGTTTACAGCCTCATTATCACCACTTCTTATTGTTCCTATAGGCACATTTCTCCCTGTGTCCCCACCTTCCTAAAGACTTACTTATTCAGTTGTTTGTTGAGATAAGAATCAAAATGTCTTTTGTTTGGCTTTTATTTTTATGGTTTCATGAGTCTATGTTAGTAGCTAGATTTCCACACGACTGAAACCGAATATTAACTTAAAAAATCAAAATCTATTCATTTGTGGGCCTAAGAACTTGGAGAAGGTGACTGGTACCTTCCTGCTCACAGCAGTCCGCTCCGTGTTCTGGCCTGCCGCAGGCTCAGAGTGAACATTTGTTGCGTGAATCAGAAACCGTCACACGTTTCAGTCACGCTTCCACTGTGCAGAGCCTTTCTCCCTAGTCTCCTTTTTATGTTGCTTTCAGCTCAAGCTCATCGGGGCACAGAAAAAAGTAAAGAGGGAGGCTCACCAGTTTCATTGGTCCATGATCAAACCAGAACCCGTGTGCCAGCTGGTAGCCTCCCTCATAAGTCTGGTCTGGTATGTCTTTGCCTGTTTCAAATAAGTTTGTCTGCTTTCAAAAGAATGTGGTCTTGCTTCAGTGTTGATCCTCCAATGACTGTATGAAAGCTTTTTGATCATACCATATATGTATATATCTCTTGTAAATATGTATTTTTACAAATGTATTATGCATTTTCATCGAGGAGAGATGTACTATGCAGCTGATAGTCACAATGACTTAAACTTACTTTTTTCAATGAACTTATTTAAACTTGATTGGAATCTATGTGTTTGCAAATACACTTTGGAGCATATCAAATATTGTCAGGTCTTTGGGTAAAACTATCATGGTGCATTCTGTGAATGCTAGTTAGGTGTTATCCTCATCTTAATTATTTTCTTTCATATTTCTGGACTCTGTGAAGAATCACCCTAATATTTTCCAGAAGTATTCAGAGGCACGGGGTTTAAGATTCTTTTAGCCAATATTAATTTGGAAGTAAATAATTACTTTTAGAATGATGTATGAAATTATGAATTTTTTGCACACAATCTATGCTACTCTTCAAACACTTTTTAATGAGTGTAATACAATAAAGCAATAATTCAATTAGAAATATTTTTGTCATTCCTATTAAAATCTATTTTCTCAGCCCAGCAACAGGACAGATTCCTTTGGCAAGTGGGCATTAAGGATGCGTGGTACGTACCATATCGCACAGTTCCGCCAAGTATCTTTTGGAGAAGCAGCTTCTATGCATGTGTAATAACCAATCTTTAAATGTCAAAGTTGCAGTCGTTTTAAGAAAGAAATCCATATTTTGGACTAAATGTCATTTCCGATAACCTAGCTATTTGAAAGCTTCACAAGGGGTTAAAAAAAAAAAAAAGAGGAAAAAGTCAGATCCCCCTAAGCTTGCACTTATTTATTTTTACATTTCCGTAACTTTGATAATGGCTGCACCAAACTTTCCAGAAAACTGAAGCAAAATTGTGCTTTGAGTTGAAACCTGGTGGTTCTTGCTTTGCTCTGAAGGAAATCTGCAGTTTAGTTATAAATCCCCGATGGTCAGGTTTGATAATGGAAATGCTGAGAGGCACTCTGCCATTTTAACAGCCAGAACTAGGAGGGCTTTGAAAGGATGTACATGCGTGTGCCATGCGTATTCAGGAGGGTGGCCCTCGCCTAACGGTGGTAGAGCATGATCACACCCATCGATAGCAGTTTCATACACTGTACGCTGAACAAACTTAACCCGCTCCTCTTTGACTCTCCCTGTAGATCCACTCACCACCAGGAAGGAAACAGACACTACGTCCTCCTTTTGCCCCCAGGAATGAAGCTCGATGCAGCCCAGTCCTTCAGGCTTTCCTGGCTTATTTTTGTTTCATAGAGCACCCCATTGGATACCTAGCAAAATCTTTGCAGACTAGGACCCACCTCTTTTTTCTTTGTTTTATTAAACAATAATTGCCTGGCATTTTATGAATGAAATCTTACATCGATTTTTTTTTTTAGTGTACATTCAGTGCAAACCCATATATGACATTGCTCATCTGTGTGGCAGACTTACACGCATGGCCTTTAAAGAGCAGGGCAGCCCAGGGGCAGGGGCTGCTGATCTGAGGGGGCCGAGGAAACTTCACAAGGGGAGAGTAGGTGACTTTCAAATGAATTGTCTCTCGTTGCCTTGCAAGAGGACTCCTGTTTGCTCTGTCTTCAAATTTTATTTAATATTGGAGAGAAAGATCCCCTGTATTTTGGAACAAAAAAAGAATGAAGAATCTAGTCCAGAAGTGGTTTGTTTCTATAAAGATGGGCAATGGAAAAAAAAAAAAA
>NW_003852434.1:5523281-5541688 GCF_000181295.1 Otolemur garnettii
GATTCTTATTTCTAGTGCATCTCTTGTCCTTTTCAGGAGAGGCAATAAATCTTTGCTCCCCAAATGAACAGCAAAGGGGAAAAAAATAATGTTAGGAGTGCCTACAGCTTGTCAAATCAAATGTTAGTGAATCATGTCTTTGGAGGGAATGGTTTGCTGGAGAAGAGTTTTTTTTTCTCCCCCTCTCTCTTTTTTTCTATCTCTCCTGCAGCAGGGGCTGCAGGATGACAGCCGTCACTGTCCTGTTGCCCGTGAACACTGTATTTCCCCTCCCTGTCTTCCAGCATACGGGCAGACAATGTTCGGGGACTGCTGACAAGTGACTTCTTGGAGGAGTTAGGGATAGATAACTACACATATTGGCTGCATATCACGTATCTTTACCATGTTTTCAAAATCTACTTGCAGCTCGATTTTCAAAGCATGTCCTTTAGAAGGATGATAAGGGAGGGGGCCAAATAGACATTTATTAGATGGCTATTTTCATTGCCTTTTTGGGGGAGTCTATGATGAATTTCTAAAGATTGAGCTACACAATTTGCCATCTCTTTATTTAACGCTAGGATCTTATGCTTCCGGAAAAGAAAGGAAAACCACAATGGTAACTGGCATTTCCCCCTCTTCATTACTTCACGAGCGTTATTATCTTCATTAACTAAATACCAACGTATTATTTGGAGCGGTCCACATGCAGTTGCTTTTATATACTTTGAAATCCAGGTTTCCCATTTCCCTTGCAATGCAGGTAGGCCATTTTATTTTTTCATAAAGAAAGGGGTGCCTGAAAGTGAATGATGGATGAGTCTTACATGGTTGGCGTCCAGTTTGAAGAAGCACCTGGAGGTTGGGCTGCTTCCCCGCGTTCGTACAGATCTTTAGTATTATTTAGCATTCATACAGCATTTGGTATTTGCAAAAGGTTTTGCACTCATTTTTATAAGCTATTCTTCATACCAATCCTGAGAGGCAGGTTCATTTTCCTCAAGATATAGCTGAGAAGACTTGGCAGAGGGGTATTTAGCCTTGAGGCCCCTGGCAGTTCTGAACTTTGCTGCCGGCATTTGAGTACTCTAAGCCAGGCATTACTAGGGCATATATTAGTGAGTGCTTATTTTCATAACTAAATTTACTTATAAAGAATCTTTTAATTTTACTAAGGCAGTGGCTTCCAGGGAAGAAGGGTTCATAAGGTGAATACTGTGGTCTGTCAAAGAAAGGCATCAATGACTTGGAATATTCCAAGACCTCAGATATTTGATGTCCTATGAGGTGTTTTAGAGAAAGAATACCCAGAGCTGATCTAACTGGAAATAGGTTTTGAAGGACACCTTCATTCTACTCTCCCTTTTCCCCACCTTCCCTCTTTCTTTCCATGCCCTTTACTCTGTCTGTTCCTTGCCTTGTGGTCTGACTAAATCCTCATTTATAAAATGTTGCTGTCAGGTCCTGCTTGTAAAATGCCTGGTAGACTAGTTGGCCCACCATAAATTGGCGTATCTCATTATATTTGAGGTATGTGTGTTGGGATCAGGGTTTTGGTGTTTTTTTTTTTTTTCTTTATTTCTTGATTTCTCTCATCCTGAATAGGTTTAAGCAACTTTAGGTCCCAAAATCACCCAGGACAAAGAGGAGGACTGGGTGACTGTCCTGGTGGCTTAGACGTAGTTGCTTCTATTTCAATTATCTAGACAAAATCACCATTAGAAGCTTATTTATTTGGGGGATGGGACATTTACTAGAGAGAGAAAGACTGAATTACCTTTGGCATTAGGAGTAAAGAACGAGGTCTGCATGTGAGGCCAGCATCTTCTATGTGGCTTCGAATATGGCCATTTGCTTTTCTGTCTATACATTAAGCATAAATTTTATCAAGTGGCCATTGATCAGGACTCACTTTTCCTTCTCCCAGTCCTCGCTGTAACAGGACGCATTTGAGAAATGACCTACAATTTATGATGCTTTATCAACGGTTTTACTCACTATGGAGAAAAGTGTGAGGAACATATTTCACGATGAAGTGGGTTTCTAGTTAACAGGACAAAATGAAAGCAAAGTCATAGATCAGTGTAATATGTCAAACAAGGAAAGGATTCAATTTATTGTAAATAATACCTAAGTTGCAAAAGAAATACCCCCACAGAAATCAGTTTATTCTCTAGGTGAGAATAGGAAAATTACAAGTAAGAGGTAATAGTCTCCATTTATCCCTTGACAGAAATTCGAATTGTTTGCGCTTATCCCCTCTGCGTGATCAAGGACTCTATCTATCTTTAGGATTTTAGAAGGGGGGCAAACATATTAGACTTCCCACGGCGAAGTTACAATAACTAGAACCTTTAAATTCAGAACGTTTTGCTGCTGATAGATGAAGGTCCATCAGGGACGTTCTACAACTGAAAAGTGTTTCTCAAAGTGGTTTCAAGTCTGTCTGCACTGAAATCGTCCAGGCCGCTAATTTAAAAAAATAAGATTTCCTGACCCCATGATAGAAATATTAAATCCAATTATATGGGGTTTGAGAACTGAAAATGTACATTGCAAAGGAAACATCCCAAGTAATTCTGATTCTAAGGCTGGCTGCTAGATTTAGACAACAAAACAAAACACAAAAACCAAGCAAACAAAACCCCCGGGACACTCAGTTCCATTTGAATTTTGGATAAATAATACTTAAAAAGTGTAAGTATATTCCATGTCATATTTGAACATAGTTATTCTGAAAATCTGTCTGTTGTTTACCTGAAATTCAAACTGGACTGAGCATCTTGTCTTTTATCCCACCCTCCTATTTTATACAGATTGAAGTTTGAGAAGCCCTGGTTTAAGAGATATCTCCGAGCATCCTGAACCAGTGCAAAGCTCTGGCCCTTTAAAACTTTTGGGGGGATAAGAGGTGGCAAGATTAGACTGAGAAGAGCTTTGTGAACTATAGAAGTGTGCAAACATGAGGTCAGCGAAGTCTTGCTGCACCCTGTTTGGCAAAGTGAGCGCTTTCCCACAGGAAAAGCAACTTTAGGGAAGCTGAGTGTTATCAGCACACACGCCGTTATCTTTTCCAAGCATGTCCTTTAGAAGGGTGACTAGGGAGGGGGACAAATAGAGATTCTTAGATGGATACTTTCATTGCCTTTTTTAGGGAGTCTATGATGAATTTCTTAAGATTAAGCTACACAATTTGCCATGTATTTAACTCGAACCATTTTTAAGAAGTGGAATTAATTATTTGGTAAATTCAGGGTGTACCTTTGAATGGAAAGCTTGTAGGAATTCCTTGTGCAAGTTCTGACTTCTTTTAGAGGAGAATCAGGTTAAATGATTTATATATCTCTAACTGTGTTTCAGGCCCAAAGATGTGCAGAATTATGAAAAGCGATGCCCAGGGCTACAGATGCCCAAGGGATGTGTCCTCCCACCAGGGGGCTGCTGCAGGCGCCTCTGTGGGAGTGAGGCTGTCTTTCCACCATACATGTTTATATCCACGTGCTTAAAAAGACGTTTCATAAATATGGTGGGGAGTCCAGTAAAATCTGATCGATGGCGAGTTCAAGAACATTGGTAGAAAGAACATTCTTTTCTTTCAACTTCATTTCACTGTAGTTTCTTTCCAGCTGAAGTTAACAGTTTTCATTGATTTTGACAGGCTGGCAGCATATTTCTAATTTACATCTCCTGAGTTTATAATTCAGTGCAAGGAAGGCCACAGAAAGTGGAAGTAAACTGAGCCTGTTGGAGAAAACGCTCAACATTAGTGTGTGTAGACTGTTTACCTTAATGAAAGCCTTATCAGAAAAAGGAGGGCCAGACTCTTGTTATTGCTAAACCCAAGTGGCCCGAAGCCTAAAGGAATCATTAGTTCTCCGTGTTCTGTCAGAACCTTTCCTAAATCATTTCAGTTCTATTGACTTTTCTGGCCTTTTAGCCAAGCCATCAGCTTTCTAGACAGCTTGGGCTCCACTTCTAGAAACCCATAGCTTGTGGAAAGAGAGAGTGGTCCAAGGTATTTTGCAAACCTTATCATAGCCTTGAGAGTTAAAATGTCTATAAATCCTACTGGTGCCACTTTTCATATATGAAGAACGAGGTACAGAGGATTATAAATGACTTCAAAGCAGAGAATCTTCTGAGAATCTAACATTCTTTAGATGACTATATGTGATTATTAATTATAAGGATTGGGTGACACTAGAACTGGATGACCTATGAACAGAATAAGACTACCCTTTTCTTGAACACTGGTGATGTACAATGAGATTAAAGTCTCTATCCTCATCATGTTAGAGACCAAGGTGCTCTCTCGATATTGCCCAGTTACTTTGAGTTTCTTGGGCATAGATAATACCATTATAAGATGTTCACATAGGAACTCTGGGACAATGAACTCTTGTGGGCACTGACCTACTGTCTAAGTCTTTCTTGGTCTCAACCAAGGGGTTTTAGTGCCTAAATTTGAAACCATTATGCAATCTTTTCTATGTTGCCTAGGTTGGAACAGATATTCTTCCTCTATAATAATCTTGCCAATCTCAGACACTTGGTCCAAAAGCAGCTTTCTGCCTCTTGCTTTTGTGTTTTTATTTATTTATTTATTTTAATTTCTTGATCTAAAATAGTAAATTGGATGTTGGAATCAGAGAAAGGACTGGAAGCAGAGAGAGGGATGCAGGAAGCTACTTGAAGAAGGTGACACTTAAGACATATATTCCTGGAGGTTTTGCAGCGCACCCGTCTCACGGCAAGGGCGGGCTTAGGTGGGAGATGTATGTGTTGGTAACAGGGGGCTTTTACTACTTACTGGCCAAGTAAAAAGGGTTAATAGTTGAGTTGCAGAGGAGGTCACTACTATAAGCTGAGCCGTCTGATCTCTGCTATGTTTATTGTCTAAGGAAGAGACCTGTGTCTATTAGCCACCTTTCGGGGGAAGGTGACAGGCAAGATTAGATGGGTTTGAGAGAGAGAGAGAGAGGAGAGCACTAGATACAGAGGAATGGAGCAGGCAGGCTGCGTGCGGCCCCAGCTAGATTTATTTTAGCTCTTATAAATAAAAACATGAGTAGTGCCTCTCCACAGAATTATTTACCGAAGGATTTTAAGCTATGGGTTCTTCCCAGGCTAAGCACTGAATGCTAAAGTTTATGATGTAGAATGACTTTGGCTACTGTGGCCCCAATTTGGACAAATCTGCCATTAACACCAGCATGGCAGTTATTTTACTGGGGGTGACAGATTGTGAGGTAGGGAGAGTAATTCAGACTATTACCCAGGTGAAGGCATGAAAGCTCAGTGATATATGAAGACCACTTAAATTCATTGTATCTTGTACATCACATCTTTGATAGATTATAGCTGTGGCATTAAAATGGAAATGGTTTCTCTGAGGCCTGACAGGGGCTGGGGTGACCCGTGACCTCCCTCTGAGGAATGTGACTGACCGAATTATCAGTTAAGAGAAAAATCTACGGGGAATAGACTCACGGTGATGGCGAATCCACCATGCATATATATCTATATTTTTTAAACCTTTGGTTTGATTGAAAGCTTCAGTCCTCAGACCTTGTTTCCACCTCCTCTCCTTTGCCCTCCCCTGACACTCCCACCCCAGCCCGTCCTAACTTCCTCAGCTCAGATTTCCTATCGGCAGGGCCCTTCTTATTGATTGAAAAATTGTTATTAGAGATAGTAGGCCTCCTGCACACTGCCTACTGATTTAATTTGGAAAACATTTAATTTTATGAAGCGGTAAATGATGGTGCCACGCTCCCCTGTGTTAGGGAGCAGCTGGCTCTTTACCTACTCACCCGCCCAAGTCCCAGGTGTCCTCCCAGCAACCATGTGCTGCTCCCGTCCCCTTTGCTTAACAAGTTATTTCAATTTCTAAACGAAGGCTGAACAAGAGAAAGACAACATGCAAATTGAGATCCCAGCCGCCATTCACACGTGAAAAAGTTCCCCTGGAATTCCCTCAACTCAGCTCCCCCCACCCCCTGCATCTGTCAGGAAAAAAACAGAGCCCTTGTTCTCCTCAGATAGTTTTCACCAATGACCTGACACCACCATCTATAATTAATTACATCATTTACATTAGACTATTGACTAAACAAATACATAAATCATAGGCAGAGTCAATAGGTGCAGACATATTTAATCATGTTCTAAATAATGATTACTGCTCCCATAATGCAATAATTATTTTCAGCAGCTGACTTGAATTAATCTTCTGTCAGTGTGCCATCTGAAAAAAAAAAAGAGATGAAGATGAAGAAGGCGGCGGCGATGATGGAGGGGCTTTTCCTTCTCTCTGTTTCCCTTCCTTTCCCTCCTCCCCGCAGGCCCCCACTCTCCTTCTCTCCTCCTGACCCCTTCTCTCCTTTGCTCTGTCTCTCCCCCACTGCCGATGTTCCCCTTTGTCCTCTCCCTTATTCATGCCTGTGCCTCCTACTTGTTCTTTTTGCCACCTGTCTCTGATTCTTTTTCTCTTTATCTCTCGACTTGTAACCCCCCATTCTTTCTTCTTCCAAGCTAGACAAGCGCCCCCAGCTGCAACTAGTCTGTCTTGAAAGTCTTCACCCTGCCTGTCCTCCCCTCACCTTCATTTCTGAATCTCTACGAACACTTTAAATGTTAAAGATTCAAAGAAGCAGATTTTTTAATAACTTATCCAGATTAGATTTTCTTTTTCTTCTGTTTGACAGCTTTTCCTAAATCATTTCCCACTTTGGAATGGCGAATTGATTAAAGAGGTGGGGTAGTTACAACACAGGGGTACTCTCCAAATGTAACACTCATAATTTTTAGAATAATTTAGCCTTTGTCATCAGAGGGAAGGGAGTAAATCAGTGTTTGTAGGTGTACATGTATTTTTAAACTTAGAAGTGCAATCTTCTCTGAAATATTTTATTTGTGACTGAGCTTATCATAGTTGGGTGCTTTGTAAATAAGATAACACCTCTTATTCGACTTCGCATGTGGCTATCAGTAGGCAAGGCCAATTATTAACAGTGACGGCTTCAAGGAAAGATATTATGCCACAATTTATTTAACTACCAATAATTTGAAGTACTAATTTTAAGAGACCGCATAGAGAATGAATACAGAATTAAATTTTATTCACCATGTTGTACTTAGCACTGTGCCTTTTTGGGGGGTAAGTTTATTGTTACCATGGGAGGAAGAGTCATTTTGGGTCAAGTAATACAACAGGGTTGAAAATGTTTGCTCCCCATAGCTTATTTTAATGTCCTCTCCTGAAAGCTTTTCTGCAACGACCTTTTTAATTAATGCTTGTCCTCAGGGATTTGTGGCAAAAAAAAAAAAAAAAAATTACTAGATCACCTATCCATGAAATGGGGAATACATTTCCTAACCTCCTTTTTAAAATTCTCATCCAAAAGGGTAAGCCATTTGTGATCATGTGAACACTTACGCTAGGATGGCTCATGTAATGTGCCTGGCTGGCCAGCCCTTTTTATCCTTCAAGTAACAACATCCTTTCTGGTTGTTTATACACACTTGCTAATTCAAGGGCCATGTAATAGGACTGCCATTGGAATTTGTCCTGATTAGCAGTGAAAGGGAAGACTGCCTTGGCAGGGCATGTTTAGAATCACACATGATAGAATATTCATTCATTAAAAAAATATTTGCTAAGTGCCTACCTGTGCCAGGTACTGTGCTAGTTACTGGCTATCTAGGATAATCATCAATTCATAGATGTTCATAAAGCTTCCTTTCCAAATTCCTGGTTAAGTTGCGGTTTTAAACAAACAATTGTTTTTAGAATAGTGCACTATACAATTGTAATTATTGAATACGACAGTGAGGGTGAAATTTTAATGTCAAAGTGAGCCAGGTATGTTCCAACAGTTTAACAAGGGAGTGAGAAACTGAGTAAAAATATCTGAGAAGGGTAACTCGAGGCTCAACTTGGTCCCGTTTACCTGTTACCTAAAGAAAAAGTCACAGAGGGTCAAGAGTTGGGTAAGGAGGTGATAACTAAACAAGAGACCTAGCACAGAAAAAGCAAGAGTGTGTAAGTAAGAATAAAACAACTCACTGTCACAGACCAAAAATCATAATCCAGTCTGGAGGTCTGACCTCAAACAGATCCAGGCCCCCACAAGGAAATGGCATACATGACTTAGGTGAATTCTTTGCAATCTTGAGCTGCTTTTATATTGTTTATTGAGAACAACAAATAGCTTAGTAAGAAAAGTAACAATTGCAAAGCAAGATGCAATTTGCTTATGTGAAAATAGGAGGGGAAAATCTACTTCACAGAGATGTTGTGAAGTTTAAATGGCTACCTAATCCTAAAAATGCAATGCACTTGGCAATAGGCCTTACACAGACTAAGCGCTCATTAAAATAAATACTACAGAAAGATCAAGGGTAGGGTGTTAGGGTAATTTTAATTGAAAGTTGGATTGGTTCTTTTTAGATAGCTTTGTAGTTTTGAGTAAAAGAAACCTTTGTATGGTTCTAATCCATCTCCAAGATATACTTTCATACATGTAACTCTGCTGTTAGTGACTGCATCTTTGGTTAGTAATTAGACTCATTCATCAAAAAATGATGCACATTCTATGTATCAAAGAACTTCACTTTCTAAAAGTGGAGAAAAATGTACAACAGGTATTTTCATAAAATCATGAAATGTAAGGTAATACAAGTTCAATAGTTATTTGCTTCTTTCTGAAGGGAATGGCACCTATATAGTGCTTGGATTGAGCATACCATTAAATCATATTCAAAGTCAACACAGAGATACCATAAATACAAACCAAAATGTTCTTTCTTTATTTTTTTATTGTTAGGGAATCATTGAGGGTACAAAGAGCCAGCTTGCATCTGCTGGGTAAAGTCCCTCTAATAATAGTGTCCTGCCCCCAAGAAGTGTATCACACCCTGTGGCCCCATATCCTCCTCTCTCTTTTCCTCTTTCCCCTCCCCCATTCCCCTCCCCTCACCATGTACTAGCATCAATTGTCCTCAGATCAAAATTGACTACATTGGATTCTTGCGTCTTCATTCTTCTGATGCTTTACTAAGATGAATATGTTTCAACTCCATCCAAATTAATACAAAAGATGTAAAGTTATCATCCTTTTTAGTGGCTGAATAGTATTCCACAGTATACATATACCACAGCTTATTCATCTATTCCTGGATTGGTCAGCATTTAGGTTGTTTCTACAATTCAAACCGAAATTTTCTAAATTAACATGGTGGTCACTTTCTATAGTTGACTTGTCACTCAGTGGGTTTCTCTAACATACCAGCCATGTCTGTGTAAATATAAATATACATACATCCTTCAGGTGGCTTGGGGAAGCCTGATCTTAGTTGCGGTATAATCAGTGACATACCTTTTCTATGGGCATCTTCTTAAATGCAGAGACATTTGGGGAAGTTATAATAAACACTTCTTTTGGGAGCCATAGCAAGGAATTTATAGTACTTCATAACCTAGCACATCAAGGAGCTTATATAAAAATGGAGGAATTGTGCATTTTGGCTACCAGTTTGAAATATTTATGAAGGCAGATGGAAAAGGAGTCCACCTTTCCATCCTGGCGTGTGTCATAGCCTGGTTAATACTGCATGATGAGTGTGCTATAAATAAACAATAAATAGAAAAAAAGTGAATATAAAAATAATTATTAATATAAATAATACATGAATAAAGCATGAGTTTGGAGTTGAGGCGGAATGGAACTAGGTATGAAATTTAATTGAGCTTGATTTTAAGAAGTCTTTCGGAACCAGTAGTTCAGTCAGGATTTTAGATTTTTAAAAATTTCCTTTTAATTTTAAATGAATGTGCTCACAGCTTGTAGCTTCTCAGATCAGTCAACCAAAGATAACTGTTACTGTAATTTCAAATAGCTGCCTAGGGAAGGAATTTGGCCTGAAGAGGATGGGTTTAGATCAGGTGGACCAGATGTCCAAATGTTTTCATTTAAAAAAAAAAAAAACCATCCCCTGCTTGAATACTTTTTATCTGTTTTTTTTAAGAAGACTTTGGGAGTTTCACATTATCCCCTTTCTCAGGGAAGAAACAGAGAATAAAATTCTTTTCTTCAATCTTGGGATTAGTTTGATTGGGAGAAGGCTTCGAGATCATTACCCAAATGGGCTGTTAGAAAATTTTTTTGGAAGAAGCTGTAAATCCTAGTACATTTACATCATTCTCATCCAATAGTTTGATGAGGCAGGCTTTAAGAGTTTACATCCCTGTTTTGGAAGTGAAACTCAGAGAAGCTAATGGATAATTGCTTCAGGTTGCAAGTGATGGAGCCAGCCTTTATCTGGGCCAGTAGTCTCCAGGACTCATACTCAGAGACTACTCTGAAAGAAGCCAGATGGACAGGGAGAATGGAAGCCAAATCCCTGGAGAGTTACAAGGTTTATCACTATACACCTGTGAGCTAAGCAAAGGTGGAATTCTATTCCTCCATCTCATTACTCCCCACACCCTCTCTCCCTCCCTCCTCTGTTGCTTCTTCCCGTGATTTTCAGGGTGTGTGCTGCCTCCTGCCGGGGTGCTCAGAGCGCTCATGTCTGGGGCCTGGGATAACCTAAAAGGCACTCAGTCAATATTTATTTCATAAATGAATGGTGGACACATTTCCTGTCCTTAGGCAAAGTTTCCTCTCGTACCCCATTTTCCTTCCCTATGAAATGGGTAATAATTGGAATCTTTGGCTCATCGGATGGTCATGAGGATTAATTGCCATAACATCACCGTAATGACCAAATGATAAGGATGATGTGTTACTCCTAACAGTTGAAAAAACCTAATAGTTAAAAGACCTTACTAAAAGTAATGATTTTCAGCTGGGGAATTTTAGGAGTTGTGAAATATTTTTGGAGGTGGGAAAACCTACCAAATCCCTCTGATCAATTCTACAGAACTTACCCACTTTTGCCTAGAACTATAGTATATTTCTCTTGTTGGAGAGCTGCCATTATTTATTTAATACATGTTTATTGAATGCCTATTATAGTTAACACCCATCAGTTACTCACTGTGTGTGTGGTGGTTTTCTAAGTGCTTTACATGTATTAGGTCAACAATTTAATGCTTTCAACTATTCTATGAATTAAGTATCACTATTATGAAGAAACTGAGACAGAGAGAGGTTAAGTAACTGACCACACAGCCATGTATGATAGTCTTAGGATTCACATCCAGGTAACTCAGCTCCAGAGCTAGTGCTCTTGACCCTTGTGCCACTCAATAGTGTGGGTTGAGTCCAACTTGTTGTCTCTAGGCACTCACCGTACCCCCAAGAGGAGGAATGAGATACTCTAGCTGATGAGACACTACGATAGGTCACTAACACAATGTTGCCACTCACTTTGCTTTCTTAAAAAAAAGGAAGAGAAGAAAATTGAGGGTAGAGTGATGTGGGAGATGAGGAGGATAGGAGAAAGTTTGATATAATTAATAATTATTTAAGTTTAGAATTTCATTAAGTCAATTTTTTAAAAGAAAGGCATTGTCTGTATTTTATTTTTTTATTTTTTAAGTTGAACTAAGAATTTGTTTCTGCTGGATATACTTTCCCTTTCCCTCAGGATTCTTGGTAATTGTTCATTCAGATTTCAAAATTATACCTATTTTGTGTAGCCTTGCTGAGGGTAGAGTCAATATTCATGAATATTTAGTGCTTCACTCTCTAGTACCTGAATTCCCTGAAAATCTTTTGATATGGCAACAAAATAGTCAACACAATTAATTTAGCTAGTATTTATTGATTACCTGCAATGTGCCTAGTATTGTCGTAGATAAAGGGAATACAGAGAAAATATAATACCCTGTCCTAGAGGTATTATTTTATACCTATGTCCAAGAAGCATAGGGAACAAAGAGCAGATAATTTTATATATACAAATATACATACATATATGTGCACATGTGAAATGATACATGATGATATAATATAATATAATACAAATTATATATGTAATTTTCAGTATAGTATAACAAGGTTATTAGCAATATACATAAGATACAGAAGTAGCCTAAAACTGGAGAGAATAAGTCCTTTAGCAGGGGAGGGGATAGGGAAGTTTTCTTGAAAGAAGTACTGTCATATATGAGGCCTAACAGATAAGTTCATGAACTCATCCTAGAAAAAGTGCTACATACTTCATTGCTGACTATCAGTATGGTCCCTTTCAAAGCATTCCCCTTGGGAAGATATGCACTGATGCCAGGACCTAGCTCACTCTTCAAAGCAATTTTGGAACTCTTTTTCCAGAATGACCATCAGAGCTATAGTTGTACAACACACAAAATGTGCAACAGCAATAAAGAGTACTATTCAGCAAGACACTGCCACACATCTACACAAACATAGCTGTGAGACACTGATATACCAAGGGTGTGAAACCTTACCAAGTTGTTTGACAGTGCTGCCAACGTAAGCACATGGTGGCAAGTTTGTGAACTTAATTGTCAGACCTCGTACGACAACAACTCTGATGGTCATTCCAGAAAAAAAGAGTTCCAAAATCACCTTGAAGAGTGGACTAGGCACTGGCATCAGTGTATACCTTCCCAAGGGGAATACTTTGGAGGTGACCATGGTGATATTGAGCAATGAGGTATGCAGCACTCTTTCTAGGATGAGTTTGCAAACTTGACTGTCTGACCTCCTATATCTTCTGAAGAGTTTGCTAGGTAGGGACTGCAGGAAGAAGACAGAGAATGTGCATGCAAAAATAAAAGAATTGTGCTGAAGATTGAGAGTTGGGTGAAGATTCAAAACCAGGAATCTGACCTCTGTGCACATAGTACTCTGCCACCTGGATACAGAGCTAGAATGAAGATGGGAGATCATAGAATTGATCTATTATTGGAGATCTATAAAGCAAATTCTATAGCAAACTTATGTGGATAATATTAGTGAGAAAGTAGTTCAAGTAATCGCTCATGGAGTCAGGGCTCATAGAATTCCACACACACATCAATTTAAAGGTACAAAATTTAAGCTTATCTATTACTGTGGGACCAGAGTAAAGACTCCACACACACACATATATATTTAAAAATGGATTTATTGAATTATAATGACCAACAATACACTGCATATATTTAAAATTTACAGTTTAATACATTTTGCTGTATGTATGCATTCATAAAACAGCCATTATGATCCAGATAATAAACACGTAGGTAAATATCCATCAAACCCAAAAGTTTCCTTATGTTCTCTTAAATCCCTTCATTCCTATACCATTTATATTTGGTAAATGTTCTGTGAGCAGAACAATTGTTGAAAATAATTGAGTATATCACATTATTTGGCTATTGTTGAATGGCTTGTTTTATAATTGTAGATTAAGTCAAATTGGTTGATAATGTTGTTGGTGGTGTTCTGCATCCTTACTTTTCTGTCTAATTTATGGATCAATTATTGGTAAAGAAGTATTGACATCTCCAACTGTAACTGTCAATTTGTCTATTTGTCCTTATAGTTCTATCAGTTTTTGCTTTATGTATTTTGAAGCTATGTTACTAATAGATGAATAAACATTTAGGATTGTTATGTCCTCCTGATGAATTGACCCCCTTATCCTTTTAAAATAACCTTATTTATTATTTCTAATATTAGTTTCTCTGAAATATAGTTTGGTTGAATTAATTAGGCACTCCAGCTTTCTTTTGATTAGTGTAAACATGATACATCTTTTTCTTTTTCTTTCTTTCTTTTTTTGAGATAGAGCCTCAAGATGTCATCCCAGGTAGAGTGTCATGGCATCACAGCTCACAACAACATACAACTCCTGGGCTCAATAGATTCTCCTGCCTTTGGCTCCCAAGTAGCTGGGACTACAGGCGCCTACCACAATACCTGGCTATTTTTTGGTTGTAGCCGTCATTGTTGTTTGGTGGGCCCAGGCTGGATTCGAACCTGCTAGATTAGGTGTGTGTGGCTGGTGCCTTAGCCACTTGAGCCACAGGCGCCGGACAGATATATCCTTTTCTTTTAAGCTATTTTTATCTTTAACATATGTTTCTTATAGGCAGCATAGAGTTGGGTTTTGCCTTTAAAAACAAAGCCAACTTGATAATGTCTGCAATGCTTAGACCATTTACACTCAACGCGACTAATAATATAATCAAGTTTAAGGTTACCATCTCACTTTTTAAAAAAATTCATTTCTTTTTCTAAGGCAACTGCCATTTGTTTTCTGTGTTCTGTTTTTTGCTCCCTTTTGTTCTTTCCTCTGATTACTCTGGATTGGGTATTTTTTCAAGGTTCCATTTTATCTCTTTTGTTGGTTTATTAGCTATCGTTCTTTCTTTTGTTATATTAATTGTTGATTTAGCATTTGTGATATATATCTTTAATTTATCACAGTCTGTCTTCAAGTGATATTATATTACTTCATGTATAGTATAAGAACCTTACACTAGTACTCTCATTTCTCTATGCCATATGTCTTTATGCTATTATCAGACATTTTACTTATATACCATAAACCTCCAAATACATTATAATTAAGTTATGTTTAAACAATTAATTATCTTTTCAAAAGGTTTATAAAAAAGAATGTTTTATGTATTTACACATGTGGTTAAAATTTCTGATGTGCTTTATACCTTTGTGTACATCCATAGTTCTAAGTGCATAATTTTCTATCTGTCTGAAGAACTTCATCTCACATGGTTTCTAGGGTGATTCTGTAAATAATGAGTTGCTATCAGCTTTTGCATATATGAAAAAGTGTTTGACTTTCATTTTTGAAATATATATGTTGCTGGGCATAGAATTCTATGTTGACAATGTTTTTTGTCTTTAAATATTGTAAAGAAATTATTGTCTTTTTATTGTTTCTGATAAGAAATCACTGTAATTCTTATCTTTATTCCTCTGAATATGAGACTTTCCTCTGCATGCCTTTAAATTTTCTCTTTATGGCTGATTTTGAGCAATTTCATTAGGATGTACATTGATGTTGTTTCTTTCATGTTTCTTGTGTTAGAAAGTTCATTGGATCTATGTGTTTATAGGTTTGACCATATAACAAGATAATGTTATTATTTCTTCAAACATTTTTCTTTCCTCATTCTCTTCTTTTGGGACCTTCAATTATACATATATTAGGCTGCTTGAAGTTATTTCAGATTTTTCTGATAGCTTTTTCATTTTCAAAAATTATTTTTCTCTTTATATTTCCTTTGGGTAGTTACTAATTGCTATGTCTTAAATTCACCAATATGTTCTTTGTTAATAACTAATCTTATTAATTCTGTCTAGTGTATTTTTTTAAATCTCATATGTGGTAGTTTTAATCTCTAGAAGCTGAACTTGGATTTTTTTTTTTTTTGAGACAGGAGCCTCAAGCTGTCCCCTTGGGTAGAGTGCCGTGGCATCTCAGCTCACAGCAACCTCCAACTCCTGGGCTCAAGTGAGTCTCCTGCCTCTGCCTCCCAAGTAGCTGGGACCACAGGCGCCCACCACAATGCCCAGCTATTTTTTGGTTGCAGCCGTCATTGTTGTTTGGCGGGCCCAGGCTGGATTTGAACCCGCCACCTTGGGTGTACATGGCTGGCACCTTAGCCACTTGAGCCACAGGTGCCAAGCCCTGAACTTGGATCTTTAAAAAAATATTATATGTTCTTACTTAATATTATTACTTAATATTATATGTATATTATTATACATATATACATATATGTATATATACATATACATATGTATAATATATATTATACATATATTATATTAATATATTATAAGTAACAATATATTACTTAATATTATATGTTCTTACTTTTGGATAAATGGAATAGAATTATAAGAACTATTTTAATCCCCTTGCCTGTAAATTGAAATATTTGTGTCAGTTCTGAGTTGGTTTCAATTGACCAATTTTAGATCATATTCTTCTTCTTCTTTGCCTGGTCATCTTTGATTAATGACAGATATAAAAATATTGTTGTAATTTGTTCTAAGAGACAGTTATGATCCATTTAAGTCTTAATTTGTTTTTTTTTTTGAGACAGAGTCTCTGTCACCCAGGCTGGAGTGCAGTGATGCAGTCATAGTTTATTAAAACTTTGAACTATCAGGCTCAATTGATCCTCCTGCCTAAGCCTCCTGAGTAGTTCGGACTACAGGCACATATCACCATGCCTGAGGTCTTGCTATTTTGTCTTGAACTCCTGGCCTCAAGCAGTCCTCCCACCTTGGCCTCATATAGTGTTGGGATTATAGGCAAGAGCTTCATCCTCCCAAAATATTAGGATTACAGGTGTGAGCCACCCCAGCTAGCATTTGAATCTCATTTTCAAGACTTTTTAGGAGGATCAGAACCATGCCTCATCTAGGACTAATTATCTCTCACTACTAAAGCAAGATTCTTTTAAATATGCTGGCTAATGCTTGAATTTTGAGGCTTTCTGTCTGTTTTTTCTTGACTTTGCATGGGCACTGGACACCATTCCCTCAAACAGTAAACATGATAGAGATAGTTTCTTCCCTTGTAGTGTATTGAGAATTAAAATAATTAATCCTGAGCAATGAGAGAACAATGGTGGTATATTGGAGGAAAAAGGTAATCATATAAGAGAGATCAGAGAAGTTTTTTCAGAGGAAATGAAGCTTCGATGAAGTTTCAAAATTTGAGTGGGTGCTATTTGTGCAAAGAGCAGGGAGGCATGCATTCCAGTTAAAAGAATCAATGTATGTGAATTTCTAAGAAGACAGAGCAGGGCTAGTTTGGTTGGAAGAATTGAGACAAATTCTAGATGGTTGTAGTGATAAGTATGTAGGAGAATGGCAAGAAGCTACTATTTCAATTGCTTTTACAAACCAAATAGTATTAACCATAGAGGCTCCAGAGTCAGATGACCAGAGTTCAAATTTCATCCCTGTCACGTATTAGCCTTTATTTCCTAATCTCTATAATGGAAATGTTAAAAATATTGACTATTTTGTGAGGATGAGTTATATCTAATGAAAAATCCCAAATATTAGTAGCTCAAGAAGGTGATTTTTCTCTGTGTAAGAAATTGTCATTGGAACAATTTAGACTTCTTCTTTCTCTTTTACTACCCTAATGCAAGGTCCAAGGAAGCTCCCAAAGCTTCTGCCATCAGATCTGCTCTTGAGACAGAAGGAAGGAGAGGTGAGGAAAACCAAAACATTCTTTAAGAACGATCTCCATGGCATTGAATCAGTAGATTACTTTGGGGAGTATTATAAATTGAGTAGCATATTTTGCCATATTGACAAACCATGAGTGTGATATGTCTTTCAAATTATTTATCTTTAAATTTCTTTTCAAAAATGTGTTTTTCAGAATATAAGTTTTACACTACTTTTGTCAAATTTATTCTTAAGTATTTTATTCTTTTTGATACTATTGCAGATGTAATTGTATTCTTAATTATATTTTGGTTTTGCCATTGCAAGTGTTTAGAAGTAAAAGTAATTTTGTGTATCCAAAAAAAAAAAAGAACTATCTCCAAAATCTTAAATACCTGCACAAATCTCATTGGTTAGAAATTATTATTATTATTATTATTTTTATTTGAGACAGAGTCTCACATGTTGCCCTTGGGAGAGTGCTGTGGTGTCACAGCTCACAGCAACCTCCAACTCTTGGGCTTAAGCAATTCTCTTGCCTCAGCATCCTGAGTTGGGACTATAGGCCTCCCCACTCCCCACAACGCCCAGCTACTTTTTTGGAGTAGTTATCATTGTTGTTTAGCAGCCCCGGTGTATGTGGCTGGCACTCTAACCACTGAACTATGGGTGCTGAGCCTGGTTGGAAATTATTTACATGGCTATTCCTCATCATAAAGGAAGCTGAGAAATATAGTCTTTTTAGTTAGCCATACTGTCACCACGAACAAAATTACAGTTCTATTGGTGAGGAAAAGGGAAGACTATAATAGCTATTAGGCAAATGAGAGATAGTTTCTCTCATACCTTTCTCACAGGCTTACTATAAGAATTAAATACAAAATACGCATAAATCACTTGGCAGAGTGTCTAGCATGTATTCCTTGCTCAGTAGATAGTATCTTTACAGAGGTGATTGCTAACAACTTTTTCACAGAAGCATCGTAAAGTAAGGGATCTTTTCCCTACACGGGAAGGAACTGTTTTCCCTCACTGCGGTGGGAGTTTATGACACGAAGCATATGACTAACCACACAAGAACAAATAAATATATCTCCTTCACACTGTGGTGGTGTAATACACCCCACATCTAATTACCTTTTGTTGATCTAAAGAGTTATTAATCTTCGTTAGAAAGACATGCTAATCGTACCCCATCAACCTGAGAAAATAAGCAAATCATAAAGCTAACCAAGTAGAAACCAAACAGAGAGCAAATGAATGTTTTTGGGTCCTAAGGCCACCCTATCTAGTCACGATGCGAAG
>NW_003852434.1:5542132-5551961 GCF_000181295.1 Otolemur garnettii
GTGAAAACTGGCAAGGTGCTGACCCTTTGCATTTATCTCAGCCTGAGCCAGATAACCTCGCTCTGTTGTCTAAAAACACCCAGCCCTTTTCTGTATTCTTTTTATCTCTCTGGCTATAATGACAAAAATGAGCCCAGGCCTTGGAAACAACCAGTAGGCTTGGAAAACCGAGCATTCCCATCCCTGCAACCCAACACATACTAGACCTTTGTTTTCTGGACCTGGGAACCTACCCAGCCCAGGACCTCAGCGAGAGCGAGAGCGGGGTGAGGTGGGGACACCTGCAGGTCTTCTCAGGTTGCTGCCACCCCAGGTGGTAGCTGCTCTTCCAGCCTGGGGAGCCCTGCTGGAGTCTGGCTCTCCACTGTCAGCAGTTTGCCCTTCCTGGACTACTGTTTGCTGGAGAACTAGAATGAGGAGTCGGGAGTCTTTGCCCTCGTCCTACATGGTCACCAAATTCTGTTGGATTTGTGAAGCCCACTCAGCTTTTTGGAGTCTCCACTTCCTCGTCTATAAAATGAGATAATAACAGATTATTTCCTAAAATTGCCCAGTACCTATATTAATGATTCTTTTGCTATAAATGCCCCATATTTTCATATGAATCCCTCAAATTTGCCTTACTAAACGTCCTCTGGTGGCTTTCTTTTTTGAGTATATTTTTGTATTTTTTCCTCTGTCTCCATCTGGGATGCCAAGTACATGAACTCGACAATAGTTAATAATTCAATGTGGAGAGCATCTCCCCACCTCCCCACAAATCGTCCAAGCTTCCTGCAAGGCACCCAGAGTTTCAACATTTCCTAGGGTTCATCTGAGATACATAAGATGATGTTTTTGGCCTAAAGTGCATTGGAGTTATTGGTTGTGTTCCCAGCAGTTTACAAAGTTATAGGGACAGAAAAGCTTTCCAAGGCAGTCTCAGAAAACACATTACAGGTAGTACAAACCAAGCAGAAAGAAACGTGCGTGCCTGGTTGTAGTGAGGCTTGGGACTAATCACTCAGGCTGCCCTTTCAGTCAGATAGAGAAAGGACATTCCACGCTGTGCTTAGTAGAAAATGAAATTTAGGCTTTGGAGGGATTGTGCTTGTTTGGGCAACCAAGTTCAACACTAATTTGGTTCTGTAAAGTATTACTGCCCTGCCTGATTTGGAGTGCGCCTCCTGAATTTTGCTTCTCTGGTCAGAGCTGACTCAAGCTTGGAGTGAGCTGAAGTTGGCCTGAAACTGTAGATGGAGCCTGAATGTTTTAAACTGTCCATAAGCAGATTGTTATTAATGAACTTTGTTAATTACCACCTTAAGCTGTATTTAAAAATGACCTTTTAAAGTGATGCTTCAGAAGCACGATCCACATCAATGTGAGCAAGTCTTTGACTTGATTAGATCCCAATACCTTTACCTTGATGAAATTGCAACTGATTAACATTCTCAAATGAGACGGAGCCATAAATGTAAGTGGGTTTTAATACAATCATTTTTGAGGAAATGTCAAACTTCATTGCACACCTCTCCCTCCCGCCTCCTCCTTTAATGGCAGAGTTCAGTGAAGGACCAGAGCCAGATTAATGAGCAGGGGACAGAGGGGATTTTGGAGCCAAAGAAAAGACCACACTGCAGATCAGTCTCTAATTTAATAATCTCAGTAGGCCAGTCAGTGAGCTAGCATCACTGAACTTCCCCCAGGGTGTTTATGTACCTGAGGAAGGAAGGACGAGGGAGAGCCCAGGGCTGTGTTTATGGACATAAGGGAGAGTAAAATCGTCAGCCTGAGAAGTCTGTGACCTGGAACGAAAAAGGCATAATTGGCTAAGTCGATCCACATAATTAAATTAAATATGAATAGCCTCTGATTGAGAATCGCACCGTGGACAGAATATGTTTGCTGTTAATGACCCACGATTTATTTACACCTTAAACACCGTGTTTCCTTACTGCTCTAAAGTAGTAAAATTGCCTTCTTCCTGGTGAAATTTATTGCCATTTAAACATGCCAAAAGGCCATTCTGGCAGTCATTACAATAATCTATCATTTCTGCAACTGCTGGTATCCTGTTCTGTGGTCAAATTCAATCTGAGAAGGGTCAACAGAATTTTTTCCACCAAATGCTTCCCTCTTGACTATCATCAATTTACTTTTGTCAACAAAAAGGGCATTACTACGGAATGAAATAGAAGATCCCTTAAGACCTCTGGCAAACACCGTGAGCTGCTGTGCCCCACAGTATCTCTTCAGCCTGTGGCTGTCTCTGTCTTTGTGCGTGTGGCGGGGTGCACGGATGGGCTGCGTCATGCAAAAGCATGGGCAAGAACCCTGCCACCTGTCTGTTTTTCTCTCCAGTGACAAAAAGCAGCACACTGACCATAGCGTTTACCCTGTAGCTTCTGGTTTCTGGGGGACTGCTGTTTTCTTGGAAAGTGGGACTCCTTGGGCTAAGAGATAGATTGTGGCCATAGTTAGTTGCCTTGCTATTCCCCACTCAGGACGTGCTTGCTCTATACTATAGAAAGGAAAGACAATTTCCTTCGGCATTGAAAAGTAAGTTTTTGAATTTTCTCTACTCAGGAGAAATGTGCTGGAAAATTATATTAAAAGAAAAAAAATGCAGTTCATATAGGCCTTCACTGGTCTTTTCTTGGAGAAACTTAGAAGAGGCTGGTGTTCCTTTTGGGGGTGGTGAGGAGAGAGACTTGAATAACGGAACCTTTTCTACGTTGCTTCTCTTGGTTAATGTGTGAGGACACAGCCTTCATCCTGGGTTTCCTCTCGGAGGTCAGTGGTGGCCTTTTCCGTGATGGGAGGTAGCAACCAGGGACTCCATCTGCATTAACTGAGTAATAGTGACCCCATCACCTGTTCACAGAAGATTCTGGTTTCATGCAGCTAGGCTGACGATAGATTATGATTTATAACCGACAAGTCTAATTGTGAATGGTCAGACTGCCAAGTTGAAGGTTATTAATACATAGTGTTTTTGGTGGAGATTTTCTTTTTGGGAAGGAGAGAATGCAAATTAAGTGTCATTTGCCAGTTTTTCTAATTTTATTTTTTATAGTTAACTTCTAATTGAGTTGGATACATTATGGTGTAAATGGTGAGGTTTCCAGTTGATTAGCGAGGTGTCTGAAATGCTTTTTGTCGATAAAAACTAAATTTTTGATTAGATATAAGGACTTTAGTAAGCAGAGGGCTGCTTTCCTTTAGCTTGTTGAGAGCTCTCTTGCCATCACTCAGTATAAGTTAGGTTTTAGTTTGTATGTAGTTTAAGTCTATTTCTGGCTTTATAAATTTGTGGGCAACCCTCGTGAATTGGGTTTATTCAGCTCTGCCCAGTCAGGTTAGTTAGTGTCTAGCTTTAGGCAAAACAACAAATTCATGTCTGTGGACTGGAGTTGGTTAACCGTGATGAGGTAATTTACAGTAGCATCTCATACAAATTTACAGATATCTGTGTACATTTGGACGTCCTCATTCATAATTTAGAACAACATCAATCTTCTAGCTTTACAGAAAACATTTTTTCTTGTTACAAAAAGGTACGTTTATTATATTAAAAAAACAGCAAATACAAAGAAAAAAATTATCCCTTAACATGGAGCTAATCACTGTTAATATCTAGGGATATATAATCACACAATTTCTCATATAATGTAAAATATATTTCATTTTATATTTTTACAGTTTATGTCCATTTTGTATTTTTATACATCTGCAAAAGTAAAAATCTATGTGTACTGTTTTATACAAGCTGTTCATAGGAGCGCTATGTGTAACAAGCCAACACTTGCAGACAACCTGAATATCAGACTAAATTATAGTTCTGTTTTGCAATGGAATATTACAATCGAAAGGAATGAACTAAAACTGTATGCAAAAATCTGGATACATGTTAGCAATATGCTTTGGAGAAAAAAATGCAAGTGCCCAAACATGATATATAGCATGATATTCTTTTTATTATTGTCAAATCAAAACCAAAAAAGTCAAAAATATATGTATCTACTCTTTACAAATACATAATGGAAGTTGGATGTTTTATAGCAAAGGTGGGAGGGTCAGTGGAGTAGTTGCCTGATGCCCAGATTTGGGAAAGAAAACTAGAGATCCAAAAATCGCATAAATTACTTTCTACCCGTCTCTCTTTTCTGTTCCGGTTCTTATCTCTGCTTCTGGTCTTTTGCTATCCTAATTGTGGCACTGTTGACATTCTGGACCAGATATTCCTTGTTGTAAGGGACTGTCCTCTGCATCATAGAATGTTTAGAAGCAGTTCTTCAGCAGCACCCTCCCCCCGAGTTGGGCAATCAAAAAGTCTCTAGGCATTGCCAGATGCCTCCTGGTAGGTGAAATTCCCCTCACCTCCATTGAGAACCACTGTGTTAGGAAAACGGATATTGATTGTCAGTGGCTCAAAGAGAACATAAATGGTAAAGTGAATCCTATTTTAAAAACTGGATGACTCTAAAATGTAGTTAATCTGTAGTTGGGATTAACCATACCCCTGGATACTACAAAATTCAGTCCCCATTTGGTTGATTTTGGTGTTGGTAGAGCCCCCTGAATAGCAGAGGAGGGCATAGCCTGGAACAAAGATGGATTTTGCTGTTTTATTAAAAAGTCCTTTGTAAAATCCGCTGACATATTTTTGTTGGCTCCTACTGCAACATCACTGATTCTCCAGGCAGTATGGAAACTTCTGGTAGGGAACCCATCCTGCTGGGTGACCTCAGGGAAGCCACTGCGCTACATCAGTCCCATCTGAGAGGAAAAAAAAGAGCAACCACAGTAATTAAACTGCCTGGCCTAGAAGGCCTTCTGGAAAAAGGTCTGTGTGAGGACAAACGTTGTAATATTTATTGTGATTATCAGCCCCCCAGGGGCCTTTTGAAGAATTCTGTCTGATTTATCAAGCAGCTGCCCCACAGATACGCATGAACAGAGGCGGGAAGGATTGGGGGTGGGGAGGGGCTGGCGATTGTGACCGGGTTGCCAGCAGCGCTCCAGAGGTGACCTCGGATTTACCTTCAGATGTTGAAACCATTTGGAAATATCATCGCATTCTTGGTGTGCCATTTTCTGTTCTTGCTAAACTTTGAGAAGCGAGCAAGACTTCAGCGTTTTAATGCTCACTTTAGCCTGTGAAAGACATAGTCATGTTCAAAAGTACCCTGACCTTTTCATTGTTCATTGCTGATTGGTTGACTGACCATTCCTATTCTCTGTTCCGACTGCTTCAGCAACTTCCTCCTCTCCTTCCCCCTCAGCACCAGCTATGTGATTCTCCCGAGACCCTGGCTTTTTCTAGCATATTTCTTTGCCAGATCTTGTTCATCTTACTCTAGCCCATGAGTACTTTTCTAAAGATGAGGGCTAAATGATAAAATTAAAGCTTAGCAGAAAAATCAAGATCAGTGTATATCAGTATTCAAAATTACCCTTTCATCAACCCGAAGGAACTATGTCGGTAGGGTAGCTTGCATTGGAAGCTGAGCACTGTCAAATAGGATGGGAGATGAAAATGACTTTGGGAAGGAATACTCAGATTCCAAATAATTCCAAACAAGAAAGGAACATGTAGAATAAAAACATGCCCTTGCACAATTTTTCAAGCATTTCTTTTGTCATCAGCAGCAGTAGCTCTAACTGTATACCTACGTGTGACTTGAGAAACTCTTCAAGGCTCCATTTACCCAAATAATTTTTCTGATGACCGGATTTCCTGTCTATCCTGACTAGTAATTACCACCACTAGTGCCATTCTTACTCATTAAGGTAGGAATATTTATTTTAGGTGTCACTGCTAGAATAAACTAATATACACATATCTGTCATCCAGAAGGGGCAGAGGAAATTAAGGAGAGACGGGTATTGTCTTCTGTGAACACACCTTCAGACGCTTAGCATTAAATAATTGACCAAATTAGTTATTTCAACATTGAAAGCAGAGAACAAGATCTAGGGCATGGGCCAGAGGAAAGACAATCTTTAAATAAACCTTCTTTTTCCGATATTGACTCCAAGAATATGATGTTGAATCCATTGGAGACTGCCGGCTTAGTCCATCCTCAAACTGTCCATATTTCTTCGATATAGAGTAAGACACATTTGTGAAAAGAGGCCGGGGTATTGAATCCATCACTGAAGTAGTGACAACCCTGTCAGCTTTAACTAGACGGAGGGAGCAATCGTTTAGTATGATCTTCACCACTTACAGATAAAGTGATCACTAAACACATGTTAGATGACACGAAGATGTCTCGTCAATGACACTTTCCGGAAAATGAAGAGCTGAGGCTCACCAGGCAATAGAAAACACACGAACCAATATGAATGGAGGCTTTTCCTCCCCGTGTTAGGCACTCCAGCCTGACACTTAACAAGTAGACTCATCTCTAAAGGGATTAACTAAGAAATAATTGCATGCGGCTTGCGCCCTGCCGAGCTGTCTTATACATACTTATCAAGGATCCTTTTGAAGTGGGCAGAGGTTTACCAAGCAATTAGTGGCATCAACTAAAGGAATCATAATAAAGAAGTCCATTAGTCATGACACTAGAAAAATAAAACAGAGTTAGTCAATTATTCTTTTAATTTTAGATGGGATAAAGACCGCTTTAGATCATGAGGTCTACGAAGGCAAGGACTGGGTCTGCCTTCTTCATGTCGTAGCCCCAGCACTTAGGATGTACACATTAAAATTTCTGGGAAGACTAAATGAAGAGAGGAATACATCTATCAGTTTTCATGTATAATTTATTGATAAAGGGAAGGATGATCAAGTTGCAAATTTCTCTATCACATTATCCTTGCTAACATTTATTATTTTCTATAATTCAAACACTATTTTGTGTGTTTTATCTGTCAATCTTTCAATAATCCTATGTGGTAAGCATTATTTTAAGACCATTTATGTATAAGGAAATTAAAGATTAGAGAGGTAACTTGCCCAAGATCTTGCAGGTGGAATTTGGACTCAGGTCTAGCCAATTTAGATAGACCAGCGTTTTTCAACCTTTGTAATCTCATGGCACTTGAACCTATAGTTAAATTTCTGTAGCACACTTATGTTGATCAAAAAAAAAAAAAAAAGAGCAAAAAAAACAAAGAATATACTTACTGAACTTCTTCTTGCTATACTTGCTTTGAACTTCTTTTGAAAATAATTTAATTAATGATCTTTAAAATTTTTCTCAGCATCCCTTAAATCTCACAGCACACCAGTGTGAAGTGGCACACCAGTTAAAAAAATCACTGCCCTGTACTGTTTGGGTGCAATTTAATCCTTTACTAAAATTAGTTCTAGGCCAGGTATGGTGGCTCACGCCTGTAATCCTAACACTCTGGGAGGCTGAGGTGGACGGGTTGCTTGAGCTCAGGAGTTTGAGACAAGCCTGAGTAAGAGGGAGACCGCATCTCTACTAAAAATAGAAAAAATAGCCGGGTATTGTGGCAGGTGCCTTTCCTGCTACTTGGGAGGCTGAGGCAAAAGGATCCCTAAAGCCCAAGAGTTTAAGGTTGCTGTGAACTGTGACTTCTTTTCTTTTGCATACATATCTAGTAGTGAATTGCTGGATTAAATGGTAAGCCTGCTTTTATTTGTTTGAGAAATCTATGTATTGCTCTCCGTAGAGGTTGTGTTAATTTTCAGTTCATCAACAGTGTATAAGGTTCTTTCCTCCTTGTAGTCACACCAGCATCTATTGTTTTTTTGATTTTTCAATAATGGCCATAAGGTGGTATCTCCCTGTGGTTTTAATTTGCACCTCTGTGAATTCATCTGGTCTGGGGCTTTGTTATTACCACTCCCGTCTCACAGATCCCTACTGGTCTACCGAGGATTTCTGTTTCTTCCTGATTCAGGCTTGGGAAGTCATGACTTTCTAGGAACTTACCCATTTCCTCCTCTACATTTTCTAGTTTGTTTGCATAAAGCAGCGGTTCTCAACCTGTGGGTCCTGACCCCTTTGGACTGTATTAAAAGTTCACAGCATTAGGAAGGTTGAGAACCACTGGCATAGAGATTTTGGTAGTATTTAAGAATAAATATTTTGTATTTTTGTCATACTAATTGCAATGTCTACTTTTTATTTCTGATTGAGCTTCTTACAGATTTTCCTCTTCTGTTTCTGGTTAATTTGGCTTGTGATCTATCGATTGTGTTGATGTTTCCAAAGAACCAACTTTTTCCTTCTAGATCATTTGTATTTTTGTTGTTGTTGTTTGTTTGTTTCCCTTTCATCAGTTGGGCTCTGATCTTTGTTATTTATTTTCCTCTGCTGGCTTTGGGTTTAGTTTGCTCTTCTCTTTCTAGTCCTTGAGATATGACGTTGGGTTGTTAATCTGTGATCTTTCTGATATAGTCATTTAAGGCTCTGAATTTTCTCGGGGCAGAGCCATAAGGCCTGGTGGGGGAACTGGGGCCTTAGGAATGGGGTGGGGTTGTGGGGTTCTGTGATAGCAGGGGATCAAGGAGCCAGGGCTACAGGCTGGGAGCAGCACTGGAGCCTTGGGGTAGGGCCCAGTAATAGCACAGAACTGCTAGCTGGGTGGCAGCTGGGGGTTGCAGAGGTGAGGCTGTGGGGACCAAGTTGCTGGGCAGCCAAGGCTCTCCTCCTGCCCACGTCCTGTGGAGGCAGCCACTGCAGGACTTCTCAGGGGCATCTGTGGCACCTATCTGTTCAGATCCCCTGTGGGTGGAAGGGGGCTCCGCTCCCCATCAGAGAGTGGGAGAGAATCCACTCTTCCTGCTCCCTCTTGGTGAGAGTGATGTGGAGGTGGCCACAGCAAAGCTGAGCCCTGTGTAGACCTGGGGCTCTGTACCTGAGTGCTCAGAAGGGCATCAGGTGCGGTGATTGGGGAACTCAAGTCCTCAGATTCAGCTGTGCCTGCTTTCTGGTGCAGTGTCACTGCATGGACTCCTGGCAGCTCCTTGATCAGTCCTGAGGTCTGTGACAGTGTTGTGGCCCCTCGGGGCTTGGGCTGTAGTGCCTGCAGGTGGAGTGTGGGACCCCAGAGCTTTCTCCTCCTGTTCTCCCCCATGTGTGTATGCCTCCCCAGGTAGCTTCTGATCTTGCCACGTGGACCACCCCACTATCCTCTCCCCATACCCTCTGAATGTCCCCTGTCACTTCTCCAGTGCTTTGTACTGCTTTTTTCAAGAAGGCAAGGGAATGTGTGGGAGGGAATCCACCTGCAACTTTTCTCATGCTGCTTCTAGTCTGACATTGTTCCCCCTCCCCAGCCTCAGTTTCTTTATCTGTGAGAAGCAGTACTTCACAGAGTTATGATGAAAAAATGACACAGATGGCAGGATGTTATGTGCTGCCATCATACATTGTACAAATCATGAAAATTCAATAAAGTTTTAGTTCTTCCCCACTACACACCATGTCCTTTCTTAGAAAAGGATGATGATGCCATGGTGTCGGGGAGTAGGTCACTGACAGTAGGGAACTTATGGGTGAGCCAAGATGACTGGGTGAGGTCCCACTTGGACAAGGCTCATGTATCCTGTGCCCCAGTGATGCTTTCTCCTGAGAAGCCTGAACTGACTTTGCTCACGGAAGGAGTGTCTCTCTTGGCCAGGCTCCATTTCAGTTTCTCAGTGGGAGCTACCAAGTGAACCAATGGCATGCCTTCCAATTCTCTGGGTGGATTTTGGTATTTGTCTTCTTCAGATCATTTTTTGAGTCATCTGTTCCAGAACTCAAAAGGGTTCCCTGGACTTGTGCCCAGTCTATGGGTTTTAATATTCCTGGAAGGAAACATCTTGTTTCTGGTAGCATAAAACAGTAGCCTGACCCTTTTCTCCCAGACTCAAGGGCTG
>NW_003852434.1:5552292-5558438 GCF_000181295.1 Otolemur garnettii
TCCTGGCACAGCTTTGGGAGAAGCCCCTGCCATTGAGTGTCTCTGCAAATAAGCCTCATTAGTCTCCTATGAAATTCACACATGCTCATGTCACCCATTAAATTAAGCAAAACCTTGTTGGCTCTTCAGCCAGGACCACAGCCAGGTCCATTTTGTTGGGGCTCATGCTAACTTATTGTGTACAAAAATCTGCTCTTTTTTTCTTTTCTTTTTGCCAATTTGGAGGAAGCTTTTCTTGTCTTGAAATTAGCAAAACTTTCAAATCTCACTACAAAGGAAGCCTTGGTAGGTCGATTCTATTTATTGATTCGTAACAATAGCTAACATTTTAAACATTTGCCATGGACACTTTAAGTATGACATCTTATTTGATTCTCATACTATCTCTGTGAGATGCCTGCTCTATATTTTTCTCCTTCTATAAAGGAAATTGCCTGTTCTCATGCCCAGTAGATGGAAGAAATGAGGTTCAAGTGTAGGCCTGTATGACTAAATTAGACTCGGAGTTGGTAACCACTCTGCTATCATCTTAGGACCGAGTGGTAGCTGATTGGTCCATAGGTAGCAGAAGTAGTACATCTTTCAAAAGTAGGCAACGTAGGATCCACTTCCCTTTTACTTCACTTCCTCTTCTCCCCTCTTTTTAACTAAATAATTGTGAATCCATTAACAACTGACTTAATTCTTCTGCACCTCAGGAGCCTCAGCTGCAAAAAGGGATGAGAATACCTTATCTGCTCCAAGCTGCTGGCTAGATGGCAGCCTAGGGTTTCAGCTTTATAATTACTCAACTGCTGCTCACGTTCCTAAACACCTGTCTCAGTATTTGTCTGAATTCAGATCTTAAATAAATAACTGACATCTAACTGTTGTCCCAGAGTTTAGGATGGAGCCAGCCATCACACAGAAGTCTCTGGTGGAATGAGCCGGTGTTGAGACTTTGAAAAACAAAGATCAGTCTGAGGAAGTTCAAAGAGAGGAAGAAAAAGGTGTGTTCTTAGTTAAATGCACCCATGTTGAACTGAAGACTCAGAAAAGTTCTTTTCATTTTATTTTATGTTGGACTGGCTTTTAAGAAAACAATCTTGAAAGTGTTTATTTTATAACTCTAACAGAGTCCAAGAAAATGGGATCAGCCAAGCTCTGAAAAAGCACAGTTGTGAATAGAGTTCATTTTCAGTAAGCAGAAAGACCTTCCCTGTCTTGGGCCTACATGACCATAGAGACATTGCTCCCTGCCCCCAGCCAAAAAAAAAAAAGATGACAAAAGACTCTATCAGCTGGGTAGAGCTTCCTCAGCTGAGAAGTTCTCTGATGCTGCTTCATAACTTGGACCATTTAAAAGTTCTGTCCCAATTGAAAAATAAGAGAGGAAGCCATACTTTTTTATCTTTTTGATTAAAATGCAGCCCAGATTACTATATGGTGATTTGGGGGAATACAATATTACCTGAAACAGATGAGAGTGAATATAATTTATGTTTTGCAGCATTGATGATGGGTGAGATGACACTATTTCTGCTGTCTGTGAGTTCTGTGGCATTTAAGCAGTTTCAACCAAACAGACATTTCTCAGAGCTTCATTTCTACTATTTGGATTTGTCCAAGATTATTTTAGATAGTATAATGGTCAGTGTGCATGTACATGCGTGTGCACGCATGTGTGTGTGTGGGCGGGATGCTGGTGAGATCTGAAAAGCGGGACAGAGACGGAGAGGAGTGAGGGGATGGCACCATCAGTTCTTTGTACATGTAGGCACCCTGTGGCTTTTAACTCTTTTCAGTTCTTTACTGAAATTTATATTGAGGGGCAAATCCTATTGCAATTAATCTGTAACAAACACTTGTCTACTTTTTTTTTCTTTTTGAGACAGAGTCATTCTGTCACCCTGAATAGGATGCCACAGCATCATTGCTCCCAGCAATCTCAAACTCTTGGGCTTACAGGACCCTCTTGCCTCAGCCTCCCTAGTAGCTAGTACTACAGGTGCTCACTACAATGCCTACCTAGTTTTTCTATTTTTAGTAGAAACAGGGGCTCACAGTCTCACTCTTTCTCAGGCTGGTTTCAAACTCCTGAGCTCAAGCTGTGCACCGACCTCTGCCTCCCCGAGTGCTGGGATCACAGGCGTGAGCCACCACAACCAGCCTTGTTTACATGTTTTGATGAGGTCTGGATGTGGATGTTTAAAAATATTTATCATTGTTTAGATGAAGGTCTTTTCCTCCAGACTTGTGTCCAGTTTCTTAAACTGACAATTCTATGATGCAAAAGAGCATCAGATGATTAAATTCTGAAGAAAGAGCTCTAGCCCAAGTTCTGTTATGGCCTCCCTGTGTGTCTTTGAGCAGTCTTTTGGCATCGCTGAATCTTGGTTTCTCTACCACAGATTAGGAGTAGTAATAACCTCTTGCTTCTCCTCTAGATTGATGTGATGACCAAATGAATTATCTGTGGAATTTAAGTACCATGAAAATGCAAGCTGCCATCAGTGGCTCAGACTGTAGCCCTCATTGTTTAACTCGAACATGTAGAACATGTAAGGAACATAATTAGGTGACAAGAAATGTGACAAAGTTTATCCCTAAGGCAAGAAGAGACTACGGCATTAGTTTTCCGACTGGATTGTGCATAGACATATGATTATGATATCTGTTCTGTCCTAAGAAGAGCCACTTGGGGGGCACATAGGGAGCCTAGGAGGAAGTCTGTGATGTAGCTGAAACTATAACTGTGAGTTTATCAAACAGTATTGCAATCCTTCCAAGTATAGACGGCCAGTAGAAGGAATCTAATGTACTGTGTTTCCCCAAAAATAAGACCTACCCCCAAAATAAACCCTAGCAGGATTTCTATGCATTTGTTAAATATAAGTCCTAATAATAAGACCTAGTGATGGGTGTGGCTATGCATACCTGCATAGCCACGCCATGCATTTCGGCCTGGAGACATCCCCTGAAAATAAGCCTAGTGTGTCTTCTTGAGAAAAAACAAATATAAGACAGTGTCTTATTTTCAGGGAAATACAGTAGCACATAGCCATTTTCAACCTGGTTGTTTATCAGATGTAGACTTTCTAATAGCACACTCTCACAGATCCTTCCCATGCAGATTTTTGATTAGAACATCAGGGGAGAGCCTGGACTTCTGCAGAGTTGAGAACTACCTGTGTGGCTTTATGGTTACAGGTTAGTCTTTCCTGTGGAACGCAGGAAGGTGAGTGTTTCTATTGGTTGTGGCTGAATCTTGCCAAAGCTGTTGCCCAAGTTGCACGCGTCTTCATGACCACTGAGGTCCTGCTGCGTCGTCTTCAGCTTGAGTGCCCTCTGCTCAATCTTCCTTTCCTCCTGCATCCCGAGCTTTCAGCTTCTGCTCCAGCCACACCACCTTTCTGATCATCCCTTTGATCCAGTCACTCACAACTCAGGCTATCACAGGCTCTGTCAACCAGAAACGTTTCCTTTACAAGTGATCTGACTTTAAACCAAGTGAAATATCACATCACCCTTCTATGGCAGGTTTCCAGAGCAGGTCACAGAGAAACATGGGTACCGGCTCCCTACCTCTCCAGTTTTATTTTTAAATGAATAGGGAGTAATATAACTAAAGCAAGATTTTAGAAAAGTTAAGGTGGCAGTGGGGTGCAGCATGACTGTGAGGGAGGAAAGAGTGGGAGCAAGAACATCAGCTAGAACTTTCTGCTTGGTCTAGAGGGGTGGTGGGAGAATGATGTGATTTCCTAGTTGACTGAAGTGGGAATGGTAATGGGAGTGAGGGTGTGGAGGGTGGAACTGACTTGGGAAGAACTGTGAGTTTGTTTTCTAAACATCCAAGAAATTGAGTAATACCTTTTGTAAAATGTGGCCCACGAATACCAATTTCACTGGTTAATAGCACAGCAGAAACCAGGGAGAGAAAAGTCTGAGGTCTTGATTTGAATCCTCCCTAATTCACTGTCCTCGGTCTCCCAGTTATGATTTCTCTGCTGAGGATCATAACACCTGCTGTATCTGCCAGACATGCGAGAATAATGTGGAATATATGGATCACATTTCTGATTTCCTTATGTGACGAGGTATTAGGATGAATTCTACTGGAGGGAGAGAGGACATCTTTAAATATGGCCAGGGAACAGGCAGCATAAACCCTGCAGTTTATTTCTACCTCTGGATTATACTTGTTTCTCTTGGATTTTAAAGGCTTGGCTTTGCACTAGGCTGGTTAATAAATGACACCCAGGGAACAGCCCTGGCATCAGGATTTGTCTGCTCAGGCAGGGCTTCCCACAGTCAGGCAGCATGCCGGCCTCAACGGAGAACTCTGTTTATCACTTTGGAGATGCAATAAAAATAACAAATGTCCAGAGTAAACCTAATTCACTATGCTACTTAGTATTTGAAATACATAAATATGTCAAGCAAAAGACCTCTAATAGACCCTTTTATCCTGGTAATAGTGTACATATAATTTTCCTCTCATTAGTACAAAAACTACCTAGGGAACTCTTGGCCCATCCTTCATCCATTTAATCTGCATTAGCTTACTTTTACCTTGTGTTTAATCTGCTTTCCCTCAAGGTATTTTGAATAAATCAATAGGAATACATGATTGTTTAATGATTTTTAGAAGAGCTCCCTTCGACCACAGCTGCATGATTTAGAATGACTAATTCCGCTTTTTACAATTGATCCTTCCCTGTGTGGACCATCCATTTCTGCCAGGCCATTGTGAGAGGATTCTACAGCAGACTGTGCCCTATTCCCGGGGCTCCGGGCGGGCGGCTGGTTTGATAGCTGGCAGGGCCCCTCCCTCACCACCATCTGATTAAGCAGCACATCAAGGCCCCCCTCCCGGCCCCTGCTCAGCTGCTGCTTCTAGGCAATTTTCTGGCAGCTCAAATGTGTCCAATTCTAGAATATATTTCCCCCATTTCTCTTTTCCCTGTGCAGGCTTGAGAACCAGACTCTCCTTCAAGTAGGCTAAGAATTTTCTGAGTATTCTGGTGGAAGAATGGGTAGAGGTGGGATGAAGTAGCAGCAGTACATTTTGCTAGAGGCCCATGAGATTGTCTAGGTTTATTGTGTATGTGTGTGTGTGGGGGGATCTTGGCATTCCTATTCTACATAGCTAATTTTGAATTGGGACTGGTGAGACAGAGAGGTGTCAGTCTCAGCCTGGGTCAGTTATGTGAATGCTCTAAGAAGCTGCGGGTGGTGGCGTGGTAGAAGGAGCAGAGAAGGCTGGTCAGCACAGAAGGAGGAAGGCAAAGCAGGGACGCAGGCTGCTGAATCCGAAAGGGGGCAAAACCCAAAAAAAGGGCCGCCGCCCTCCCGCCAACCTTCCAAGCCCCGGGGCCAAGCCCCCAAAAACCGAACCCAATCCCCCCCCGGGGCCCCCCGAACCCAATTTAATAAAAAAAAACCCCCCTTTTCGGTTAAAAAAAGTTGGGGGTTCTATTACTTTAATCCAAGAGCTTAGATCATCTTGATTGGACTATGTGATGATACAAGACTTAATTAAGGTGATCACATTACCTTAGATTCCTATTCCAGGGAGATTCATGAAGATATTCTTGAAGACTTCCGAGTTCACAGAAAAATAGGTAAATAAACATTATTCACAATTTTCTGGGGTGATGCCCAAAATTAGAGTGAAAATGAAAATAAAACACTTGATCCTATCTAATAATTTATAGATAAATTATTTTCTACATAATAAGAATATATTTTTATTATGTAGAAAAAAAAAGGAAAGGGGTTTGGTAATAATAAAAAACAACAAAATTTAACAAGGAACCTGGCAATAAAAAGCAACCTAACCCGACCCCCCAAACCAATAATAAGCCCCCCAAAGCCGGTTTCCCAATTAATACAAAAAAAGGGAAAAATTCCTCCTCCCAAGGTTGTCGGGAGAATTAAATGCATGACATGCGTCAAGGGCCTGGCTCATGGCTGCTGGGCATTTCAACAGAGAGAGCACGTATTGAGGGCCCCTGACATGCCCTGTAATAATAGCTCAAACTTAAGGAGGGCTCACTCTGCCCCACACACTGCTCTACCCCTCTGTCTATCACATTAATTCATTCTCACACCAACCTCATGGGGTGTGTGGCCCAACTGCATGTGCCCTGCCCTCTGCACTCACT
>NW_003852434.1:5559917-5560592 GCF_000181295.1 Otolemur garnettii
TGGTAGCTACCCAGTGCCCAGCTGTGCTCTGGGTCCTGCCTCTAGTCTGCTTCCCTTCCCCGCCCCCTTGGCTAAGCCCTTTCCCAGCACTCTGCCACTCTACTCTCTCCACAACTTTATGAGGTAGGGACTAGTAGGAAGTTCGTTTTAGACATGAGGGAGATGAGGAAACTGAGAAATCAAGGTCCTCCAGACTGTGATGAGGCTGAGAGTCAAATCCAGCAATGTCACCAACCAGCTCTGTGTCTAACCCCTCCTCCCGGGCATGCTGATTGATAGGAGGCAATTTCTGAGCATCAAAGTTTCTTCGTTGCACACTCATGAGAAGGGAAATGTACTAGACTCTTTCTTCACATGTTTCATTAATCTGCTGCAGTTCTGGGAAAGACCACCTTCACACCTTGTGGATTGGAACACACGAGCTTGGACAGATGCGGCAGTTGCCCAGAGCCACCTGGCTGGTGGAGGCTGAGCGGCATAGTACACCCAGACTTGCCTGACCCCAGCGAGGGGATCCATAACCACCCCGCCTTTCTCAGTTTCTCGCTCTGTCCAGCTATGTTTAGGAGGGCTCACATAAGTAGCTAATTAAATAGAGAGACCCAATACTTCATTTAAATTCAGTAGGGGAAGGCTTTGTAAATGCTAAAATGAAGTTGAGGGGGGCATTGTGCA
>NW_003852434.1:5561890-5563945 GCF_000181295.1 Otolemur garnettii
AAAAGAAGTACAAAGTTGGAAGTGATCATTTCGATATTTTGAGGCCTCTAAAATTACGTGATTAATTCATCTCCTAAAATTCTGCTCTGTCAAAGATTTGTGGCCTGAATAAACACACCTATAAATCATGCTTTTGGTGTCTGATGGGCGGGGAGAGTATGATTTCCTTTTCCCTCTTTGAGGAGGGGTGAGTGTGAGATTCAGTAAGAGGAGAGTTTCATTTTATATTTTTGACTTCACCTTGGTACATGACGTTTCCTTGGACTTGGAGCGAGTTTGTGTAATAAGTATGTGGCATTGTTAATAGACTGTCACAAATGTTCACGTGCCAAGACGCATGCACGGAGGGGCATACGTGTATACAGAGTTCTACGTGAGCTCCCTAATGGACTGTTTTAAACTTTCACATCAACTGTTTTTTAAACAAGCTTCTTTGGGGCATTGCTTAAAATGTTTGCATTTTGGTAGCTGATCAAAGTCTTGAAGGTTTTGTGTAAATCAATAGAGCTGGCATGACCAGTGGAGGATCCGAGGCCAAGAGGGGTTTTGTTTGAAGAATGGCACTGTTGCGGGGCTTGCCAGCCAGACTGTGAAGAATGCACTTCTGTTTTTGCCTCCTACTGTACCTCCTTTTATCCTCTGCCTGTCCTCTAAGGACATGTGGAATTCTTCCCAGCCCCATTCTGCTTAACCTTGCTTCTGATCTTTCTATTCAGCCCTTTAAGACTCTCACACACATAAACATCCTTCTCTGACAACATGCCCATGTAAACTGATTCCAAGACCCAGCTTGGTTTGCATGCAGTTAGCTTGGCTCATGTATCCTGAAGGGGGCTGCCTTGGGTTGGACACATAAGGCCCTTGAAGTCATGCCAAGGAAAAACACTGGCAGCTTGACAGACCTGAAGAGCTGAGTTGGCTACCTGTCGTAAAACACACACGTGTCGAGCTGCTACTCTTAGGCTCGTTATAAGTCTGAAACTTCTCAGAGTGGAGGATTGCTAATATTTATTTCTTGTTTTGTTTGAAATGAAATTTGGGGGGTTAGATTGGTTTTGGCTGCAATGTCCTAATTTTATTTTATGTAGGGAGGGAAGACCTAAATACAGAAGTCTACCTTCTCACTAATTACAGGAGCAAACCATGGTAAAGAAACACATTGTGGAAGTAACAAAAACAACTGGTGACACAATAATTATGATACTTTTCCAAAAATAACATTTAAGATTTGCAGAATGATCCCCACTGATAAAGGAAACATATTTTCTTATTTCTATTCAATAAATTAAAGATGATAAAATGTGGGTTGGAAATTAAATCCTCTAATGCAATTTTAAAAAAAAATCATTAAGGAACTAATTCATTTGGATGCAGCTTGCAATCTCTATGATGGGAAAACATCCCCAAAACAGTAGCACAAAATTAACAGTTTCCTTGAAGCAAGACATTGCTTTCTCTCTAGACGCAGATACCAGGGGCGGCTGGAAGCATGACGGGATTCCTTCTTCACTAGAGGAACAGACACTGCTCTGACTGTAAGATGCAGCCCAACTTCAAGATGTTAAAATATGAAAAATCATTTGCATTAAAATCTATGAAATACGGTTATTTGGTCTTAGTCCTAGGGGGGAATCTTTGAAGCTTTAAAGAGCCTTGACAAGTCTTACTTACAGTGCAGGGTCCCTGCCATCCATTCAGAAGTCACTGGTATTTTTCAGGGGCTTGGGTTCTTTACCAGATGAGTGGCCTTAGGGGTCCTGTGTGGTAGGAACCTAATCAGCCATGATTTTGATCAAGAAGAATGGTGGTAATGATATCTATGTCTTTGTGTTGATACAGAAATTAAGTTAGATGAATCTAAAAGCCTGGCACATAGTAGGAGCTCTATTAACATTAATATCTATTCCCTCTAACCTAAAAATAGGAATACAGTAGAACCTCTATTTATGCCTTCAGATTTTTGGATTTATGTTTTCTTCTTTATTCCTGTTTTATTCCCACCTGTCAAGAGCCTCAACCCATGGATTGCTTCAACAGTGCTCCAACTTCAATCCT
>NW_003852434.1:5564323-5565365 GCF_000181295.1 Otolemur garnettii
AAAGAATTAGGTTATACTGATTGCAGTTGATAGATAAAAGTCCCTCTTATACTTGTGTCCCACCCCCAAGAGGTGTGCCACACGTGACCCCCTCTCTCCTCTCCCCCATCCCTCATTCCTATACCCTACCCCTTGTATTAGATCATCTACTGTCTTCATATTAGAATTGAGTACATTGGATTCTTGTTTCTCCATTCTTGTGATGCTTTACTAAGAAGAATGTGTTCCACCTCCATTCTTGTGATGCTTTACTAAGAAGAATGTGTTCCACCTCCATCCAGGTTAATACAAAAGAAGTAAAGTCTCCATCTTTTTTAGTGGCTGAGTAGTATTCTATGGTATTCTACAGCTTGCTAATCCATTCCTGGGTTGATGGGCAGTTAGGTTGTTTCCACGTTTTGATGATTGTAAATTGAGCTGCGGTTAACAGTCTAGTACAAGTGTACTTATGATGAAAGAGTTTTGGGTGTGAATCATTTTTAAACCACTTTATAAATGTTAGTTTTGCTTCTCTGGCTAAACTCCAAGGCCAAGGACCAGAGCTTCTGTACCTTTTGTGTTCTTTGCAACACAGAGCTAGGAGTTCATCATAGGAGTTGAAAGATGTTTTCTTGTTAATGAATTAACTTAGGGACCAGTTAAGATGATTGAGCAAGGAAGTCTACCTATTGAGAGAAGTGGTTCTGAAGGAATATAGAGCATGGTGTGTTGTGGGGAATGCAGTGGAATGGAGGGAGAAAAAACTTGTGTCAGGAATAAATCATTTTAGGTAAACTTAGGGATCATTTTGTGAATGATACTGAAAGTTACCTAAACTTTAGTTCCCCAAAGTGCAGATATTCAAGGGCATAGTGTAGAAATATTATTTAAACCTCCTTTGTTTCAAGACATAAATTATGCGATAGTGTGAACCCCTAGTTAATTTATACTTTCTGTGTGACTTTCACAAACTGTTACATGTAACACTGTATTCTTGGACAGAGTAAATTTTTTAAAAAGTGTTTCAGGCTCAATGTATTTTGGAAATGTGATTAACCAAAAA
>NW_003852434.1:5566511-5570090 GCF_000181295.1 Otolemur garnettii
CACATACATACATCGTATGTATAAGAAATCGCATATGTTCTTTGGTTCCTTTGAGTATCCCTTGGCCAAGGAGGTGGCAGATTCCTTTCATCCTGTGTTTGTTAGTTACCTTCTGGCTCCAAATCCAGAAGCATTGGATATCCAAAAAAGGCAGTCTTCACTTTGCAAGGTTCAGATGTGAATAAGTTTCAGCTACTGTGGTTTGTTTGTTTATTTATTTATTTAATAGATTGCCATGGTTTATTTAAACAATACCAGCCCCCCCAACAACATGGTTCAAATTTTGGACATGATGGCATATTGATTGTGAATAATTGCATGAAGTATTATGCTAGCTCTTCAGTCCACTAACCACCAGGTGAATAACAGGTGTGCATTACGATCAGTGACCAGTCACATCACTTCTTTCAACATGTATCAGTGATTTGTCCCTGAGCATCTGTTATTCAGCAAAGTGTACAGCCATGGTGCCTCTTGGTATTCATTTTTTTCACTTACCAAGTAGTTAGTGCACTCTCGCCTTTCTGGGTGTCAGATGTAAGGTGAACCAGGCACCCTCAGAGAGGCAGAGGTACAGTTTGGAAGACTGATACATTCATGTGTTATCTTATGAAAGTGGAGTTTCCTCTTTTGAGACAGTCCCCCAAAGAGGGAACTGGCCAACAGAGATGAAATTGTTGCAAACACATGAAAAGTGATAATCCTGGATATGACATTCATATCAAACTTAAATGGCATTATAGAAGAAATAACTGACTCGGAAGGAGGTTGTCTCTGTTACTGGTCCAGAGATTTTTCGTGTGAGGCCAGAGGAGCTTAGTGAAAGCAAGCTCATTGACATAAATGAGGATGTGGTTGTAATGCAAAGGACAAAAACATGTCCCAGATGTAGTGACATTAGCAAAAACTTCATATTATAAGAACTTTTGGAGATATTTCACAACATTGGCATCACAAAAGACGGGAATGTATCCTTTGGAATTGTTGAAAGCTGCTCTGTACTTAGAAGTGATAATTCGCCAATGCATGAAAGAGATGCCCACGTGCATATGAATGGGGGCAAATAACGAGTTCTTTACAAAGAAATAAAACACATCAATATTTCTAATGTTTTACATTATAGTGTAATAAATAAATATTAGTTTGACTATTTTTTCATTTCATTATAAGTTTGTAACACATGAAGAAGATTTTAACATTTTGACAAAACTTTTTATGTCATGGAACAATTACACTTTTTCTTCTTTACTATTAAGATGGTTTTGCACAATTTCAACTTGTAAGATCTTTTGTATTGTCTCAAGCTACCATGCAGAGTGAGGACTGACGGTAGAGAAAAGAAGATGCTTGTCTTATTAAATATTAGGATTTGCAGACACTATCAGTTTAAATGGAAAACCATGATCAATACCCATGTGATATTTCCTATGCAGAGTTGGAGTAAAGGACTTCACCGTTTTCTTCTACCCTGAAGAAGATGTTTTGGAAGTGTTCGGCAGCTGATGGAAGCCAGATGACGGCACGACAGGGACTCTGTAGAAAGGTTTCTAATAAGGTGGGGCATCCCTCATCTGAAAATCGGAAACCTGAAATCTGAAATCCTCCAGTGCTAACATGATCCTACCGGGGGAACATTCTACACCTGATCTCTTGAGAAGGGTCACAGTCAAATGCACTCAAAACTTTGTTTCATGGAAAAAAAAAACCAACTTTGTTTCATGCACAAAATTATTAATAATATTGTATAGAAAAACAGGCATCTACCCAGAAGAAAAAAAATCCTTTTATCATAAGGACATTTGCCCTAGACTGTTTACTGCAGCTCAATTTGTAATCACCAAAATGTGGAAACAACTTAATGGCCCATCAACCCAGGAGTGGATTAACAAGCTGTGGTATATGTGTACCATGGAATACTACTCAGCAATTAAAAAAGATGGAGACTTTACATCTTTTGTATTAACCTGGATGAAGGTGGAACACATTCTTCTTAGTACAGCATCACAAGAATGGAGAAGCAAGAATCCAATGTACTTTATTCTCATATGAAGGTGAGTAGATGATCTAATACAAGGAGTGGGGTAGGGGAATGAGGGATCAGGGAGAGGGCAGGAGGGAGGGGGATGAGGGGTCGTGGTGTCTGACACACATCTTGCCAGCAAGTCGCAATTACAAGAGGGACTTTATCTAACAGCTGCAATCAGTGTAACCTAATAAATCCCTCAATAAATCCCAAACAATTAAAAAAATACCTTCAGGCTATGTGTGTCAGGTGCATGGGAGACATAAACAAATTCCATGTTTAGACTTGGGTTCTATCCAAAAGATATCTCATTATATGCATACAAATATTCCAGAATCCAAAAAAATCCAAACTTTGAAATGCTTCTAGTTCCAAGCCTTTTGAGTAAGGAATATTCAACCTGTATATAAAAAATGTTTTCCTACTGATATTCTGATCCCCAAATTACTATTCAAGATTGTCAATTAAGCAAACTTGCTAAGGGAGTAGGGAGGGAACTCAAGCCTGGTGGAAAATATTTGCTTCTGTTGCCACTAAAATGTGAGCATAGAAATGCTACTATCATGCTCCAGAATATTCTTTTCAAGGTGAAGTTACGTTCATGGTATGTGAATCATTTTCAGTGAACTTAGGCAGAACCAGGGTGAGGGTGTGGCTGATGAAGTAGGTGCCTCGGCCTCACTGGCTGACTAGTCACTATCATTCATTCAATCAACTTCCCTTGGTAGTTTCTGTGACATTCAGAGCTCTGAGGTCATGGGTGAATAACCCAGTCATCTCTGTATTTTTCTTGGGAGGATATCTTTACTACACGGATCACACAGTTAAAATTATAGCAGGCAACCCCCAGCTACAATTACATAAATATTCCACTTAATATAGACAGCTGTTTAGGAAATGCCATTTTGGAAGATTCAGTAAATGTTTTGCTAATTTTCACATATGACCAGGTCCTGGGGAAAACGTTCCTCTTTATTTGTGCAAAGAGCTCTTCAGAATAAATGTGAATTGCTAGTTATAGTAGATGTTGCTTATGCATCTCAACTGGTAAACTCAGCTGGCAAACACAGGTGAGTTAACATCCTAATGAAGGACCTTTGCTTCCCTTTGTTCTCCTTCCCTCTGGCAGGATGTTCTAGAACACAGAGGTTTCCTGTAGCTTCTCTGAGAATACCCAGTATGACTAAGCTGCGGCCATGCTGTGTTGACGTGGTAACGGAATACCTTGTGTACACTTCCTCCTTTCCCTGCCTAGATTCATTTTTTTCTCCCACTCTTGCCTCCTTGAGATTCCCTTAATAGAACACGAACACTGAGATTTGCCGTATGCTCTGTTTTCTTGGAACCCAGGCAAAGATAACCAGTGTCTGCTAAAAATGATCAAGTTCTGGTCTTAAATTACTCTGGTAGCCTATAAAGCAGCGGTTCTCAACCTGTGGGTGGTGACCCACAGGAACTGTGTTAAAGGGCCATGGCATTAGGAAGGTTGAGAACCACTGCAAGGCATTGGCTTAAGTCATTACTAACCCAAACCCAACAAACAAAACAAACACTTC
>NW_003852434.1:5570547-5578933 GCF_000181295.1 Otolemur garnettii
TGTCTCAAAAAAAGACAAAATTTTTCATTCTTTTATTAAAGCCACGGAATGATAATAAGAATTAGTAGATGAAGAAGATAGACCACCTCAAAAGTTTAATTGTAGAAGACTAATGTTGCTATTCCTGAGTTTACGTTTTTTCCCTGGGCCAATGAGGTTCTACCATCAGCTGCTTGAGAAACTCAGAGACGGGAAGGACTTAAATTAACATAGAAATAATGATTCAAAATAATTTTCATTAGAAAAAGAAACCCACTTTAAAAGACAAGGAAAGACCCACAACTATCATTCTGTAGTAGCACGGCCAACAAGGGCACAGGCCTAAATAGGTCAGCACACGGCTGCCGGGCCACATAAGAACGGTTCTGTTCTCTGTTACCGCCTTCTGGTCCTGAAAACCATTAATCCTATTAATTGTGTATCAAAAAGACTGGTAGCAATTCTACAAATGAGTAAACACAGAGATAAAAGTGTAATCATACTAGTCCAGCAAATTGGATTCAGGTCTTCATTGAACAATCCTGTTTCAATTCAGCAATTTTATTATCACTGTTACTGGAACAAATCACTTTATTAAACAGAAGGAGCTTTTGTGGAGAAATTTCTTCTTGTGGGCAACATTATGAAGCTCTCTAACATAAAAACAGCACTTACACTTGTCAAGGGATTTCTTTAGGCAATTCAACTAATGGCTTGTGACAGGTAGAACTTGAAATGTTCATTCAAGCCTTCCGTTTTGCTATGCAGCTATATTTTTTTTCCATTCTAAGGGAAAAAAAGCCCTTTCGATGCTTTTAGTGGAATTAATATTTTTAGTAAGGAGTTTGCTGACAAGAGGATCTCTTTCTCTCTCTCACTGCAATTCCCTCCCTCCCTCTCTCTCTCTTTCCCTCCCTCCCTCTCTCTTTCCCTCCTTCTCTCCCTCCTTCCCTCCCCCTTCTTTCCCCCCCTCCCTCCTTCTCCCTAGGGCAGTAGAATTTGAGGAAGAAGAACATTGCAAAATAAAACATTTATTTGTATTTAATTAAGGCAGGTCATTCCTTAGAAAATTTTGCACAGAAGCCCTAAAAATATTAGAACAATTCATTCTATTACTAGACTAGAAAATGGACAAAATTTAAACAGTGATCAGCTATGAGCTTGCTTTCTAAATTCCCTTCCTGGGCAAGTAGGGTCCTTAGGGAGTCCAGACCAGAGGCAGGAGTTAAGTCTGGCTCCTCAGCTGCTGTGGGGCATCAAAAACAGAATCTCAGGGGCTCGGTCCCTGAAGCTGAGCGGTTAGGGTGCTGGCCGGGTACAGTGGGGCTGGTAAATTCAAACCTGGCCTGGGCCAGCTAAACAACAATGACAACTACAACAAAAAAATAGCCGGATGTTGTGGCAGGTGCCTGTAGTCCCACATACTTAGGAGGCTAAGCCAAGAGAATCGTTTAAGCCCAAGAGTTTGAGGTTGCTGTGAATTGTGACACCACAGCACTCTACCGAGGCTGACAAAGTACGACTCTGTTTTACAAAAAGCAAACAAACAAAAAACTCCCCAAATCCCACCAGAATCTCAGGGAAAAGGCAGGCCCCAGAGTCATCAGGCTGGTTTAAAGCAATGCTGTCCAGTGGAATTTTCTGTTGTAACAGAAATGTTCTCAGCCCATTATGACAGCCACTAGCTCTCAATGTGTGCCTGATCTCTTGAAATGTGGCTATTATGACTGAGGAACTAAAATTTTAATTCTCTTTTATTGTGTTTAATTTAATTTAAATTTAGAAGGCCACATGTGACTAGTGAATACCTCATTGAACAGTAAGGTCTAAAGTGTTAGGATTGAGTCTTGAGCAGAGAGGTAAAAACTTCCTCCCAAAAGGAAAGTCATTAACCAGGCTTGGGAAGATGTGGTGAAATGTTTAAAAGAGGGAGAAAAGGTCGAAAGAAATCAGTAGAAACTGAAAAATTCTTACATAAAACATTGACATTTGATTACTGATTAAAAAACACTTTTTAAATATTAAATATGTATAATTCCAACGAGATGGAACCCCAGATGATCTTAGGTCTCAATAAACTGGATTTCCCTTAAAATTTTGCTCTTGAAATAAACAAAAAGCTGCTCCACCAAGGCCACTGATCCAGTACAGATTGCTGTAAGCTTTCTATAGTCAAAGAAGAGGTTTTTAAAAATAAATCAATGAATTTGATAAATTACAAATTGAACACTTGGTGAATGGATATTTTTAGTAAATTGGCCATTGTGTATGTGGGTCTTTTGTCAAAACGGCTTTCAGTGAACCAGGCAGCTGTCCTCATCTCTCCCGGCTTCCCACATGCTCCAGGATGCTTGGACAGTATGGAGTAGTCCCTCAAATACAGGAAAGCCCATTCCCCTTTGCCTGGAAAACACCTGCCTATCAAGATACACATCAATGTCACCCTCTCTGTAGAGTCTACGCAGATTTCTCAACCCCATGTCCACAGGCAGAATTAACTGCTAATTTCCTCGAGTTTTCACAGGGAGTAGCAACTGTAAGGATGATGTAAGCTTAGAACTAGCGGTGACATGTCTGCCTGTCACGTGAGATCTGCCCGAGAACAGTGCAAACAGATAGGGAAACTGAGTCAGGAGGTGGAGAAGAAGAGACAGATTGCTGGTGACATCATCTTGACACCTGGATCTACGCCAGGCCCGTTCACTCCCACAATTTCTAGTTACATGGAAAGTTTTTTTCCCCTTTTTGATTAAGATACTTTGAGGATGGTTTTTATAGCTAAAGTAGATGCTTCCTCACCAGTGCGGACACATCTGTGTTTAGAAAGTTGAAAGCAACATTCAGGTGAGACCTGCCTACAGCTTCTACCCTTTGGCCCTCCCTCTCCACTTCCCCATTGGAATGTTTCCTGCTCCACGGGCAGGACTGCCAAACACCCCCGAGTCTTATGTTGCCTGGAATAAAAGCTTTCTGGTTTCTGAATGAGCTCACATGATATTGTTTCCTAGTGTAGTATGATTATGAACCCAGACTCGAGTATTCAGGCTGCTTGGGTGAAAATCTTGGGAAAATTACTTAATCTGTCCACGTTTCAGTTTCTACACCTGAAAATGGTGAATGTTCTACTTTATAGAGCTGTTGAGGATTTTGTGAGATCTTAACAATTATTGGCTCTTATGATGGTCACCTTTCAGGGTACTCGATGTGAGTTCCTGCCCCTGGAAATACTCAAGGTGGACCCTATCTCATGAAGAGGGGCACAGAATAGAACTGGACATCATTCAGGTGTGCACTTCCACACCCTGCCTCACCTTTTGGTATGTAACCTCCTAGTTCATGGGTTGTTTTTGCTTTTTTTTTTTTGAGATCTTGCTGTGTTGCCTATGCTAGTCAAGAACTCCTGGGCTCAAGTAATTATCCCGCCTCAGCCTCCTGACTAGCTGGGACTACAGGTGTGCACCATCTTGCTGGCTTTCTATGAGTTTTTAAAAGTGATTCTATGAAAGAAGGGCAAGTTGCTCCATCTAGGCCAATGCTGGATAGCTTTGAGACAGAATTTAACCTTGAACTCAAGAAGCTATTGAAATGGTCCAGATGAAGGTAGAATCACGAAGATAGATGGCGCTTACTGGGAAAGGCTTCAAGAAAAGTATGAAGAGGAAGGTGAAAGGATGTACCTATGTTGAACCACCCTTCTAAAGGGTGCCCCAAATGTTGTCCCCAAAGTCACCGTACCTAAGGAAAATGGGAAATTGTAGCTAAAATACTTTCTAAGTGTTGGCCACTTTTTAATAAAAGTTTGTAATGAATATTTTGTAAATAAAAGTACATTTAGTACCTTTAGTACATAATTTCCCATTTTCAGTATGTATGACAACTTTAGAGGTGATTTTTGGGACACCCTGTAGTTTTCTTATTTCTTGTATCTGTATTCCTGCTGTTGTGGACACCTCTGCTACTTTCCAACATTTGTGATGTGGTAGTAGCAGATATCTTAAAACACCCAAGCAAGGATGCCTTTCCTATAGTGAGAAGTTACCCAGCTTTGGATCTTGTCATGTGCTATCAAATTCCAGTTCTCCTTCTTATTCGGCAAGATATTTAGTTTTTTCCCTCTCCCCTACAAAATGGGATAATGATAAGACAACCTTGCAGAACTGTGAAAATTAAATAAGGTGATGCAAGGAAAGAAGTTATAAAAGTATTATATATGCTCATGTTTTTATTTTTAGTTTCCTATAGCTCTAGCAAATAGAATTTCTGCTAACCTTATTACGTGCAGGCTCTACACTCCATCCATAATCTCTAATAATGTCTGTTCACACATGTTTACTTAGAGTAGCTAAGGTGTGCACTCAGAGCTCACCCATGAGAAACTTCCTCCAGAAGTTTCAGATAGATGTAAGGAAAGAAAGCAATTGAATTTTAGCAATTAGCACTAGAGTGTGAATGATTGATAGATTCCTCTCACTTTTTCTGATGATGTTTGCTTGTTAATGCAAATGAGTCTTTAACGTTTGAACAGAACCAGACAGCAGGGAGGCCAACTGTTCTTATTTCCTTTGGTGTGTAAAGCTGATTCTAAGAGGGGAAATGGGGATGTGAGTGGGATCATTTGGGGTTTCTAGGACTAAAAGGAAGTTGGAGAAAAGAGTAATCTCTCCTGGAATTCTCTGGAATGATTCTGGATCCATTACTAAGAGAGATGAGGAATGGTATTAGAATGAAAAGAAAATGCAGGTTCTTCCTTCCAGTTCTTGGTGGGGAGCTGCCTCTGCTTCCCTATCATCACAGCCACCCCATCAGTTCCTGTCTCTTACAGTGAAGTGGGGACACCACAGCCCCAAGACAGCCTGAGTGTTTAACCCCTCCCCATCATGAGCACCTTTGATTCTCTTAGCTGGAGCATTTGGAAGCTGATGAGTCTGAGTTTTAGATGTAAAGTCTTCAAGAAAATTAAGGAATCATGTCTGTTTCTGCCCAGCTCACTTCTCCCTCAACCCACCATCTGTCTCTAGAAATATCACTTTGGGTAAAACCTAAGTGTAGTCAATTATGTGAGTCCTATGCCTAATTATAGTTCACTGTAGCTAACGTTCACTCATTCAGTAATTCCGTAGGTCTGTAGAGGGTGTGTGTGTGAAGAAGGGGAGTGGAGGGCTCCCTGTGGACCACAGCATGCTTTGACTTGGGCTTCAAATATTAATGATTTAACTTTCTGTTCTGAAAAACTTCCAAGTCATGTATGAAGCAGATATCTTCAATACACCTCTCAGACCCCCTCCTTCCCGCTCTGAAGATAGGGTCAAAGATGACCTGAGGCTGAAAGGTGTCTTTGGCAAAGATTACTTTGTATTAAAAATAGAAAAAAAGAAAGAAAGAAAAGAAAACACCAGGATTCTTTTTACTTTATTAAAATGGCCCTATCAAAAAAGCTGCCTATTTGCTTCCCAGTAGGGTCAGTGGGTTGGCCCCTTGTTGGAGCACCCCTGATGCTGAGCTCTGCCATCTAAGAAGTCAGAGGGGTGATAAAGCAGGCAGCTGCCTGTTCAGCTCATCCTTGGGCCTTCTGGCGTATTCCCTGAATGCAACTGACAGCTTATTTCCTACTGGGTGGCCCAGGGCTGCTTTTAAAACTAATTGTTTTATATTTTTTAGCAGCAGAAATGTATTGAATCTACTGCTTAACTGCATTTAGAAATGTTACAACTGGAAGTACTAATATGGATTGAGATTAAGGTGACACCAAGAGAATTCTCTCCCTCCCTCCTGCCCTCCCTCTCCCCTCCTCTTCCCTCCCCTCCCCTTCCTTTCCCATCCCTATCCTTCCCTTCCCTCCCTCTCCCCTTCCCTTCCCTTCCCTTCCCTTCCCTTCCCTCCGAAATTTACTAAGTGATACTTTGTGCCAGCCATTGATCTCCAGGTTATTTCAGATTTCCTAGGTACGCGAAGTGCTTTTAGTTTTGATGGCAACAATTTATTTTTGTCATCCTCAAAGTTTTTATGTGATTTGCTCTTTGTCACAAATGCAAACCAGAACCTTTCATTTTTCTTTCCTATCTATCCCCAACCGTCCAAAATCCTAAATTTTCTTCAGTCAGTTTCTTTTTCCAGAAGCACATCAGGGTCACCATAGCTTTGCATTGAGCAAAGAAGCAAGAAATTAAAGCAATTTGCCTGACTAGAGGAGCTTTTAAAAACTCTACTGTTTGGGGATTGTCATATAATTTCCAGGTTTTCACAAAGGAAATGGAATTAAAATGAAGGTCATCGTTAAATGGAAACAAAATTTACTCCTTTTGTACCTCATCAGCTACTAATTAATGAGACTCTCACAAGTACTGAACAATACTATAGATTAGGGGCTCCTGTCAGCACTAACACTTAGACTGGAATCCATAAAAAGCTCCACTCTCCCAGGGATGGCTGGGGAGCAGCCCCAGGCCTGCCAAGTCTCTGTTATTGAGGATTTATTTAAAGATACTTTTTAAAGCATTTTCTCCTTTACAATGAAGACTTTTCTGTGTGTTATTCCCGTAGCCATTTAAAATCCCATCCATAATCTTTTTGAACTCTTTCCCTCATTAAAAGGCCTTGGCTTGAGAGCTGGTTGGCATTCCAGTCTCTGATGATGGGAGGAAAGGCTCTGAGAAAAAACAGTGAGAGCAGCAGTTTGCCACTGAGGACACTCAGCCCCACCCTGGGTGAGGATTGGATTTGGGGATGGGAGGACAGGAGACCTGGGAGAAACTACAGGTATCTTTGCCCCTGGCTCTTGTCCCTTCTTTGGAGTAAACCAAGGACTTGGAAGGGCAGGGACTTGTCCCGGGAATCTGAAACTTAATGTCTTATTTCGCCTCCCCCATCTTTTCCTTTTGCCTTCTGGGTGACTGTTTATGCCCATGTTTGTGTACTCGTGTGTAATATTCAACTCTTCCTTTGTTTTCTGCCCTTAGTTTTGGGATCCCCAAACAATGTTCTAAAGTCATTGCTACTGTTTTAATGTTTGACGTCGGTAGTCTGAAATTTTGGAGAAAAGACACTCTTTTTTTGTTACTGATAAGGTGACGGTGCTGACGGTAGCTAAGAGGTGAGGTCTGAAGGGTTTTTGCCCTTCCCCTTGGCAGTAGCTCAGAGCCACCCACAGCCTCAAAATCGATCCTCCTCATACTCTGAAGCCAGGCACGTGCTGGCAAGATGGTTGACCAGTTAGCAAATGTCTAACAAGCTATGCTGGGTTCAGGGATCAAAGCATTGTGGATGACATTTTTATTTCTTAAGTTTTTTCCATCCATGCAGCTTCCCATGTCACTGCTGAGGACAGTCTGGAAGAGGAGAAAGGGTGAAGCACCCAGAGCTGGGTAGGGACGTGAAGCTTTGGGGAAGTGTTTACCACGGCAAGTGCTTGTGGCTTCTCCACTGGGAGGCGGATGGAGGCCTGGAGTAGCCGAGTGAGTGACAGTATGAATGGAGAATAGGTGAACTAATTCTTAAAGCAAGAACGATTGGATTAGGTAGTAGACTAGAAGGAGAGATGGAAAGAAAAGAAGTAAAAGATGATAGCTATATTTTTAAGTTTGGAACAAGCAGTTCCAGTCAGAGAGAGGGAGAGTAACCAAGAAGTAACTGACTAGTGCACACGGTCCACATCTCACGCTGTGTTCAGAGCGTCAGGGGTTACAAAAGAAATAGAAGGCCTGTTCTTTTGGCCACGAGAAAGATACAACCTAGTTTGAGATAGTGAAACAATGTATGCACAAGAAAACACAAACTAAGAATGACAATACTAGCAGTTTCTATTTACTGAGGGGAGTTGTGGCAGGGGGCCATTGCCAAGCACTTTCTATTCTGTTCCTCCTATTCTCAATACAGACCTGTGACAGCAACATATCACAAAATTAGAAATTAATAGAAAAAACAGTAGCTGAGCGTCACTGAGTACAGAGCGCTGGGAGCTGTGTTGAGGGCTTCAGCGAGAGGCTCACCCCTCTGAGCCAGGTGCTGTCGTGGCCCATAAATTACAGAAAGTGAGGCTTTGTAGACCGGTTCTATGTCAAAGTCGCACAGTTAATAAGCATCTGATAAGGGCTGGGACATAAACCCAGAAGTGCTTAATTCTAAAGCCTAAGTTGTTAATATACAACAAATGCTAAATTGTTTGGATTGAAAAGAAATATCCCTATACTCCTAAAATACAGACACTTAAGATTTTTACAGAAGACCATTCAAAAGCTCGAGCAGACCCAGTATTCACAGAAAGTCGCCTTCTGCTGACGGGCAAGCCTTATTCGTGAGTACTTCGGACTTTCCATTTCCTGTGTTCTGTTGACTCACTTTATTATTTCCAAGTGGGCAAAAGTGATGGTGGGGAAGCCTTCTTCGGGTACAGGCTATCTATGAAAATGCT
>NW_003852434.1:5579251-5581537 GCF_000181295.1 Otolemur garnettii
TGTATGACATAGAGTAAACTTTCAAGAGAGTTAATATAAATCCTTACATTCTCATTCACCATCTACATGAATAATTTTGGATAAATGGTCCCATGTGCAAAAAGACTCTAGGGCAGTTCAGTTGGGAGCTCTTCCAACAGCGCCATTCAGTTTTGGGGTTTCCAATCCATTCTTAAAGTGTTTAATTCCAAAGGCAAATCTTTTAAAGTCACCCTGCTGGTCTCCTTCCCTCCGCACAAGCAAACTGTGCTACAAAAGCAGAGGCCTCCCCGGCCCTGTTTACTTAGAGTGCAAACCCTATTCAAGCCAGCGATGTCAGATTAAAGGAAGAAAGGGGAGAGAAATCAAAGCCCTAAACTGCACATAAAAGGCAATCGCTGGCAACCAATCTGTTCAACTTCCAACTATTTGCACTTTATGAATAAAGGTCAATCTGTTATTGGCACCCAAATGTTAATGTTCTTATGAGGGTTTAAGCTGCTTTAACAGCTGAATAAGTGAGAGTGAGCTATAGGGCCACACCTAATCATTCAGGTCCAGCTGGGACATTTGGGAGCGCCTTGGAAAGGCAAGAGAGCAGAGGGGATGTGTGTGAGAGGCCGGTAGGGCGGAGGAGTTGGGAGCAACATTTAGCCAGGCAGTGGTGAGGAGGAGAGGATGAAATGACTTGGACATTGTATATAGGAGACTCAAGCTGAACCGTCCACGTGCCTTTTTTCTTTCTGTTTTGCGTGCTGCCTGCTGTATATGGCAGCCCTGACTGCCTTAGCTTTATTTCATCAACTGTCCTCTAAAATGCAATTGATTTTTCTCTTTTAAGGCCACACCCTCAAACGTTTAGTAGCCTCTTCTTTCCAAGTGTTCTCTGAATGAATGGTAGATAATGCGGCCACCAAGCAGACCTCTGACTTGCCCCATTGTTAGAGGCGGCTTTATCCTCTCCAGGCCATCTCCAGACTTGGGGACACAATCCCACGAAAGGCCTGAGCTTCTGAGTGAATACCAGTGCTTACCGGACGCAAATCAAACAAACAAAAAACCAATTTGTTAACGCTAACGGGAGCCATGAGAACATCTTTTTGTTCCCAAATATATTTCCAGGTGGTGGCTAGCAGATGGTCATTTGACTTGCATGTACTTATTTTCTGAATTCAGGAAGAAAATATGTGTATACAAGTCAAATGCTGATTTTCTGTGCCCTCTAAATTATTTCATTCCAATGCAGTCAACATTTGGCTAGAGGACAGACTTGGTTCTACCCCCTGCATGTGTGAGGCAAACAGAATTCTGAAATCTCTGGCTGTGTTCCTAATTAAACCTCACTCTCCTCCCCGGACCTCAGGGTCCTCATCTGGAAAATGACTGAGTTATCTTTCAAATTCCGTTCAACTCTGCTGTCCTCTCTTGGCTGTTTTCTTCAATATAGTGGGGATAAGTAATAAACTAATTACTTAATGTTACTAATTACTGTTTAACAGTTTATTTAAAAAGATCTTTTAAAAACTAAGATGTCACATTCACATAAGGCATAATTATTACAAATAGGGCTTTCATGAAAACTGTCGGGTGTCCTCACGCTGGGCACGGGAGGACTAAAGATCCCTGCCTGTCCTCACTCACTGTGGCGTGAGCAGAAGCCAGCTGTTCACGTCCTCCTTCATTTTCTCCATCAAGCCTTTGATGACACAATTTCCTCCACCTGGCAAATCCTTCCCCAGTTCTAACCATCTGTTACTGTGCCACGCAGACACGCCCAGTTGAATGATGACCTTCTCTTTCCTTTGTGATTACTCTGCACTCTGCAGCTTCACACGTCCCTCAAGGAGTCATTGTTTCTGAGCATTTCTGTCTCATCCACAAGACAAGAAACTCTGGAGTTTGGACGTTGTCTGGAACTCTGCCTTTCCCATCCCTCCATCACACAGGGTAGGGGGACAGTACCTCTCTGCTAAACAGAACTCAAATGATGTTTGTTCTAAGTTCCCAATAAAATGATTTATTTTTCAAATAGATACTGAATTCAAAGGTTAGAAATGGAACAGTTAGAAATGGACTCATAAAAAGCCATCTCCTCCCCACTTCTCCTTGTCATTCATTTTCCGTCTCTGGAAGTAACTACTATTTCCCGTCTCTTATATTACTCTTTGATTTATCTATTTTTTTTTAATCTTTACAAGATGTAGCTAGTAAAACTGAGACCATATCTAAGAGGGCTTTAAATGCCAAAGGAGGAAGTGTCTCACAAACTGGGAAGAATCATTCTTAGCAGACAATACTTTTCTAGGA
>NW_003852434.1:5582125-5582989 GCF_000181295.1 Otolemur garnettii
TTTTTGAAAATAATAGTTTAGTACTCTGAAGCCACTAGGTGGGAAATCATTACTGCCCACCCTTTGGCCTAGGCGCAGGGGTCCTCAAACTTTTTAAACAGAGGGCCAGTTCACTGTCCCTCAAACCCTTGGAGGGCCAGACTGCGGGCCCTGGGACAAATCAGCTGCTAAGCAGGACAGGCAGCGGCCGGCAAAAACACCTGGCAGGCAGGACAAATGTCCTAGGTGGGCCACATGCGGCTGTAGTTTGAGGACGCCTGGACCTAGGGGCAAGGAGGAGGAGGGGCCACAGGGTCTGGAGGGAGTGGATACCAGGCCAGGGCTCCCTGAGCAGAGCTATGGGTCTAGCACCCATTGCCTGAGCAATTCGAGCTCCTCCTTGAGGGGTTTTCTAGCTGTCTTCTTTGTTGGAAGACCTCTTTGAGTTGAGCAGCTGGGCTGAGGGCAGTTTGTTTGGGAATCACGTGACTATTTCTATCACAGCAGGTATCATGTTCCTCTGTAGTTGCCCCCTTCACGTCTCTGTCTCATGTGTCTGTGAGCTTCTCCAGGGCATAGAGGGTTTTGGGGCGGGGGGAGGAGAGTGTTGTTTCCATAGTATCTATCCAATCAAATGTTTGGAATGATGGGCAGGAACAAAATGGTACCTCTGTCTCACCTCATAGTGCTGGCGTGCTGGACTATACCTATAGGAAATTCCCTGCCCAGAGAGGCAGAAACTTTCTACATATGGCTTTACTTGAAGCAATGATCACAAATTGGAAACATACCTTAATGCAAAACCCGAAAGCCTCCAGCCTGTCAGCTAATGAGTTTATACGATGCCCATTATCAAGGCTTTATCTGCGCTGCGTGAGAGGGAGC
>NW_003852434.1:5583128-5604895 GCF_000181295.1 Otolemur garnettii
GCTCGGATTTTCATCATTGCATGGTTTACATCAGAAAAAATTAACAGCACTAAAAAAGCACTAAGAGTCCATCAATAGAGGACTTGTTAATTCACTTATGATGTTTATATACAATGAATATGTATATATATTGCCATAAAACACGATGGGATACAGACATGGAAAGTATTTATGACATATTACTGTGTGAAAAAGCAGATTCCTGCTTATATGCTCGCTGTGGCATTCTTGTAAGGAAGATTCACAGTTGGGTGAATTTAGCCAAATTCCTTAACTTCCCTTAGCCCCACCTCCCTCATCTGTAAGCTATATCTACCTTGAAAGGTGGTTCTGAGGAGTAAATGCAAACAATATTCAAGATAGCCGGCACGTGGTTAAGATCTCAGTGTCTGTGAGTTACTTTATTTAATATTATGATCACTATTCCCCTCTCTATAAGCAAAGAAAGATACACAAAAGAATGTTTGCAAGATGCTTTTAGTAGTTGTTGTTTACTTTCTTCTTTGTACATCTCTGCGTTAATATGCAAAATTTTCACAGTAATGATCTATCACTTGTGTAACAGTACTCAAGTTATTAGAAAAAGAAAACTTTAATTTCTCCTCTGCCACTTACTAGATCTGTGTCTTTGGGAAAGTAACTGGTCACCTCTGTACCCTATTTTCTTCATCTGTAAAATACAAAGAACGATTCATTCCTATCTCTGAAGATCTTGCTACACATCAAATGAGTTACGTTTATCCATGTGCTTGGAAAACAGCAAAGAACCGTACAAATAGTTTATGATAGATATTATTAATGTAATTGGAATAATTTACTTGGAACTTTTTCCCTGCTTCTCATCTGGATATTTTGTGGGAGACAAGTAACCTTTATGAACGAGGCCTTCTAAAGCCCACAAAGCGCGGTTTTGCTTGAAACAGCAAGGACCTGCTACCATCCTGACCATGGCGCTGAGAACTGCTAGCCACTAGTTGATTAACGGGGCAAACTATGTGCAGAGCAGACCATTGCCCTGGCTTGTTTCCACTGCCTGTGGTGATCGCTCCTTCCTTTACGGACACAGGATCTCTTCTTTCACTGTGGGTTTTGTCGATTTCCAAGCTTGCAGCTGACTGGCGATATTAACACAGCAGGAGAGAGAGGCGAGCCTATTGGCAAACGTTTGGTGCGGCGGTAAGAAGAACGCGTGGACTTGGGAGGCGAATCGCTGCGCCAGTGCACGAGGTTGAACCGGCTTTGGGAGCCACTGGGGACCCGGTAATATTTACCGCAGTTTCTGACGCATCATCTCCTTCCTCTTCACTCATGAAAGATGCAGACGCCTTCAGGGAGGAGGTCCAAGTCGAGCTTGACAGCGTTCTGGGAACACAAGGCGGGACCTGTAGTCAAAATGTGAACATCTGAAGGAGGTCTTTGTGCACAGAAGCTGTCCTGCCTGTAAACGTCCCCGGTCACCAGATTAGTGCCAATTTATTTTCCAGCGAGGACACCAGGGGTCTGGGGGTGGGGCGGAGTTAGCTGGAGGGAACAAAAAGGAAAAGACTCGCTTAGCACCAACGAAACGAGCGCCTTGCTCTGGAGTAGCTGCCCGGGGAGCGCGCCGAGTGTCCGCTGCTGCGCGCTGGTGCCCGGGTGCCCGGGTGCCCGGGTGTGCAGCCGCCTGCGCGTGTGCCCGGGGCGGGGGGGGTTGGCATTTGTGGGACCGAGTTGTGAATATTCCTCTATCATGGCACACTTAAAAACCTGATTTTTTCTTTTTTGAGCTGAGATAGTAAAAGAGGTAGCTGAGAAGTAGTATTTTTTTTTTAAGATGAAAACTACATTTCTCCTAAGAAATGATGGATGGGTTTGAGTGTATTTCACGGCCCGCTCCCCCTCCCCCATTCGCACCGCGGCTCCTGACAACCTGTTTCAGCTGCGCGTTGATGTGTTCAGGATTTAAGGCCTCCCTGAGAACCAGAAGGGGTACATTTATTCTCCCCTTTCCCCCTCTGTGGAAGGTTTCAGTCCGAGCTTATAAAAGTCATTTCCATTTTCAAAAGCAGAGTTGGTAAGACACTTTGGAAACTTTCCCTGCCCCCCTCCCCGTCCCACCCCACTCCATCTTCTTGTTCGAGAAATGCAAATCTAAAGCCGATCCTATTTTATGTTAAAAAGTGAAAAACATTTCAATGTATTCTTGTCTTGTATGACTGGCTGAGAGCCTCTAAATCCCCACCATTTACCAAATTAAACTAATTGAAAGTGCTTCCAAAAGCCACATCTGTAGGCTGACGTTTGTCCCTGCCTTTCACTTCGGGCTCGGGAAACTGTTCTCCATTCCATTGATCCCTGAATAGTCATGCCTGTCAGGAAGCCACATCAGCCATTATCATTCTAATTTTACTGCCTTTCTTGGTCCCTAATCTAATTTGCAATGATGCTTAAGCATTTCGCAAGGCCATAGCACTTTCTTCAGAATTTCAACAAGAGCATTAAACCCCCAATTTACATTAATGAAGTGCACATTTAATTAGGGGAGAGGGTAAATGGAGGGCTCTTCAGAAGCAGTTTGTGTGATATGATGGGCACTCCAGGAGGAAAGGAGACATATCTGATAAAAGGCTGGCCATCCATCAGGCACTCGGATTTCCTTCCCCCGCCCCCCTGCTGTTTCCCAGCCCCATCTTCCTTCTCATTTCCACCCTTCCATCAACTAACTCTACCTCTCTAAAATCTGCTCCAAAGCTATGACAATAAAATTATGAAAGCAGACCTGTCAACAAGAGAGGACTGAGCAAAGGACTCTTAAAGAGGATGGCGTGGTTTTCAGTTTCCCTGCTGCCCCCCAAAGGGGAGATTAACTTGTTCTTTTTAAATAACGAGGAACATAGGAAACCATTGCCAATCTCCCTGTTTAATGAATGCATTAAGTGCACGGGCTGAGCAGCGCAAGCCCCGCACAAGCTTGGCTTGCTGTGGAGAAAAGGGTGGGCAGGGGCAGGGATGAATCTGTGGTCATAGATGATCCATGCAGTGAAGTCTCCACCACATGTTATCTGAGATGCGGTGATGTCATGCAAGGCAGTGGCCGTTATGGGCTCTGCAGGTCAAGGCTTCTGGTGTAAAGGAGGTTGGTGTGTCTGTGTCCACGCATGTGTCTATCTTTAGACAGAAATGCTTTTCCTCCCTTCAGCTTTTTGAAAAATGAATTCTAGCGACACCTGCTTTTCTCTTGTTCTAGGTCCACCTGTCGTCTTCCTTAGTTCCTGAGGTGTAAGCGTAGGAGCAAAGCTTGCTTATTATAAAAACGAAGCTTAAAAACCTTACAAAGTTTTATTTGGGGAATTTTGATCTTCTCCCTTCAAGTTCTCCTTCTCCTCTATTGGCTACTGAATAATGACTATGATAATAAAATAATAACAATAACAACCTTCTCAAAAATATAGTTGAAGTAAATAGAACAAGAGCCGCTCTGTAGTGGAATGCTGTTTTCTGCTTAACATTTTTGCAAAGTTTGCTATTTTGGCATTAAAAATATGAACATTTGCTCATGGAAGAATATTGTTTGCATGACCCTCAAGTATACAAGTTCCATTTCTTAAGAAAAAAACCTCTGTGTTCTCCTAACTTACCAACACCAGCTAGACATTGGTGTGTAGTCAAGTACATGCCTTCTCTTCCAACTACTTTATAAAGATATTTGATAACAGTTCACAGCTCGCTTTTGGGATAGGCACCATTTTTATGCACTGACAAGGTTGAAATATATGTAGGAAATCACCTCCTTTCCCAATACATAGCCCATGGCTATTGTTGTTATGACAGTGGCCTCAGCATGAGTCTGAGTAGCGAGAAAGGAGGCCTTAAAAATGAACTCCCTACTTGTACATTGGGTCTCAGCAAAGAAAACAAAAGATAACACCCCAAGGTCAGGAGAAAAGGTAAATAATATGAGCATGTTAGATAAGGAACAGAAATTTGCAAAAAATGAAACTAAATAAAAAGATTAAGGAATGAGGCAAGCTTATAAAGGGGGGGTCATAGTGGGCAGTCTGGGCTAGGGGTGTGACGTCAGGTACATCATCTGCCTAATATTTGCCTTTCTCATTTGCAAAATGGAGATAATAATGGTAGTTTAGAAGGTTGTTCTGCAGATTAAGGGAGATAGCAGACGTGAAGGGCTTTGGAGAGTTCCCCATGCCTAATAAGCACTCAATAAATCAAAGGAAAGAGAGAATATAGTAAGTACTCAGTAAATGTTCTTTGAGAAGAAAGGGAAAAAGTAGATAAATTACATGAATGAAAACCCTAATAAGAAAGGTTGAGAGAATTAGGTAGGAGAATACATACCTAGTGGCAGGAAGAACAGGTCCCGTTTGTATACCCATCAGGGTCAGCGTGGGATCTTATATCTTTTCAATGGATGAGTCCACTAGAGACAGAGAAAACTATTCCAGACCATGTCAGGGAAGGAGAAAATAGAGTAGGTTGATGAGACATTTAAAGATCTACAGTCTAGACTATTAAAATTGACCTTTCCCAATAGCCAGATTGATTTTTTTTTTTAAATAATGCAACTAGGAAACTTTTGCCTATGTCTGAAATTAGAGCTGTGTCTTTGTTTTAAAACAAAATGTGTATCTCTCACAAAATAATAGTACTTGCCTCCTTTCTGCCTCTTCTTCTTCCGTCGGTGAGCATTTTAGATGAGTCCCCTTCTCCAGCCTCCAAGTCTCTTCCCAGAGATAATCCCTGTTACAGGGGTTTTGAGTCCCTCCAGGGGTATCTCACACACTTATCAGAGGCTCTTCTTTAATGCCTTTGGTGGTGCATGAGCCTGGAGCAGACTCATGTAAAATGCAAGAACATTCTTCCTTTTTTCCCTGGTGGCAAAAGTAATACTTGATGATTAATAAAAAATTATGAAATATACAAAGTTCTGTAAAGTCAGCCTGACACTGTAGGAAGTTTCTGGTTTACGAACTAAATGTGAAAACTTTAGCCTTGAGAATGACACCAAGGGGCAATTTAGTTTCCATGAACTGGTATAGATGTGCTGGATGTTTGGAAGTGGTGAGTGATCTCACCTCCACGAGCGTCTTTAGTTCACATTACCGGGTGTGAGTCCCCCGATGTGGTAGGAAATGGTCAGCTGAGGATATAACAGAAGGAAGGCTGGGAATTGGCATATGTTGTTTTGGCCCTGGGTACAGAACTTCCTGGGGTACCACTGGCCCCGTGGCTTCCTGGAGCCAAGGCAGACTCCATTTGTTGTCCAGGAAAGGCCTCAGTCAGGAGCCCAGTGGACAATGACAACATTCATTCCTTACCTTAAAGGTGAAAGGCCTGTTGTATCCTGGTGGGGACTAATTCCTAATGAAACGGGTGATGGTTTTGTATTTGTGTATTTGCACAGCAGATGGACTGTGACTGTTTCTCGAATCAAAGAAACTTGGTGTAGGCTGAAGGGTGCACAGCCAAGACTTGCTCTGATGACTGTGAGGCTGTTCACAGACAGGACTAAACCTGGCCCTCACATATCTTACCAGGTTTCTACCAGCGAACATGGACAAGGATTGCCACGACTTAGAAGCTGGCTCACCTATAGCACATGTACAAAAATATGTGAATACACACACATAAAAAGTTGATTGTCAGTCATGATTTCTTCCAGTGTACTCCAAGCCCGTCAAAATGGGCAAGATTGATTTTTCATGTAATTGTACGATTTTTCCAATCCTCCTTTTACCTAGTTTAATTAGGACAGGGTCGACTGCAAATAGCGTGGAGTGCTGTAGGGTTTGGTTAAGAATATTTAAGGCATATTTGCTTTCTCTCTAAATGTACTGCTTAATTGGTGGTGGGAAGTGGGAACTTGAGCTCCTCAGTAAAGAACTTAAATTGGTTTTCTTGTTGACAAGAGCCTGTATATGAAACAGACAAGGGAAGAGACTGAAAAGACGGAAAAGCTTTAAGCACAAAGCTCTTTCTTTCGTAGCAACGTGGTATGCTTAGAAGAAAACCCACTGTCACCCAGCTAGCTCCAAGCTCTTAGAAAATGGCCAGATTTCCAGCTTTTAAGCAATAAACATCCACCATCAATCACAACAACAGCAACAACTTTTCACTGTACTCCACGGCCTAAGGGAGGTCGTGTTTTCCACACGCCATAGGTGGAGTAACTGGGGACAAAAGGGATGTAGCGACTGTCTGAAATCTCACGAGTCAAATATAGAGACCCAGGTGGCAGCCAAGTTTCCTGCCCTGAAAGTGAAGAGCGAGAGACCTAAAAATGAGATTAGACTTGAAAGAACATACATACTTTCCAGGGGCTTATCTGAACTTTTTCTTTTTTTTCTGACCCTTTTTGAGTTTACCCATCATAAGTAATAGCATGACCTCTTCTTCGAGTCATTCAAAAATGCATTTGTTCTCCATAATAGAGAGAGAAACTCCAGCCAAATTATAGTCTAATGTATCATAGCCTTGAACCCAGGGACCACTTTTGCATTGCTAACTGGGGGCTGCTGAATATATTACTGGTCTGACAAGGTTTATGTCAGTTTTGTGAAGAGGCAGAATTTCCCAGCTTGTCTCCACTATTGTTACATTTTTTTTTTCCAGGCTGGTGATGGGAAATAAAAAGGAAATCAGAATAAATATTTACCCAAGTATTTAGACCAGGGTATAACCTGGTTTTCAGGTGGGTAAGTGTTAGCAGCCCCATTAGAATACTTCCTTATTCCTGTAGTAGATTTAGTCCTGTTGAAAATGGTTAAACGTCATGTCTCTGGGGTAGGTGTAGCAGGGCCAAAGAAACTTAAGAAAGAAAGTATGTATATTAAAAAAATAATTCTAAATTTCCAAGTTTCTTCCTGATCTGAAGAAGTTAAGTAGTCAGTGTTATCTTCCTGGTAAATCGGACATAAAGAAACCACAAAGCCTGATGCTTTTGTACATGGGGGAAATAACTGAAAATCACTCTTCCCTTTTAATTGAGAAGTCTGGACTCAGATTCTTGGAGGTGACAACCCAAGCAAAGCATAAAATGACTTAATGATGGGAAATATCTTCTTCCACTAGAATGGGTTGAAGCCAATCAGTAACTGAAGCCAGCACATGAAGTAATAAAAACGCCTTGTAGATAACCATGCCTTGCTAATTCCCTATCACCATAGTGTCTGGGACTCTGCCAGTGAGTCTGTGTTAACCAGATCCAGACACTGCATTACTAGTGTGGCAGCGCGCTGAATGGTCCCCTAGTGGCTGCACACAGGGAGTGTTCCTTCCTAAATATCCTTTTAGTAACTTGGAGGACTGGAGCAGAAAGGAGAATGGAGTCCCATATGCTACTGGGCAGACGCCTCATATAATTCCATGCCAACTTGGCAAAGCCACCATTTGAGACCCCCAGGCCTAGGTCCTGGAGAACTTCTCAAACATGATGGGGAGCTTGGCCCGGGCACAGAAAATGTTTTTCTTTGCCCCAAGCCCCGAATTACTGAATTGGATATTTACACGGCTTAGGTTGGCAGCTTATCACCCAATCCTTCCTTTTAGCCCACTTTGGCTGTGCAGACACTTCCCGTGTGAAAATATGAGGAAAAGCTGTTTCCCCACCAATGCTGTCCCTGCTAACGTCTCTACGTGTGAATTTGGCCCTGTAGGGCCTCATGTATTCATAACAGAGTTCATGTAAATTTGACAGAGGAAAACTTGAAGTTTTCATCCAATAACCTTGGAAACATTGGAAAGCCACATTTCCCATGGAAACCTATTTGTCTGAAGCTTATTAAAGACAAATTGGAAAAGGATGAGCATTGTGTCTGCATGAAGCATGATAGGTTGGCTAAAAAGAAGTAACTAGAAAGAATAAGGCAACATAAACATGGTTTCTTTTCTTTTTGTTTCTTATTTGCCAGGCATAATGTTCAAGTTGCCAAGGCAGCAGAGTGGGAAGATCAACCCACCTGGGAGAATGGAGACCTTCATTGAAATCTCTGTCCTGAAACTAACTCACTGGGTGACTTTGAGCTGTCTACTTACCCATTTTGAGTCTCCTCCTAGCTGACATTGGAGTGTTGGACTTCATGCTGTCTAGAGAGTCCCTCCCAGGTCAGGTGTTTGATGGCCCATCTCTTCTGTCTCATAGCTTCAATATGTCCACACCTGATTGGACCCATTCATTTGATCACTTCCTTTGTTCATTCATTCATACCACAGACACGTGTTAAGGCCTTTCTCAATAATTCTTGTTTTTGCAAGTGGTCCATACCCACTGTCTTTATTTTCTTAAGACTTTCGATGCTTTAGCCTCTCTCAGAGGCTATCACACCTCTAAGGAGCTCTTGAATTTGCTCCTTACAAGGGCAAACATTTTTTCTCAGCTTTCCCTGACACTGTTGCATTTGATGTGGCTGGCCATGTGCTCCTTCAAGAAATTTCTCTTCTTCACCCTTCTGTGATACTCACAATACTAACTTTTCTTCATCACCTTCTTCTCTTCTTCTTCTTTTTTTTTAATTGAAATTTTCATTCATGATAACCTTTTCCTCACCTTAAGTTGCTTCTTCCAGATCTAATGCAATATTCTCTTGGGCTCCAGAATCGCCTAGGCATGGATTTTTCTAGTTGACTCTTTCACCAAACATCCACAGTCAATATGTTTAAACCACATTTATCTTCTAGGTTCTGAAACCAGTGCCTATGAATGACATCCTATTCCTACAAAAAGTGCCTATTTTCCCTAAGCACCAGAACCAGAATGCTTTGCCTTTTAAAATCATTTCCTCTCCCTTAACCCAGCATGTCTGAAAATTACTAGATCGTTCAGATTTCACCAGCAAATTGACACTGGCATGCCCCTTTTTTCCATTTATACTTCTCCATGTATTTCCTCTTATTTAGTCATTAAATGTTAACTGATCCCTAGGTGAAAGGCTCTGGGTTACAGTTTCCCTTCATAAGTAACAATCTAGAGGAGTTTATACTTATGTAAATTAAGAGCAGAGACAGGTGACAAAAAAGTGGGAAAATACAGTATATGTCACTTTATGATAGCTGTAAAATACATCTGTTAAATTTACTTCACCTTAAATTCTGGCTATTTTTAAAATTCTCAAACAGTTCTTTATTGTTGATCAGAGTTAGAGCTCTTATCTGTTCCACAGTTCTCTGTTTCAAGCAGGTAGGTTTTATCTGATGCCCTACTCTCAGCACTAGGGTTCACCTGCAGCGAGCTCTCCAGGTAGTTAGAGTCTCTTCCTCTTTCTGTATTTTATTAACTTTGCAATCTTTATTATAGAGGCATCACACTGCTGGCGGCCAGGGAAACTGTATTTCACTCCCAGATCCATATCACTTTGATTTCATTCTCCGTTAAGTCTCACTTAAATATTGTACTCAGTCAACAAAGAATTTACATACTGTTTTTTGTGTGTGTGTGTGTGCTCTATGGTCAGAGTTGGGTATAGAAAGTTGAATGGGACCTGCTCCTGTCCTCAGGGTTAGACAAGTTGATAAATAATTTTAATTTAGTATGATAACATGCTGCAAGAACTCATATATTTTAATTCATTTATTATAACATGCTACAAAAACTCTACATATTTTAATTCATTTATTATATAAGAGATCAGTACTGTTATTATCCTCATTTTTACAGATGAGGAGGCTGAGGTATAATCATAAAAGAGCAAGATTTAAAAGCAGGCAGTCTAACTCCTATGCCCTAAGGCAGCCTCTACTGTAGACCAACTTCTCTGTGTTCTGATAGAACTTAAGAAATACCTGTGCTACTGGAGTACAAAGCAGTGTTTATAATTTCAATAAAAGAGACTCATTTCATGGTGTTTTAGCCAAGTCTTGAAAAAAAAATAAGTAGAGTTTTAGTTGGTGAGGGCAGAAAGAAAGGACGAGCCTCCATGCAGATTGCTGGCTTGAGGGGGCTGTTGTTTGGAAGGTCCAGTAGATTGTTAAACTCTGTTGTGAAAGATGAGTTTGGAACAAGCCAAGGCGTGAACACTAACCTCTAAAGAAAGGAGGAAGAGAAGCAAGAGTGGAGATTGAGGAGGAGTCGAGAAGGAGCAGAAAGAGAACCTGGAAGGTTTAGTGTCATGAGGGATGTGAACTGGGAGTTTCAAAAAGGATGATCCACAGTGATGGATGAGAAGGTTCCAGGAGCATCTGGACAGAGAGAAGCCTAGGAGATTGAAGTTAGTAGTAACATCAGAGAATGCAGAAGGGTGGAGGTGGAAGCCAAACTCAGAGCCAAACTCATATCAAACAAATGAGAAAGTAGAAAAGTAGAGACCAGAACCCTGTCCTCTAGCAATTTATCCGTACCTTTGTTTTTACACCGGGGCATATATATTCATCTGTATTCATGGTGTTCAGTAATGCACAGTGGTGAGGTTGACTTCAGGGAAGATTAATTTGACAAAAGATAGAAGGCAGCCTTGAAAAGAGGATGTGCTCCTTCCCATCATAACCTTGCTTAGTAAGTAATGCTTAACTCAGTAGATTGTAGCTTGTGAGGTGGAAAGTGCATGTAGCAGACTCCTAGAAGTTCCTCCTGGGCTACCTGCTTGCTCTGTTACCATTGATCGTGTTGGGAAAGTTGCCTACCATATCTGGACTTGTTCCTCATCTGCCAAAAACTAAATGATTAATAAAGTCCCAACTAATATTTTAGGATGTGCTGATCTTTTAACATGTAAAAATCACTGGAGTTAGACAGCTGAGGGTCACTTGTTTTATCATTTCTTCCTTTGTGACATGGGGAAATAATCTTGTTTCATTTCAGCCCAATGATTCAAACATCTCATGTTCTCATTAGCAAGAAAACATTTTAGGGTCGTGTGCTCTAAATTTTCTTCACTTTAACATCGTTTGCCTTCCATTTTTTCTTTCTTCAGAAACTTATATTTAAACTTCCTCAGAGTCTCAGTCAGCAGGATGAGTTTATTCAGCTGGAAGAATTACACCTTGAAGGTGCAGCTTTCTTTTAACATTCAATGTTTTGGATGGAGATTAAAAAAGAACTATATAAGTTTTATCCATCTCTAAATATAATGGGAAGGTAATTGATATTTTAAATAGAAATTGCCAGCCATTAACAGGGCTACTCATCATAGAAAGATTAAAAATCACAACCAGATACCTCTAGGGTTTTGTGAATATCTGGATGTCCTACCAATTCATCAGCTCTTTGGTGTGACGTAGAGTTAGCTCAAGTTCAGCGCACTTGTTACCTAGGAAGGCTTGGTTAGCACTGACCTGACATGTCTCCAGTGCAAATACTTTGTAAGGTCTGTAAGAGCGTTAGATGGAAAAGAGATGTGTTTGCAACAAAGACATATTCTGCCATGGAGTCATTAATAAACGGGTTGAAAGATCTAGAAAGTTTTGAATGTTCAACTTCTTACTCAAGGAAATTTATTGATTTCTAGTTTTATTCTACTCTAGTCAGATAAATGTGTGCTATGATTTCAATGCTTTTGAATTTTTTTTAGTTGTGTCTCCTGATCTATTCTTGAGAATGATCCATGAGCTGAGGAGAAGAGCATCAGTTCTGCAACTGTTGGATGCAATGTTCTGTGATATCCGTCAGGTCTATTTGGTCTGTAGTGCAGATTAACTCCACTATTTCATTGCTGCTTTCCTGTCTGGATGATCTGTCCAAGGCTGAAAGGGGAGTGTTGAAGTTTCCAATGACTATTATATAGGGGTCTATCTTTAGCTCTGGTAATAGTTGCTTTATATTATCAGGGTGCTTCAGAGTTGAGTGTGTATCTATTTAGAATTATTATATCCTCTTCCTGTATACCCTTTTATCATTTTATAAGACCTTCTTTGTCTAATTGTTTTTGTCTTGAAATGTATTTTGGCTGATAGAAGTATGGCTGCTCCTCAGACACTCTATGTCTTTGACTGGAGAGTTTTGTCCGTTCACACTGAATGTCATTATTCACAGGACAGGACTTAGTCCTGCCATGTTGTTATTTGATTTCTGCTTGTTTTGTGGTCCTGTCTTTCTTCTTGTCTTTCTTTGCTAAAAGTGATTTTCTCTGGTAGTGTATTTAATTTCTTGGTTTTAATTTTTTTTGTGTGTATTTGTATGATTTTTGATTTCAGGTTACCATGAGACTTACAAAAGACATTTTATAACCAATTATTTTAAACTTATGACAACTTTTCTTACAAACACATAACCAAGCAAAGATAAGTCTAATAGAAATTCTACCTTTTAACTCTTCCCCCTACTTTTAAATCTTTTGTTGTTTCCATCCATATTTTTTTTACTATCTCTCATAAAGTTGTTGGTATTATTTTTGACAGGTTTGTTTTTTGGTCTTTCTGCTCAAGCTGCGTGTACAAGTGATTTATATGCTGCAGTTACAGCAATAGAGAATTATGTTTGTGTCCTGATTATTACCAGGGAGTCTTAATATCCTCACCTGATTTCTTATTATTCATTAACATCCTTTTCTTTTAGATTGAAGAAGTCGTTTTAGTACTTCTTATAGGACAAGTACGGTGTTGATGATATATTTCAGCTTTTGATTATCTGGGAAAGTATTTTTTTTTAATTTTTGAAGGATATTTTTGCTGGATATAATATTCTAGGGTCAAGATTTTTTCCTTCAGAATTTTGAATATGTAGTGTCACTCTCTCCTGGCCTATTCAGTGATTTCAGTGAAAAGTCTGTTGCCAGATCTATTGGAGCTCCCATAGATGTCATTTTGTCCTTTTGTTCTTGGTTCCTGCAGGATCCTTTCTTTATCTGTGTGACCTTCGAGAGCTTTCTTACTAAACACCTTGGGGGAGTCATGTTTGGGTCAAATCTACTTGGTGTCCTATGGCATTCCTGTGCCTAAATGTTGTTATCTTTCTCTAGATTTGGAAAGTAAAGTCCCTTGTTACTATTTCTTAGAATAAACTTTCTACTCCAATCTCTCTCCTTCTACCTTCTCTTTAAGGCCAATAACTCTTAGAATTGCTCTTTTGAAGTTATTTTCTAGATCTTGTGGGCATGCTTCATTCCTATTTATTATTTTTTCTTTTTTCTCTTCTGATCATATTTTCAGATAGCCTGTGTTCAAGCTCAGTAAATCTTTCTTCTTTCTACTCAATTCTACTGTTGAGAGACTCTGATGCATTTCTTAGCTTATCAATTAAATTCTTTTTTTTTTTAATTACTTCTTTCACCTGTAGTGTTTTCTTGCCCCTCATGTAGCTGGGATCACAAGGTCCGGCTGTCTTGTTGTTGTTGTAGAGACAGGGTCTCACTCTGGCTCACTCTGCCTCAGGAGGGTCTTCAGCTGGTCTCGAACCTCTGAGCACAGGTGATCCACCTGCCTCGGCCTCCCACAGCGCTGGGACAACAGGCGTGAACCACCACACCTGGCCATCAATTGAATTCTTAAGCTCTACAATTTGTGCTTGATTTTTCTTTTCTTTTCTTTTCTTTTTATTAAATGATAGCTGTGTACATTAATGCAATCATGGGGTACAGTGTGGTATTTTCATATACAATTTGAAATATTTTCATCAAACTGGTTAACATAACCTTCATGTCATTTTCTTAGTTATTGTGTTAAGACATTTATATTCTACTTTTAGAAAGATTCACTTGTACCCTCGTAAGATAAACCATAGAGGTGATCCCTCGAATCACTCTCCCTCTACCCATCCACCCCCATCCTCTCCCCTCTCCCTCCCCACTCCCCATATTCTTAGGCTATAATTAGGTTATAGCTTTCATATGAAGGCTATAAATTAGTTTCATAATAGGGCTGTGTACATTGGATACTTTTTCTTTCATTCTTGCGATACTTTGCTAAGAAGAACACTTTCCAGCTCCATCCATGTAAACATAAAGGAGGTAAAGTGTCCATCTTTCTTTATGGCTGCATAGTATTCCATGGTGTACATATACCACAGTTTATTGATCCATTCTTGGATTGATGGGCAGTTGGGCTTCTTCCATGATAATTTTTCTTATTATTTAAATCTCTTTGTTAAATTTCTTTGACAGTCTTCTGAATTCCTTCTTTGTGTTGTCTGGAAGTTTAATTGAGCATCTTCAGGGCAGCTATTTTGAATTCTTTATCTGAAATGTCACCTGTCTCCATTACTCTGAGATTGATTGCTGGTGCCTTATGTAGTTCGTTTGGTGAGGTCATGTTTTCCTGGATGTTTTCGATGTTTGTGATGGATGCCCCTTGATGTTTGTGCATTGAAGAGTTAGATATTTATTTTAATCTTCATGATCTGGCTTGTTTGAACCTGTCCTTCTTGAGAAGGCTTTCCAGATACTCAAAGGGAATTGGGTGTTGTAGCTTAAGTCTTTGGTCATTGCAGGCATATCAGCATTTGTGGTGTACCAAGCCCTGTAATGCTATGACTCTTGCAGACTCCTGGTGATACTACCTTGGTGGACTTCAGTAAGATATAAGAAAGTTCCCTGGATCTCCACTTGAAGTCTCTCACTCTGTTCCTTCACTTTCCATGTTGGGTGCTGGAGTTGAGGAGGAGTGATGGGGACACTCCCTCATGGCCACCAGCAGCAGCTCACATGTGAAGCCAGCCTCATCTCACCCAAAGCCAGAGGCAACTGTTGCTTGGCAGCCTCTAATGTTTGTCCAAAGCTCAGGGGCTCTGTAAGCGGCATGTTGTGAATCCTGCCAGAACTGTGTTCTTTCCTTTAGGGCAGTGTGTTTCCTTTTGGCCCAGCATTGTGTCCTGAAATGTCATCCAGGAACTAATTACCTAGACTTAGGGGCCTTGAGAGTCTGCTTGGTACTTTATTTTACTGTAGCTGACCTGGTACTCAAGTTGCAAAACAAAGTCCTCTGAACTCTTCCCATTCCTTTACTCAAGTGGAAGAGATTCTCTATGAGCCATGATGCCTATAGTTGTGTGAGGAGTGACACTGGTACTGGCTTGGCTGCAGCTGCTGGTGGCTCAGTTGACCACATGCATTGCATGCATATTATCCATGAGCCAGTACATCCATAGGAATTGCCCAAGGCCTGCAGCCTTTGTGATCAGACTGCCTTATAAATTTAGCCCAGGCCCCAGTTGGTTTTTGTCATCTGGTGGTAGGGCTAGATAGAACTCAAGTTTGGGTTGGAGGATTTCTCTTTGGCCAATCTGATCTAGATGCTCCCTCAGTGGGCACTGGTGAAATTCTGCTCTATGCTGTGTCCCCCTGTGCTGGGGGACCTGGGTTTCAGTTCTTAGTCCCATAATCACTTTATTCTCCCTCCTCAGGGCACACAGACTTTCTCTCCACTTGATGTGTTGGCATGGTCCTGGCTAGCAGATGGGGGAGAAGTGGTGTAGGCAAAGCAAGATTGTCTTTTCTGCCCTCTTCGGTGCCTCTTTGCTTGATAATCATGTTAAAACCAGGTAGTGAATGTATGATTAGTCACCTGATTTTGGCACTTTTGAAGGTGCTTGCTTGTGTGGACAACTGCTGATTCGGTGTTTGTGTGGAGGGGGTGATTGCTGGAGGTTTCTATTTGGCCATCTTACTCTGCCCCATATCCAATAATATTTTTATTTTTTAATTTTTTTTAGAGACAAAGCCTGACTTTGTCACCCTTGGTAGAGTGCTGTGGTTTCACACAATCAGCCTGTTACACAATCAGCCTTTTCTCCAAGGAGCCCCAGTTGGATATTAGAAGCCAAGAGGTGGGTGCTAGGTGTGCTCATTACTTTGGGGATGCCATTTCTTTTAGGCCCCCTCAGTTGGCAAAGAAACCAATTTGAATCTAGGTACTATATACAGTGGGTTGACTATTATCCTGCCTCCCAAGTTCATATTTACTCAGAACCTCAGAATGTGGCCCAATTTACAAGTAGGGTCTTTACTGATGCAATTAAAATAAGGATTGAGGTGATTGGAGTAGAGTGGGCCCTAAATTCACTGGAAGTGTCCTTATCAAAGACAGAAGTGGACACATACGGAGAAGATGACTATGTAAACAGACGAGGGTTAGGCTGCCCAGCCACAGAACCCCAGGACCTGGAAGAGGCGAGAGATTTCCCCTTGGGGCTTCTGAGGAAATGTGGCCAGCAGATGCCTCGATTTTAGACTCTGGTCTCTAGAACTCTGAGAGAATATATTTCTGTTGTTTTAAGTGACAAAGTTTATAGTACTTTGTCATGGCAGCCCTAGGAAACGTATGGGGAAAGATAATATCTTTGTATGTCTTTCTCTAAATCTCCGTGGAGCAGAGAACGTCCTTGTTGGAGGGCCGAAGACAGGAGGAAGACCTTGTCAGGGTGAGGAGGCTATGTGCTTACAGAACTGGGAAGGCCGACTGGAGCTGTCCTTTTCCCCAGAGGAGTCTGGCTTTGCACAGTCAGGTGAGGTGACCAGTGCAGACTGTGTTGTAACGGTTTCCTCTGCTCTGCTGTGGGGCTCTCTTCTGGGTTCTGGACATTGGCAGCGGGACAGGTTGGAGAGGATCATTTACTGCACTTGGTGTGAGCTGCCTCAGGTAATCCTGACACGACTCCAGGAAGGTGGGGACTTTTTCTTTTCTTTCTTTTTTTTTTTTTTTTTAACCCCATTTTATGTATGAGAAAACCAAGGGTTAGAGGAGTTAAAAACTTGCTCAGAATCAGGCTTTGTTATATCATGAAGCTGAAATAAAACTTAGGCAGCCTCATCTTCAGCTCCCAGGCGTGCTCTCCCCTGGGCCACGCTCAGTCTCAGGGCTCCATTTCTGTTGTAGCAACCGCTGCGTCTGAGTGGCTCACTGAGTTTCCCTCTTAGGGATGCTAGCGTCCTAACATTAGTTGGTAAAATGTAAAATGTTTTATTTTGCTAGTCCTATCTATCTGTTACTGAGAAAAATAAGTAAGTCCTAAGCAAAACTACCACCTGGAGATGATAAAACTTCATAAATAAGAGTGTGATTTTATCTGATTATCCTATTCCATTTTGATTGTCATCTGCTTTTTATTTTTATTTTTTCATTTGAGAAGCTCATGAATATTTGATGTGTATTCTTCTTTCCCTGTCTTTTTCATTACCTTTTGCCATCCCTTTGGTTCAGACCCTTTACTGCCTTTGAAAGGACAATTTTAAAATCTTTCCCTGATCTCCTCATGGTCTTTCTTTGCTGGATTCTTTTCACGTTACTGCCCTGATCAAACAAACAGAAGTAAACCCCCCAAACCTGAGAAAGATCATTCGCGCCCCCATCCCGTCTGGCCCCAACCCTCCTTCCCGCAGCGTGGCATCTCAGCCACGCTGGATTATTTTTTGCTGATTGGATGTGCCTTGTGCCGTCTCCTTTGTCAGAACCTTCGTTTATGCTTTGTTCACCCAGGGAATGTCCTTTCTCCTTCCCCACTCGTCAGAGCTCCTTAAGCTTCAGCTCAAAATCCACCTTGTCCTTGAAACCTCCCCCGAGTCTTTTAGCTCAGTTGTTTCTGTCCTGGCTCTGCTTTTAGGTATTTAACCCAGAGGACACATTTATTATGTGCCCTGGATTAAAAGTTTCTTGAAGGCTAACCCCTGTCTTCGTCATCCTTGCATCTTCTGGGCATTACTTTAGCATCTAGCTCAATGAATACATGAGATAGATAGGTAGATGGATAGACGGGTGGATTGATTGGTAAAGCAGACACCAATAATGCATACACAATTTACCTAATGCTACGATTCTACAAAAAATAATGATGCCACAGCTCTCGACCTCCCTGCATGTTTAAGGTGTGGGCACATTAAACCAACCAAACAGAATGCTAAGACCACTCAGGTAATTTTCTGGCAATTACTTTTGTCTTTGGATAGGAAAGACTCTGGCTCGATTCCTAAGTTAGTATTAACATGACTTGGATGTTATGGCACAATAATAATAACCAGAGAAAGCTGGTAAATAAAAATGTTCCATAATGTTTTTTTTTTTTTTGCTGGTGCTTGGTTTGAACCCACCACCTCCCGTATATGGGGCCAGCGCCCTACTTCTTTGAGCCATAGGCACTGCCCCAGAATGGTTTTTTAAATGGAATTTCGATTCACAGCTAAAAATTTGGGCTAAAAGAAGCTACTAAATTCTAGGTATGTTATGTCCTTTTCATTTGGGTTTTGAGCATCGTTGGGAGGTGGCTGAGGGATTGAATAATAGAACAAAACAAAATAGAATATAACTACAATCGACTCACGTAGTGCCCAAGGAAAGCTTTTACCCAGCGCAGAGCTGCTGTGGATCTTGATTCAGAGAAGCTTAGGGCTCCTGTGGTGTTTTCGTCTTCAAAGCCTTGTGCAAACATGAACAAAGTTAATCTAATTAACTTATTAGCTTTTTAAGCTAGTGGTACCAATTAGTCACCTCATCAGACTCTGGCTCGGGTCTCACTGTGCAGTGCCTAGCTATAAAGGGGCTTTCATGCGAACCCCCAGGAGTGCAGCATGGCATTTGTGTGTGTTTTCAAGAGCATGGCAGAAAGAACCATGTGCAAGGCAATTATGAGGAATTCTCTCTGGGAAAACCTTAATCACAGTGACCATTCTCATCACCTCTTTCTAAAAAGAAAATCACTTATTAAATTTTCATTCTGGAAGTACGAACTGTTCCCTCCACCTGATTCTGGAAAGTGCTTGTAAATTTTAGACTTATATTCCTGGCTGCTGGGGGCTGGGGGAGGAGAGGGGCCTACCAACAACAGGGAATCAGAGAGGGTCTGGCGGTTTGGGTGGCATTTTTTTTTTTAAGGGAAAAAAAGGGGGGATTCAAGCAGGGTGCAATGAGAATAGTGATCCCAAAATACAGCCCTGGAGGAAAACTTCAGCGAAACAATGGGGAAGGAATAAATAAAAAGAAAGTTATAAATTCATCTATTTGCTCTTCCCTGACCCTTGCCTTTACTCCTCTTCACTGCAACTACCCTGGGAAAGGCACAATACTTTGCCCTGTCACAATATTGAGAAAAATTGAAATGGGGAAGAAAGACCACCAGATGCTTTATTGTCTTAGACGTTTCCACATAATTAGCTGGGAATAAAGGGCCTCTGCATGGTTTCATTGCATTGAATGAACTTGGATATTGCTACACAGTAGTGTGTTTTATGATTCATGCTCTGTTATCCTGTGGCTTTTTGAAAACTGCCAGCTACTTTATCACTGCCGGCCAAGCCCGGGCCCACCACTTAAAATGCAGCAATGCAAAGTTAACTGTGCGTGACAGATGTCCATGAAATTGTTTAACACACACATACACGCTCACACAGAGCACAAAGCTGGCTCCGGCGCGCTTGCGGGTCTCGCTGGCTCAATGTCCCTATTAAACATAAATAGAAAGTACAGAGCTTGGAAAGAAAAAAAAAATTCACGAAAGAAGAAAAAAGAGAGCACATCTTGGACGGTGGTTACATCAGATGCATTTAGAATTTCAAAAGGCCCTTGAAAAAGTTAGAAATAATGAAGTCATGAGAAAAGCAAAGGACTGGTGTGTTTGGGGGTGAAGCTAGGAAATCGGGCATTTCAGATCATCTGCTGTTCCCTCTGGACTCGTATCACCAGGGCGCTGTGGAGTCTCTGCTCTTCTGTCTCTACCCCGGGTGCCCTGACATGCAACTTCCCAGCATGGTCCCTCCTCGGCTCTCCACCCTGACATCCCATCTATAACCCTATCACTTTTAGGTACTGTGTATCTTACGACTCTATCACACGTTCCCCCCTTCACTCAACATGCCAGCTCCTTCCTTTTTTTAAATTAAATCATAACTGTGTACATTGATGTAGTCATGGGGTTCAGTGTACTGATTTGATATACAATGTGAAATGTTTATATTGAACTAATTGACACATCCATCACCTCACTTACTTATTTGTTCTGATAAGACAATTATACTCTTTTCTTAATAGTTTTGAAATGTACCATTGCATTATGCACATTAGGTGAGCAGAAGGGGAGTGCTTTTCCCAAGAAGTTATTCACGCTCCACTCTACCTCTGTAGGACGACTTTTATATCACAGACTGCATGTGGAATTTTGTGTCTACTTCCCTTATCATATACAAAGCTTTTTGTATATGATATACTCATCTTTGTATATTTTTGACACACAGTAGATGTTCAACCAATGTTTAGTGGATGTCAGGGTCGAATAGGAGCAAAGTCAAGACAGCTAGGATAGGATTAGGTGAACGCAAACTTCCAGTAGTTTCCTTGAGTGAGGCTTCCTATACCTTGATCTTGTGTGTTACTTATTGTCAGTGACGTGCTCGATTTCCTAGACACCCGATGAATTTCTTTTCAGGAGCAGAAACCACTCAGAGACGGTAAGGAGTTCTCAGGGACAGGAAGTCGGTAACAAGCATGGCGGGTTGGGTAGAGATGGTCCCCACCTCATTCAGTCCTATGCCAGGGCAGTCTGTGAAGAGACACCTCACTTTCGACAGTGGCACAGGGTGCTCAGGTGTTTCTCCCTCCATCTCTCAGATCTTTCAGTCTCTTAGTGCACCTGGCATGTATGGTGGTCTGCTGGCGCCAACAGGGCAAAATACCACAGATGGGTTAACTCCATCAAAACAATAGAAATTCATTTCCCACAGTTCTAGATGCTGGAAGCCCAGGATCAACATGCCCACAAGGTAGATTCATGCTGCGACTTCTCGTGGCAGGTCGGCGGCTGCATCTCTCTCTGTCTGGGTGCTCACACCACCCTGCTCTTCCACAGTCACAAACCAGCCTGCGACAACCACAATGTGCTCTTGTAAAAAAAAAAGGCGAGGGCACCTATTCATGGTGATGGGATAGCAGCCGGGAAAATATAAGTATAGATAAATTATACTATAAAGAATCTACATTCAGAATCTATATAACTTTTCAAGATAAATAAGCAAAGACACACTATGGACATGAAATAAAAAATCTTCAGCCAACTTTCCACTGCAGATTTTGAGTTTTCCTTGCCCGTTCCCCACCCCCCTCTTTTCTCTTAACTTATTACATAAAGGAAAAATGCAGCTTCCTCCCAGGCTGGCTGGCAGCCAGCAGTCAGGCCCAATTCAATTGGTGGGGCTCCTGGCCGCAGGACCAGCAAGCCCAGCTCCCCTTCTTCCTGAAGGCTGTGCTGCGAAAATGCTTTGCAGTGGAGTTTAGTCCTTTGTGCTCTGGCAGCCTAACCATGGTTTACAAAGAGCCTCTTGATAAGTCCTAATACTCCTGTACCCAGGACTCACAGCTCAGAGAGCAGAGACTCACGGGCACCTTCTTCCACAGTGAAGAGAATTTTGATGTTTTCGTTGACATATTTCCCTCTGCTTAGGCAACAATAAGAGATTATTGTTCTTTATGAGAGGTTAATATCTCAAGAAGGAGGATTAAGGAATATGTTTCTTATAATGTTGTTCTCTTAATCTGGCATAATTTAATTGTCTTTGTGAAGCACTTTGTGGTGTGTTGTAAGATTGCATAGCAAAGGATTATTAATATTTTACATGTAACTAGAAATACCTGAAGGAAAAAAGAAAACAACTCTAAGCTCTTTCTTTACTTTTCACAACCTCTCCCCCTTGCCCCCTGAAATTTAATATGTTCCTTATCATGATGACAAGGCTCAAACTCCACGACTCCTTGTAAAGCTGTTTACCCCTCTGGGGAAACATAAAGTGTCTCGCTAGGCACCAATTAAATCTTGGGGAGAGAAAAGGAAATGTTTGAGAGCCCCAGATGTGTTGGCGCTGGTGTCTCTGCTGGGCGTGTGTGAAAATCATTTGTGCGTGGAGGGTGGGGCAGGACTGTGTGCCGTGTGA
>NW_003852434.1:5606607-5619650 GCF_000181295.1 Otolemur garnettii
GGTTCCTCCCGCAGTGCCGCCCCCCGCCCTGCCCTCCCGCCTGCTCCCTCACCTCGCTCTCACCAAGCGGCCCTGGGAGCCAGAAAGTCTGTTAAGAGCTGTCCATCAAGCAAAGGATGAAGGAGGGATGGGAACGTGTCCCAGCCTCTATTCTCAAACCACACTTCACGGCTCCAAACGCTTTGAAACACACAAGGGCTTAAAAGTGAAATGCAATCTTATTTTCAGCAAATAGGCTCTCTGAAATTTTGCCTCGTCCAACAGTTACTGAAGCCGTTGAGGCACGGTGGCTGCCCCTGGAAGTTCTTATCTTGGCTTCAGGTAGCGCCCAGCACTAGGGACAGACTTGAAGGTTGAGGGGAGGATTCAGGGCGCTGGGGCTGGGGAGTCCATGGAATTGTTCTTCCGGCATATTGGCCTTACTCTTCCAGAATTTCAAGATGTGAGCATGCTTTTTCAGAATGAAATGATAGCTACAGAAAAGTGTGTGTGAGAGTGTGTGAGTGTGCATGTGTGAAAATGTGTGTGAAAGTGTGTGAGAGTGCGTGTGTGAAAGTGCGTGAGTGTGTAAAAGTGTGAGTGTGAGAATGTGAAAGTGTGTGTGAGTGTGCACGTGTGAAAAGTGTGAGTTTGTGAGAGTGTGTGAAAGTGTGTGTGAAAGTGTATGAGTGTGTGCGTGTGTAAAAGTGTGTGAGTGTGTGAGAGTGAAAGTGTGTGTGAGTGTGTGAAAGTGTGTGTGAGAGTGTGTGGGGTGTTCTCCTTTGCAAAGAGGAAGTGTTTCCCTCTCACCAGAGAGCAAACATGTCATAGCAATGGAAGGAAGAGCCAAGTGGGGAACCCAGGGCTTAGTTTCCAGCCTGAGTAACTGTGAGGAGTCGCAGAGAACATGTTTCAGGGCTAACTGAAGCAGCTGAGTTGGCTGGTTGGTGGGGGACTTTGTCCCCTTTTATTTATGAGATGTAAGTTGTAAAAATGAAAATACAGACCCTTACCTGCCCCTTACGCCTTATGCCCAGATAATTCTCACAAAGCCGTATTTTATTTGGCATTTTTGGCTACTTTATTCCCAATCTAGCAAAAGCCCTGTCATGTGGACCAGTATTTGTCTCACTGTGAGACAAGATTCTCCAGGGTTAGAAACTTATAAGTCCAGTGGCTCTGGTCAGAGGCTCCGAAGGCAGGGCTTGGCCATTCATAAGACAAAGACCACTTTGAGACAATTGGAGAGAAAGGTCGTCAAAGCAGGACATTGTAAAGGAAATAGGAAATTGGTCATTATTTTAATAATAGAGCTTAATAACTTGTTTCCATGCACTCCTATGAGGTATGCATTCTTATATCTTGTTGCATAAGAATTTTTAAAAAAGTATTAGTTTCCCTTTGAAAAAAAGTTTTAAGATTAACATTTCATGACTTTTTAATAACATTTCATGACTTTTTAATAATGTTTAATGTTTTCAACTTGAAAATCAAGCCCCTCAGTATCCTTATTATCAAAAACATTTAGTGAATATCTCATGTGCAAAACAACTGGGTCTGAAGAGTCACAGGACAGAGCCTCTCCCTCAAGGATCTTTGAGTCTGTCTTGGGAAATGCCTCCTTCTTTTGCTTCTTCTTTGCTGTGGGTCAGATCAGATATCATAAAAGAACATGAGGCATGTGGGGTGATGGGGTGAGGACAAGAATATTGAGACATTTTGTGTGTCCACCTCTAAATGCCATCTACAAATAACAGTAACAAATCACAAAGCTATAATTGTCATTCACTGGAAACATACAAGGTCAAAACCCTGTGCTAAGTGATTATTTAAATGATCAGATGCTCTAAATCAGTGATTTTCAACTTGTGTGCCTTGAGAGGGTCTTAGGTTTGCCATGAAAAAATTTAAAGACCATTAATTAAATTATTTGCAAAAGAAGTTCAAAACTCAGTAAGTATATTCTTTTTCTTTACTCTTTTTTTTTTTGATCAACATAATTTGAGTGTTCTGTGAAGTTTAACTATAGGTTCCAGTGTGCCGTGATATAAACCATGGTGAAAAACCTTTGCTTTTAATGATCATTAAATTCTCCCAGCTAGTCTAGGAGGTTTCTGTTCTCATTATTCCCAGGGAGTCTGAGTCTAGAGAGTTTAAGAAACTTCCAGACTTTTGATAAGTGGCAAAGATGGATTTAAACTCAATCCTGCAGGCTGGCACCTGTGGCTCAAAGGGGTAGGGCGCCGGCCCCATATGCCAGAGGTGGTGGGTTCAAACCCAGCCCTGGCCCCCCCCCCAAAAAAAAATAAAAAAAAAACAAACTCAATCCTGCAAAGCCATACTCATAGCCGTTTTACTCTACAGCTTAGGTCTTCCTGGCCTGCAAATAAGAAAGTATGTATTTATTTAAAACTTATTTATTGGGTATCTGCTAAGTAAAGAAAAGAAAGCATGTATCTGCACAGGCAAGGTTTCAATGAAGAAACAAATCTTAGGAGGGCCTGTGATGAAATACATAGTGACCAAGTCTTTGTGTATCTTCTGAAATGTGTGAGCCACAGATGATGATGGACCTAAACATTGATACGTTTACATACCAGTTCCAGTTATCCATGTCTATGGAAGAGTTTCATAAAATCATTTCAGAATGTTGAAAGTATCTGTGTTCCTATGTCCTTTATCACAAAGCAGTGACATGGAAGTGTATTATTCTTTTGTTATTTTTTTTTAAGAACTCCTCCAAAAGGTTTAGAGTAAAAGTTATTAGTGATTGGAAAGCCTAAACTGGTGCTGAAGTCCTCCACGTAGACCCTGCCATCTAGCATCGAGCTCATGCTGTATTTGTAAAGGGGCTTTGGTAGAGATGGGTAATTGCAGGTGGTGTGTGACATTCCTACTCCGTGGTTCTTGCCCCTCACCTGACATTCAGATTTAGTGTAAACATGATTCAACTGGAATGAAAAATTATTTTAGGTTTCCTATTAAGAAAACAGCAATGGAGTCATACAATTGTTAACTACCACAAAGATGAGGGAACACGGAAAAGAAACTAAATGTTGGTTGAAAGAAGAAGGCTCAGATAAAGTCTCTGCAGTTGCCAACGAAAATTTGGAAATAGTTGGTTGTAAGTTCCCATTTAATCAAAATTCAAATTGAGAAAGACCTAATTGTAACCCTAACTCCATTCCGTTACACAGCAGAGATTTGCATGTATGCTTTTATGGGTGCTATGTAAGTATTTATTAAATATCTATTGAAAGAATGAATACATATCTATTTTCCCCCATTAGTCTAGCAGTGTTTTACAACCTTTTTAATCTCATGGCACACTGGAAACTATGGCTAAACTTCCATGACCCACTTAAATTATGTTGCTCAAAAAAAAAAAAAAAAGTGAAAAACAGTATACTTACTGTGCTTTGAACATCTTTTGAAAATGATGATCTTTAAAAACTTTTGTAACACACCTAAGATCCTCTCATGGCATGTCTGTTGAAAATCTCTAGTTAATGTCTAAACCAGGTGTCCTTAAACTACGGCCCATGGGCCACGTGCAGCCCTCCTAGGACATTTATCTGGCCTGCCAGCTGTTTTTGCTGCCACTGCCTGTCCTGCTTAGCAGCTGACTTGTCCCGGGGCCCACGGTCTGGCCCTCCAATGGTCTGAGGGACAGTGAACTGGTGCCTGTTTAAAAAGTTTGAGGACCCTGGTCTAAACTATATGCTACCTGAAAGCACATGTCAGCTTATTTCTCTTTCTGGCCCTAGCTATCTGTTGTACAGTACATGCTCAGTATGTGTTTGCTGAATAAATACATTTATCATCCCCATTCTACAGACAAGGAAACTAAAGTAGAGAAAGGTGAGATAGTCAGTCTGCTCAGACTTGCTAGAAAGTGAGGGAGAGTCAGTTTCAGAAACCTGTCAAAGCAGAAGTTCTTGACCTTAAAGGTAATATTCAGCAGATTAAAGAAGTTCACATATTTTTTTCGCTATTCCTCTCATTTAGGGGTGATATCTGGGTCACCTCTGTGACAGTTAGGATTAATTGCATACAGAAAAGATGATACTGTGGGAGTTTTAGGCTTTACTTCTTATCTTTTTAGGATACTTGAGCTACCACATAAGAAGTCAGAATTCCCTGAGACTGCCTGTTGGAGTGAACTCACTAAGTGCTCCAGCTGAGACCCGCCATGCCGGCCTTACAGCCATCCCTGTAAGGGAACACATATGCAAGTGAAATGTCTTGTCTGGCTACCCCATCTGCCACCTAAGTGGCACCACTGAGTGATCTTAGTCAGTGCCATTGAGAATAGAAGAAACTTCCAGCTGAGACCTGAATTCCTGACCTATGAAACCATGAGATAGTAAAAACCAATGATGACAATGGTGACACCACCATCATCACCACCAATAACATCAAGGTGGTTGTTTTAAACTATAAGCTTTGGGGTAGTTCATTACAAACAGCAGTAGGTAAGTGGGAAGACGTGCATAATTGGATGGGAAAGTGTGTAGATGCACAAACCCTAAGAGTGAACAATACCTGTGAAAAGACAGAAGGATATAGAATTGCTACTGCTGTTGGAAGCCACCATATTATAAACTGCTTAGCCATGGGTGACTTCGATTATGCTTTCTTAATACAGAGGCAAAACGCAGTGAAGATGGGTAAGTTATTCTGCTAAAAGGAGAGCATGAAAGTGAATCTGAACCCATTTTGCTAATGTTTTGATTGCTTAGTGTTACAAAGAGAGCTGATACTTGTGGCATCTCCTTGGATGTTTAATAGACATTTTAAAATTAATGTATCTAACACATTAGGGTTTCTACCCTTTCTGTCCCACACTACTTACTCTTGCACATCTCAGGGGATGACAACCAGGGCTTTTAGTTTCTCAGGCTCAAAACTTTGGCGTTTTTGACTTTGCCCCCACTCAACATTCAATTTAGCAACACTTTTATCTACTTATCTTCATATCACAGTAATTCCACGGGAAGGCTCTATATGGAGAAAATAAAACAGTCTCATGGTTCAATTATATGGGAAAAATTGATGAATTTCTTGATTTTAAAATTAAAAAAAAAGACTTTAGAGCCACCGTAGTTTAGAATAATATGCTTTATGACTTAGGCAGTGTTGTTTTTCCCTACAATTATTTGACTATGATTATTGTTCTGTGAAACCAATGTGCAGAAAAGCTACTCTATTCACCAGATATCCTGTAATCAGATAGTTTTTATGATATCCTTGCAGAAATGAAAGAGAAATGTGGGAATGTGAGAATAATGTCAGGTGAATTTATATCTGGTCAAACACTTAGAAAAAGTGATGAAGAGACTGATTTCAGTATAGAGACCTGTTGGTTTTTTTCATATGGAGAAATTTTTTGATGACTGTGCTTGATTTTTTAATCAGTAGATTAAGCGGAAATATAGAAGCTTAGCACATGTGTAGATGTCCACAAAGTTGGAAGATTTAGATTTAATAGATTGGGTAGATTTTAAACCTTTTCTTTAGATTGAAATGTTGGGCTGAAAGCATTAAGAAGATATTGTGAAGTGGAAAACCTACATCCTTAATTTTCAAGAAAAATATGCTAATTAGATATACTACTGGGGTAGACTTTGCCTAACAATGGTTTGTGCAAAAAAGACAAGTTTATCTAGTTGCATAAAAATGCTCATGCAGTAGTAATCTGTATTTATAGAGAAGTCCAGATTAAGGGGACTGATAAATACATGTGCCTATGTCATAAACTTGCTCAGACCAAGATTTTAGGTCAACCTATTAAGTCTTGTTATCTCATCTCAATCATGACGCTTTTTGTTTCTCTGGTCAACCACCTCCCATTCTCAAGCCTTGCTAATTCCTCTTACCTCAAACCCTTCCCTCATGCCTTCCCTTTACGTACTCCTCTTCTTCTATCTGAGGCAAGATAGATGAACTTCTGTAAAAGCCCTCCAAGTTTCTGCATCACTCAGTATAGGTATGGGATATTTGTAAATAACTTTCAAATTTGAGTGAATTAAAATAATATGAGGTAATTTTTTACTCACATGTAACTTCATACAAGCATTCCCTGAAGGGTGGATCTCCCATTTTGCTAATCTATCTTCTGTGCTCCATGACTCTAGCAAAAATCTAGAATAAATTACTGAATAGAGAGTTCATAGAAGGGCGAAAGTGTGTTTACTCTTATATTTTTTGCATACAGCAAAGTGACTGTCATTCATTCATTCATTTCACAGATATTGATAATATTGAGTGGCAACTTTGTGTAAGACATTGTTCTAGTAAAGTTGACAAACAAGAGAGAAATGTGCCTATTTTCATAGGGTTTGTATTATAGTGTGCATGAGCAGGAGACAGATCATAAACACATTATCAAAGAATGAAGCAATTTCTGATGATAGGTCTATGAAGAAAATACAATTAGGTGATGTGATAGAGGCTGTGTGTGGGAGATCAGATCGGTAGACTCTTTTGAAAAGATAAAATGTGAGCTGAAACCAGTTGGGATGAAGTGGGCTACACAAAGATCTAGTGAGAAGGTGTGCCATGCAAAAGAAGCTAGGAGTGCAAAGGCTTCAAGCAGCAATGAGTGTGGTGTGCTGATAGACTAGGAACAGGATATGAGATGAGTTTAGAAGCAATGGAGGTTGATGTCTTATAGGACTATATTGCACTTAAGAGCTTGTATTCTACTCTGAAAGCAATGAGAAGCCAATTGAGGATTTTCATCAAAGAGTGAAATTTTCTCATCTATTTCTTTCAAAGTTGGCTATGGCTGTTACATGGAGCCTAGATTTTGAAAAGGGCTAGAGCAGAAGCAGAGAGTTGAAGTAATGCCCACAAGAGACCCTGGACTTGGATGAGGATGATAACAGTGGAAATACATAGAAATGAACAAAAATGGGGCATTTTTTGGAGAAAGGGTTGACAGGACTTATTAATAGATTTGGATTTGACATGAATGGTGGTGTTATTTAATGAGATAGGGAAGACCCGTACAAGTTGGGCTAGAGATGTGGGGAAGAGGAGCCCTAATTCAAATGTGTTAAATTCAAGGTACCAATTAAATATCCAAATGGAATTATTCAGCAGGCAGTTGGATATACAGTTCTGAAGTATAATGGATGGGTTAGAACTTGGAGGTGTCAGTTTTGGAGTCATTGGCCCATTGGCAAGATGGCTACAACAGTTTCTAGCATCCTATCCCTATTTTGTCTCTGAGAGAGGAAACTTTATCAGACTTAGCCTCGTGCTCATTGGCCAGGAATGCATTGCACAACAGTTCCTAAGCCATCCTTTAGCCAGGGGAAGGGATCACCACAGTTGGCTTGGCTTCCTCAGAACTGTCCCCTGGGCCGAGGCTGGGGTCAACCTTCTGCAACATGTAAGGCCCAAGGAGAGGGGTAGAAGTATGGACAAAAAATCAGGGTTCCTTGGTGAAGGAGTAAGAAGGAGATAGATATTAAGAAAATAGCCAATATTTTAGTCAAAGTTTTGTTATCATTAAACTGGGCAGGATATTACCTGAGAGAGGGTATGTGAGATCAAAAGACACAAGGGTGGGAAAGCTTTTTGTAAATTATGAAATAGTACAAAATAATTAAGTTAGTTTGCATCAGACTATTCCCAGCATTATTCTACTTCTTTATTTTACTAAAGAGTTGCCTGTGGTCTGGTAGTCTGTTATGATGTTTCTTAAATTGTTCATCAAAGCCTTAAGATAGAATTGGAGATGATGAAAAATGATTGCCCTCAGTATGTCTTCTTTCTCTGGTAGATTCACACGCCCCTCTCTCACTGTGCAGTACTATTGTTTTCCTTCTTTCTTCTTATGCCCACGAGCCCCTGCGCATGACACACGGTATCATGTTGAGAATAGACATGTATAAAAATGAAATGTTCATTAACAAAGGTCTGCTGAACTCTTCCGAGGCAGCCATTTGCCTGTTGATAGAAACCAACACATAAGAAAATGTCTTACTTTAGGTCAGCTGTTGGCAGAGTTGAAATGATCATTTTACAGTTATTAAAGGCCTACGGGGTGGTAGGTTCTGCTGCGAACATATAATAAATGTCCTCCCTGACCTAGAATATTGGAATTACTAGGTGCAATTATAGGTTCAACACACATGTATTGTACTTGCTTTTAAATGTGTAACTGTGTCATTTCACCTGAGCCATAAATTCATAGTAAAAACAATGTGGTTTTTACAAAGATTATTTTATTTCATTTCCATTTCTCCACTTAGTAAGAAGATAAACTTTAAAATCTGAAACGACATAGAATAAAATTACAGTGAACCAGAGTGTGGGGTGGAGGTTCAGGTTGGGGATAATTTGTTGGGATGAAGAGTATGGCTCTTGTATTTTTCTTGTCTCATGTTCTTTAACTCCCTATTATTCAGCAGAAACTATTGGCATGACTCCTCAATGGAAAATTCCTTGCATTATGTTGATGGTAAAGCATGAATCAAAGATTTTAGGCTGTGGTATTCTAACTTCTATTGTCAAAAGCTATCAGCACTGGGTACCTGGTATAAAAGGGTAGCTTCTTTGCGATTTTAAACATATGTCCTTTCATCATGAGTGGTTTGAGGTGCAGGCCCATGGCTGTATGGTGTGCCAACACTTAGTTTTCAGTCATTTGTTCATTCTACAAGTACAGTGTGTCTCACATGTGCCAGGCCCTGTACTAGTGGGGTAATAGCATTTCAAATAAAATCAATATGATGTTTCACTTTATGGAGCATATCCCTTAGCAAGGAAGATGGTCATTAAACTAATAATCAGGTCTGCCTCTAACATTTGTGGGGTTTGGGGCCAGAATACAAATGTAAGCCACATACCAAATATTTAAAGACTTAAAAGTGATCTATTAAGCCATGCCTTGGCTCTGTTCATGCTCTCATGCTCTGGGGATTACTACCATGATCTGGAGGCTAAAAGGGCCTCGGTCTTTTTAGGTGTCCCTGAGTGGCAATAAGAAGCTGTTGGCACAAAGGAGGATAGAGTTGGGCTGGACCCAGGAGTCCTGTGTGAATGAACTCACCTGAACCTGGCCTGGGACATCACTCAGGTGGCCAGGGAACTGCAGTAGGAAGCCTCCAACCCTCGAGTCTCACTTTCTCACTTCCCCTTTCGGGTGGTCCTAAGCACTCATCACCAGATGAGAGGGATGGAACGTAGTTATCCGGGAAATCCCATCTGGCCTGAGTGCTCTGGGGTGGACACCTCACCTCATTTCCCAGGCAGAAGCTGAGGTTTTCTATTTCCCAACACACGCTCACTTGCTCTCAGCCCTCAGTTTGGTCAGGGTGTGCCTCATCCATAACTCACTCAAAAACAGAAGAAAATCTCAGTAGTTTTTCTTTTCATACTGACAAAAAAAATGTACATACATTTTGATATTTATGATATGCATGCTTCTTTAAAACAAGCAGCCCAGGACAGAGCCCCACTTGCTTGGATTTACATGGCTCTGCCAATAACATTACACATAAATGTGGAGTTATAAGCTTTGAGCTTTGTAAATTCTAAAGTTTGTACCTGCAATTTCTAGGATAAGATTTCGTTTATTATTCTCTCTGTATTTTTCTTCTATTATTTTTTTCTTTCTTTTTTTTCTATCTGTTTCTTTAATGACAATGCTAAATGCCACTAAGAAAACAGAGAGCTGGGAGGCAGTATGTGTGGGGACCTAGTTTAGAAGTGTACTGATGGGCTGTGGGTATCAGGCAAACCTTCCTGAAGGAAGTAATATTTCAGCTGAGACTAGGGTAGAGCCTGTGATTGATGCCCTAGTCTAAGTAACATTCTCAACTTGACTACCAAGTTGTAGAGATTACGAGAGAGGATTTTAAAAAACTTAATCTTTATGTTTAGTTTCTTTTTATAAAAGTGATACCTATTCATCATACAAATAATTGAGTAATACATAATTACTAAGGTAAATAAATGCGACTATTTTCTATATGGTAAAAAGTTGACTATTTCCAGTAAGTCCATCTCTCAAAGTAAATTTGAAAAATACAGGATGATTTCATTTTTCTTTAGATTTTTTTCTCATGCATATATTAATTTTTCTGCTTTGTATATAAAACAATCACCTATTATTTTGTAATCTTTCACTCCTCCAAGGCCATCTTTTACTCCTCTTTGCCATCTTCATAGTAACTGCCAGCTGATTAATCATCTGTGTTTCATCTCCCGGCAGTGGGGTCTGCAGAGGACTCTGTGTGTCGATGTGCGTTCCTTTCTATTGGGTAGATAAATGTGGGTAAGCAAAGATTTAAGTTGGACTTAAAGCTAAGATCCATATAGGTTTTGTGTCATTTGGCGTGGACTCGACTACTTCTAGATCACGTGTAAAATCTAATAGGTTGGAAAGGATTGCAGCAGCTCAGTTATAGTTCCAGTCCCTGAATGGTTTCCTTCTGCTGGGGACCCTGTCTTCTTTCCCTACATATGTGTATCTGTGAGCACAGTCCAGGCAGCTCTGCCAGCATGGTCCACACCAGTTGGTGGATTCTCTCTTGTTTTATGAGCTCTTGTCACCTGTGTTGATCCCAGGACTGAATTTAGAGGGTTCAATTTCTGCCTCATTTACAGACTACTTCACTTCTCAGCATCCTCGAAACATAAGATACTAGCATTTGCTTTGTCCCCCTCCGCGGTCCCTGTGAAATTACACTGAGACAGTGCGTGTGAATGAGCTTTATAAATTTTAAAGTTTGTACCTGTAATTTCTAGGATAAGCTTTCATTTAACTGAGAAATCCCTGCTTCTCTCTTGTTATTTTTTTTTTCTATCTGTTTCTTTAATGACCACTTCCAGTGTACTATTTCTTAGGAAGCATGTTCTGACCCAAATAAGACAGTGGATATTAATGCAACCAACATAGCTATACTCCATATAGCAAAATTGTATGCATAATTTCACATATAAGTTCTTTTTTTATTATACAGCCTAAAATTTATAAGTAAGTTTTAGGTGCGATGAAAAGAACCCACATTTTTAATCAGTAGGCAGCTAATTTTTTTTTATGGTTGATATAGAATTATGGTCTATTATCTATAGTTTGCTGCAAATAATGCCTAGGAAAGGTTTTAGATGATTCATTAGGTGGTAATTTAGGTCCATGCATATTATTATTGTTAATTAATGATAATAAAAACAATTCAAATGTCAGAATAGGGTAAAATGACACCAAGTTTGATAGGCCTTCTTGAAAAGCTTTCATGTACCCCATAGATTTGAAAGTTTTGTTTGAGTGATTTTGTTGACCACTTTGTTAATCTCTGAAGCTAAAGCCAAGATGAGTTATCACTCATTTAATGTGTAGGCTGCTTGTTCCCCCACCCCCCCAATTGTAAATTATACAATCTCAACTTCTACAGCCAGCATTTAATATATCTGACTTTATTGCTTTCCATTTTATGAAAATTAATTACAGTTCACATTCTGACACTGAAATTAAAGGGTAAGCACTAAATCTTGTACACAACAATAGGAAATTAAGGGCACATTTTTTATTATCAGAATAACGAAGATCAGGGATGCTTGGTTGTTTTTTTTTTTTTCTCTCTTAAAGCACTGGAAGTGAGATAAAACCAGATTTAAGCAAGATATTTTCCTTCCATAACTTGTGCCATAGCAACATGAAAGCCAGAATGGAATCATGATATTTTAAAAAAGGAAACTCCAACTCTCTGTGTTTTATGCAGAAGGAAATTGTTTAGTGATAATATCTTGGATTAGAGAATTCTGTTTCTATGGTATGTTTTACCAGGGAACCAGAAAATTTAGGAGGAGGTGAGGCAGACCAGTCTCTGTACAAATATAGACCAACTTCAGTGGATTCAATGAAAGTCTAAAAAAGAAAAAAGTGATTTTGTAAAGGTGAATGTAAGGACTAATGAAAAGAGCTTGAAATGCACATGTAGTTTACTGCACATATGTGCTTTCTATGCTAACTTACCTTTGAAACCACAGGATTTTGAAGAGCAGCAACCATATATAATATTCAAGTTTATAAGCACCTCACAGTTTGCAAATGCAAAGGTGTAATGCTTATGTTCCCCCTTCTCCAAATTTATATGTGAAAATCCTATCCCCCAACGTGACCTCCAAATTTTGTGTATTGAAAAATTAACTCTCCAATTAATATCTTGATGGCATTTGAAGGGAGGCTTTGACAGGTAATTAGGATTAGTTAAGGTCATATGACTGGTGGCTTTGTAAGAAAAAGAAAGGAGGAGGAGGAGAAGGAAAAGGAAGAAGAAGGAGGAAGAGAAGGAATAATAATATTATTATATTATTAAAATATAATAAAGGAGAAGGAAGAAGAAGAAGAAGAAGATCTCTACTGAAGAAGAAGAAGAAGATCTCCACTGTCATGGCTGCCTGCCATGTTATGACATGGCAAGAAGACCCTCACCAGATGCCAGTGTCATGCCCTTGGGCTTCCTAGCCTTCAAAACCATAAGCAAAATAAGCTTTATTTTTCTTATAAATTACTCAGTCTGTAGCATTCTGCTATAGTGACAAAAATGTACTAAGATAAGAGGAGATTAAATTGTGAAGAGGAGCCCTTATGATTGGGATTGATGCCCTTATAAAAAACACCCATGAGAGCTAGCTAGCCCCCCTCACAATGTGAGGACCCAGAGAGAAGGCACCATCATTGCCAGAGCAAGCAGGCTCTGGCCACACACCAAATACACTGGCAACTTGATGTTGTACTTTCCAGTCTCCAGAACTATAGAAATAAATTTCCATTGTTTATGAACCATGGTTTATGTCATGGTCTGCTATAGCAGCTGAATAGATTAAGACAACAGTGTAGTTTCAGATATATCACTTAATTTAGCACTCACAATAATGTAGTGGGAAAGGTATTTTTTAATAGATCAAATAACCGTGCTCATGCTATATAGTATTATATAGTCAGCGGTTTCCAAATCTTTTTTTTCTGTCATGGATACAGTAAAAAAAAAAAAAAAAAAGTAAATAAATAAAATTAGGACAAATTCCCATATATAAAACATAGG
>NW_003852434.1:5620118-5624191 GCF_000181295.1 Otolemur garnettii
TTGACACATGTCAACCCAAATTAGTCAATGTTACCATATTTCATGAATCAAATGGTGTTAACTACAAGTCCCTTGTCATGTGTCTGATGATCCATGAGATTCTTCCACTGAAAAATATAGTGCATTGTAATGTTTTTGAGCTTCTAAGTTTTGAGAAACAAAAAATTTTCCCCCTAGAGCAACATGGACATACACCTGAAATTTTGTGTAATTGGCTTGACTCAAAGCTATGATCCCAATTCTGCTATGTTGACAATCACAGTTGCTACTATGGATACATGACTCCTTGGATTTAAATTCCATTCAGTTAATTCAAGTAAATTCACTGTTTTCACTGAGTGTTGAATGCCATACTAGCTGCTAAGAAGAACTGTGCAAAGAAAACACAAACACCTTATTCTCTATGAGCTTATTGTCTAGTGAGAGAGTCTGATAGGTAAGGAGAGAGTTGTGAGAAATGTGAAAAATATTTTGAGATCAATAGCACCAGGTCCCACTCTAAGACATAAAAGAAGAATTTAAGTCAGGTGTAGGAAGTGATTTTTAAAGGAAGTGATCTTGGATAATAAGCAAAAATTGTAAGTTTGGAAGGGGACCTCTGGAATAGCAAAGCAAGGAGCTAGTTAGCTTTCTTTTCAAAAACCAATGATAAAACTAGACAACACCATTTATAGATTTTGGAAATTAATCAAAGGCATGCAACAAATTTAGACATATTTATTCAAGAAAAACAACTGAATCTTGAGTAACAGTATTTGGCATTTTAGCTCATTAGGTCTACTGGCACAGAAGTCTTACCAGGTTAGTGCAAGCTGTAAGAACTATTTGAGAGGATTGACTTAATTTGGAGCAGGTGTGTGCCTTGGGGAATTGTTGTAAACAATAGCAATCTCAGTAGTGGAAAACAATCAGAAAAGGTCAGTCACACAGCTGGCTTGAGGTTGACTTTGGGTTGGGGTAAGCAACAGACTAGTTGACTGGATAGAAATTTAACAAGGAGATCCATGTTTAGAAGGATGCACCCTTGTAAAAGGTTATACACATCCTCAAGGGAGACTAGAGAGGCTCTAGCTATCTACTGGTCCCTGAATCAATGCGAGGCCTAAAACATGATCAAAGAAGACATGAAAAGACCCAGAAAAAACAAAAACAGAACAAATTTTTAAGCTGCCTGAATTTTGAATGCATTCAATTTTTACTGGCTTAAGATGTTTAAGCACAACTTTTAACCAGCTTTTGACTGATAACTAAGCTATGCTGATTGACAGACAAACCCAAAGAAGACAGGCTTAAATATTAAAATGTCAAAACAAGGTTTAAAAAACAACAGAGTCAGCAGAGACATCAGTAGCCACACACTATAAGGATAACAGACTCCATAGTATTGATTAAATCACTAAGGAAATGATAACTTCTTGGCAGGGGTGGAGGGGAGGAAGAGCAGAGTCTAGAATTGCTATGTTATTTAAAATGCTCAGTTTTCAGCCCCAAATTATGAAACATGCATAGAAATAGGAAATTGTGACCTACACACAAGAGAAAAAAAAAAAACACTTAATAGAAACAGTCTCTGAGAGGTCTCAGTATTGGACTTCGTAAAGAAAGACCTCAAATCAGCTATTTTAAATACATTCAAAGAAGTAAAGCCAATCATGTTTAAAGAAACAAAGGAAAGTATGTCAATGATGACTCATCAAATAAGGAAAATCAATTAAAAGAGGAACCAAGTGGAAATTTTGAAGTGGAAACTATATTAATCAAAATGAAAAATTTTCATGAACTAGAAGAAAACAAAATCAGAAGAATTAAAGATGGATCAACAGAAATCATAATGGAAAAAAAATATGAAGTAAAATGAACAGAGCTTCAACATGGGATGCCATCAGAGACATCAACATATGTGAAATGAGAATGCCATAAGGAATATAGGTGGAAAATGGGAAAATAATATTACACAAAATTTTAAATAAAACATTAATTTACATAATCAAGAAACTCTGTAGAATTAACACAAATGGTTCTACTCCCAGACCCAACATAGTCAAACTGTTAAAAGCCAAAGGAAAAGAAAAAATTTTGAAAGCAGCTAGAAAAAAATGGCTCCTCTACAGGGAATCCATAATAAAAATAACAACTGACTTCTCATATGAATGAATGGAAGCTAGAAGACAATGGGATGACATACTCAAAGTGCTCAAGAAAGAGGAAAAATCCTATTAAACAGTACAAACATATTTTCTCTTTTCTTCTCATACCTGATTTAAAGCATAATTGCATAAAGCAGTAATTATATAGTATATTGTTGTGATCACAACATGTAAAGATTTAATTGATTTTATAATAGTAGGACAAGTGAGGCAGAGAAAATGGAACTATTTGGATCAAACTTTTTATATTTTATTAAAATTAAATTAGTATTAATCTGAAGTAGATTGTGATAAATTATATTGTAATCCCCAAGGCAATCACTAAGAAAAAAACTAAAAAATTTATTTAAAAAATCAACAAAGGAATTAAAATGGTTAACAACAGAAAATACCTAATTCACCCCACAGAAGGCTGTTTAAGAGAAGCAGAAGAACAAAAAAGATATGAGAACTATAGCAAACAAATATTCCAATGCCATGTGTACATCCAACCATATCAATAATTACATTGAACAGAAATGGATTAAACATTTCAGTCAAAAAACAGAATTAGATTGGATAAAAAAACAAGATTCAATTATATAATATCTACAGAGGCATACTTTAAATTCAAACACTGAATAGATTTAACATAAAAGGATAGAAAAATATCTTAAGTAAATAGAAAATATGAGAGACTGGGATTAGCTATTGTAATATCAGGAAAAAATTGTATTTTAAGAGAAAGATGTTACTTGAGAAAAGGGGGACATTTTGTAATGATAAAAAGTTTGACTATTAAGGAGATATAATAATTAAATATGTGTGAGACCTAATACAGAATTTAAAAAATATATGAAGCAAAACCAAAGAAAATTAAAAAGAGAATTCAACAATAACAAATGAGGACTTTAATATCATATTTTTAATATGAATAGAACAACTAGACAGATAATAGGCCAAGATGTACAGGATTTAGCCAGTGCTATCAACCAATTTGACTTAACTGATATCTACAGAATATTCAACAGCAAAATACATTTTCTTTTCAAGTGCACATGAAGCATTTCCCAGGACAGAATACATAGTGGACCACAAAATAAATCTCAATATATTTAAAAGGATTGTAAGGATTTAAGAATCGAAATCATGCAAATTATGTTTTCTGATCACAATGAAGTTAAATTAGAAATTAGCAACAGAGAAAGTTTGGAAGTCTATAAATCTATCAAAATTAAAAAAAAAATCCTTCATATCTAAATTACTCCATAGGCCAAAGGGGGAGGGGGGAAACACAAGTGCATTAGAAAATAATTTGAATTGAATGAAAATAGAAACACAATGTGTTAAAATTTATAGCATATAGCTAAAAGAGTGATCAGAGGGAAATTTACAGGTATAAATGCCTATATTAGCAAAAGGGAAAGATCACCTATAAATAACCTGAGTTTCAATCTACAGGAACTTAGAAAAAGAAGAGCAAACTAATCCCACAGCCAGATGAAGGAATGAAGTAGAACATAAAATGAAAAACGGGAAAGCAATAGAAAGAATTGACGAAACTGAAAGTTAGTTCTTTATATAGCACAATGAACAAAAGTGAGACAATCACATAAATAGGTGTAGAAAAATAATTTGGCAAAGTCAAGCACCCATTCAATAACAAAAATTCTCAACACACTAAAAATAGAAGTGAACTTCCTCAATCTGATAAAGGGCATGTATGAAAAGCCAACAGCCAGCATCATACCTAATTATGAAGGGCTAATTGCTTTCCACCAAAGATAAGGAACAAGATAAGCATGTCTGCTCTCATCATTCATATTCAAAATTGTACTGAATACTCTATCCAGCAAAACCAGGCAAGAAAAAGAAATAATGGTACCTAAATTGGAAAAGAAATAAAATTGTCTTTATTTAGAAATGACATGATTCTATACATTGAAA
>NW_003852434.1:5626980-5628335 GCF_000181295.1 Otolemur garnettii
TCATATCATCTGCAAAGAGTGAAAGTTTGATCTCCTCTGACCCTATATGGATACACTTGATTGCTTTTTCTTGTCTAACTGTGATGGCTAAGACTTCCATTACAATGTTGAAAAGTAGTGGAGACAATGGGCAATCTCACCTGGTTCCTGATCTGAGTGGAAATGATTTCAATTTAACTCTATAAATATAATATTGGCTGTGGGTTTGCTGTAGATGTTATCTATCAGTTTAAGAAATGTCCATTCTATACCAATTTTCTTAAGTGTTCTAATCATGAAAGGATGCTAGATATTATCAAAAGCCTATTCTGCATCGATTGAGAGAATCCTATGGTCTTTGTTTTTTAATTTGTTTATGTCATGATTTATATTTATAGATTTACATATATTAAACCAGCCTCGAGACTCTGGGATAAAACCCACTTGGTCATAGTGTATAATTTGTTTGATGTGTTGCTAGATTCTGTTTGCTAAAATCTTGTTGAATATTTTTGCATCAATATTCGTTAGTGGTATTGGTCTATAATTTTCTTGTTAGATCTTTCCCTGGTTCGGGGATCAAGGTGATGTTTGCTTCATAGATTATGTTGGATAGTATTCCTTCTTCTTCTATATTTTGGAAAAGGTTAAGTAATATAGGTACTAGTTCCTCTTTAAAGGTTTGGTAGAATCCTGATGTGAAGCCATCTGGTCCTGGGCTTTTCTTTTCAGGGAGATTTTGTATATTTGATGCTATTTCAGAACTTGATATAGGCCTGTTCAACATTTCTACTTCACTCTGGCTAAGTTTGGGAAGGTGGCATGCTTCTAAGTATTGGTCTATTTCCTTCAAATTTTTGTATTTCTGAGTTTCTTGTAATATTCATTAAGGATTTTTGAATTTCTGAGGAGTCTGTTGTTATTTCTTCTTTGCCATTTCAAATTAGAGATTTTATTCTTTTTTTCCTGGTTAGGTTAGCCAAAAGTTTATCTATTTTATTGACCTTTTCAAAAACAACTTTTAGATTTATTGATTGGTTGTATAATCCTTTTGTTTTCAATTTCATTTAACTCTGCTCTAATTTTGGTTATTTATTTTCTTCTGCTGGGGTTGGGGTTGGAATATTCTTCCTTTTCCAGTTGCTTGAGATGTCCCATTAAGTTAACTTCCTCTCTTTCCATTCTCTTGAGGAAGGCTTGCAGTGCTATAAACTTCCCTCCTAAGACTGCCTTTGCAGTATCCCAGAGGTTCTGGTAATTTCATTACCGATGTCTTCATTACCGTTTTGTTTCAAAAATTTGGTAATTTCCTTCTTAATCTCATCTATGACCCAGCTGTCATTCAGCATAAGGTTATTTAGTTTCCATGTTTTTGT
>NW_003852434.1:5628467-5651982 GCF_000181295.1 Otolemur garnettii
TTTAAATCTAAAATTTCTTTGCTGAGTTTCTTATTGGAGGATCTATCTAACACTGCCAAAGGGGTGTTAAAATCTCCAACTATTATGGTGCTAGAGGAAATCAAGTTGCTCATGTCTGGTAGAGTCTCTCTTATAAATTGAGGTGCATTCTGTTTTGGTGCATAAATGTTAATAATTGAAATCTCATCATTTTGAGTGTTACCCTTAACAAATATGAAGTGACCATCCTTATCTTTCCTTACTTTTGTTGGTTTAAAGCCTATTAAAGCCAAATAAAATTGCAACACCTTTTTTTTCTGATTTCCATTTGCCTGAAATATAGATGACCATACCTTCACCCTGAGCCTACATTTATCTTTTAAGGTAAGATGAGATTCTTATATGCAGTAGATATATGACCTGAGTTTTTATATCCAGATATCCAGTCAGCCAATTCATGCCCCTTATAGGACAATTTAAACCTTTCATATTAATTGAGAATATTGATAAGCCTGGTAGAATTTTGGGTACTGAGTTTTTTTGAAAGTTCAGTGGACATATTTAATTTTTTAACCACTGTGAAAGTTGGGATTTGATCAAAAATTTCTGAGTGAGTTTACTTTGGTGGTAGAAGATTGTGCTGGTCATTTTGGAGGATAGGTCTGAGAATATCCTGGAGAGCTGGTTTAGTTATGGATTTACTTCACCATTAAAGTGTTTAATTTCTCCATCATAAATGAAACTCAGTTTCACTGGATACAGGATCCTGGGTTGAAAATTATTTTGTTTTAGGAGATTAAAATTCAATATCCACCCTCTTCTAGTTTGAAAGGTTTCAGCAGAGAGATCTGCAGTCCTTCTAATATTCTTCCCCTTATAGTTATGATTTTCTTATGTCTGGCTGCTTGTAGAATTTTTCTCCTTCATGTTAACTTTTGCAAAGTTAATTATAATGTGTCTGGGAGATGTCTTATTTGGGTTGAGTCATGCTGGGGTTCTTAAACTGTCTGCTATCTGAATTTCAGAATCTCTTGGTATGTCTGGGAAGTTGTCTTTGATTATCTCATGGAGTAGAGCATCTGGGCCTTTCAAAGCCACCTTGTAGCCTTCAGGAATTCCTATAAGGAGGAATATTAGTTTTCTTTTAGTTTTTAATATTCCTATAAGGAGAATATTAGTTTTCTTTGATTATCCCAGAGCTCTTTAAGAGAATGACTCATTTTTGTTCTCCACTTCTCTTCTTCTTTCAGATTTTGGGAGCGTTCAAAAGCTGTCTTCAATGTCAGAAATCCTTTCTTCTGCCTGCTCCATTCTGTTACTGAGGGATTCTACTCAGATCTTTGAAGGCTGCAAATTCTTGTCTCAATATGTCAAAATCTTTTGTGATTTTTGTCTTTGAATTCATTGAATTCTCGAGAGAACTTTTGAAATGCTCCTTGAATTTCTAATTCCAACTTTACATCCATTCTATTAATCTTATTTGCAATCCAAATTCTGAATTCAATATCTGACATCTCAGCCATTTGTTTATGAATGGGATCTTCTAGTGTGTCCACCATGTAGTTCCTTGGGGGAATTGATCTGCTTTGATTATTCATGTTGCTGGAGTTTTTCCACTAATTCCACCCCATGATTATTTTACACCATTGGCTAGATGAGACATAAGGTGAAGTTAGGCTGGGGGCTCCTGGAGTAGGGATTAACCAGTCCTTTATCTGTACCTTTTCCTCTAGAGCTTTGTAGAGGATGCACACAGTGCTATGGCCTGAGACATTGGGGATCTGCTTGGTTTGGTGGGGCTAAGTGGCTCTATCTTATTTTCAGCTGGTCTCTATCCAATCCTAGTGAATCAGTAACTATGGGCTGAAGTCTCAGCTGTGGAGAAATACCAGCAACTAAGTCACCCCGTCCCCCATGGGCAACAACTAGAAAAGGAAAATCAAACCTTCCCACAACCACACATCCAGGATACCACTTTAGATAGTCCCTGGGTGGTTGGCCCATGTCAAGCATTCCAAATCAGTTGTCCCAGTCAATACCCAAGTGGAAGAGTTCAAAAGGTCTTGAGCAACTAGATAACAGGGTCAGCTGGCAGCTTAAGGATGACTTGTTCCAGTGCTCTGTGGCGTCAGAAGGACCCAATCAGCAAATGAATTATTCCAGGAAGGTTGATGCCTCCTTCCCCACTTTGCACCTCTGTCACACCCAGTCACTGGTAACCCCACAGGGCTGTGACCCAGTTCTATCCAATGAATAGATGCTCTAGGGGTTTGCGCCTACCTGAGTCAAAGAGAGATCTATGTCTCCTCTGCCAGACTGCCACACTCTGCCACCAGCCTGCAGGGGGACCTGAAGGCTGACAACCTCAGGTGCTTAATGGAAGCTAGGGTGGTTCACTCAGTTCCAGCCCTGCCCCAGATTGATCTTGCTGTATATTGTTGCAGATTAGTGTTTCTGTCCCGGCTGTATTCCCCTGTGGGAATATAGGCTCTGTTTGAGTTCACAGAAACTGCTGCTCAGCCCTGCCCTGTGCCACTGCCATTGTGCCAATTGTCATGGAGCTGGTGTCTCTGTCTTGTCTGTACTCTGTGTTGGGGTGGGCTCAGTTAGAGATCACTCTTAGCTCTCAATGTCTGTTTCTCCCTGGGCTTTTACTGTTGCCCCACCTGCTTTTGTCTCAGGTATGTTCCTGTGGGGGCCCGGTGCTTCTTAGGCTCTCTAAAGCAGCACTTCTGACTCATACTTCCCCTAGTGAGGAAGTACCATCACGACACGAGTGGTGGTTGTCAGATTTCCCCCAAGTCAACTTTCCTTCCTAACCCCATGTTGGCTTATCTCTCACTTAATGTGCTCTTGTCTCTAAGGAATAAAGGCAACCAGGCTGAATAAAAGCAACAGGGTGATTGTGTGATGGGGACCAGTGGTTCCCAGACACTGGGTTAAGAGGCCACAAAATTGATTTCACTTGAGAGCAAATTCAGATCTGAACCCAGTTTTTCAGAGGTGAAAGAGATCTATTGATTTTCGTCACAGTCAGTTTAAAACTGAAATGATCGCCATTTTAACTGTGTCAGACTGAACAGATCTGTTGGAAATGAGTATCATTGGCACTGGAAGGTGTTTTTCTTTTGACTGAATTCTATATTGTACATCTTAGATGGAAAATAAAGTAATAAGACAGTGAAAAGCAGCTGGGAAATTCCATGCTTGGTATTATTTACCTCTCCAGATAAATGAAGCAGCCAGGATGGGAGAGCAGTTAATTTACAGAAATGCCTGCAATACCTGAGTCTTCCCTGAGTGGAAAGAATTCACCTAAGTCACAAGCAGATCACTCTATGTGCCCCACATCATTTTTGTAAACATCTTGGCTGATCTAGCTATTGATTTTTTGCAGAACGCAAGAGCCTTCTCTGGGTGTATAGAATAGACATCCCTGACACTTGTGGGAGGTTCTTGGCAGAATTTTGTTTGAAGCCAAATATTGAAAGTTAAATATTACAAGACTATTTCTGGAAAGTATAAGAAATAGTATGATGTTTTAAAATGAACCTACATTTCATTCATAAAAATTAAATTCTGATGTTAGTCCTTTTTCTTAGGAAACATCAGGGACCTGCTATCTCTTCAGTGAATGTGTGTTCAAAACTGGCCAAGCTTAGTCTCACCACTTGAGGAGACTTCATGGGTTTTTCCTAGAGATGTAGAATTTTCTTAAAGTCACTCCTTATCTAAAGAAAATATATATCTGTTTATGTATCTTTGGTTTCTGAAAGTGAACAAATAGAATTGACTACCTTTCTTAAGAATCTGAATTCTATTTTCTATAGTATTCCAATCACAACCATTGTGTTCACTTTCCAATATATTTTATCAAAGGGATGAAATTATTTTGCCAATTACAAACTGTGCCTTTTCTTGCTGTGACCTCCCTTTCTACTCATTCTTCTTTTTTCTCTATCATTGCCATCATCCCTGTTGTTTCTTTATCATGCCCACTTTTTGAGTCCTATTTCATATAATCTGTGTATTTGTGCATGTTATGTATATATATATATTTGTGTGTATGAATATATATATATGATACATTAAAGTATAAACAAAATACTCCCATCACTGTTATCACTGTATGTGTGTTGGTTCTAGTGGTGGTGGGCAGAGGGGAGAGAAAAATATCTATCATGGTCCTTTTTTAATCACACTTTTGTAGGTGATTTATTTATGATATCTTTCTTAATCTTTACAAAACAGCATAAGAGGCATATTGTTATTCCCAGTTTATCAATTAAGAAATGGAGATTCAACTAGGCTAGGTCAATTGTTTGAGGTGAGATAGCTATTAAGTGGATTCTCAGTGTAAGTCTTTTGAAGTAATAAACCTCTGTTTTTCCTCAAAACTGTGTTGCTCCCAGGTACATCTATAATGCAGTTTAAGCACCCATTATGGTCCAGTCCTGGCATTCAAAGAATGTATCTATGTAGCAGGGTAAAGATGTTTACAGATCATCATTGCCCCATGTTCCAGGGCTTCATCATAACAGCGTATGCATCATGGGATATGGTTGAGGGCACTTGTAGAGAAAGTCTACAACTGCGTTTTTTGTTGTTGTTGTTGAGACACAATCTCAAGCTATTGCCCTGGGTGGAGTGCTGTGGTGTCATAGCAACATCTAACTCTTAGGCTCAAGCGATCCTCTTGCCTCAGTTTTTCTATTTTTAGTAGAGATGGAGTCTTGCTTTTGCTCAGGCTGGTCTTGAACTCCTAAGCTCAAGCTATCCACCTGCCTCAGCCTCCCAGAGTGCTAGGATTACAGGCATGGGCCACCATGCCCAGCCCTACAACTGCTTTTTTTCAACTGAAAGTTACAGTTTGAGCTATCTAGTAATTGTCACTAAAACTACATACATTTAGGCATATTTTAGCCACTAAATGCATCCAGAAATTAGAAAAGCAGTCCCGGGAAGAAATTACCACACATTTAAAATGTCAGTCCATCTAAACTTCTTTATCAGTGACTTAAAAGGTATTTCTTGATCATTTAAGTGGTACGCTATATCTTGTTCCCTTATGTACTACTTGTGGCTCATGGTTAGAGTCCAGTTATTCTGTATAGGTACAAAATCTCTTGATGTATCTTTCCACATGTCCAGAATGAAGAGGGAAAAGTTCAAATCAGATCTTATAGAGAATGGCCAGGTGAGGGATAGGTCATACAAAACCAAACATTAAAACCAGGTAGATTAGAAGGCTGAGGTGCCATGGCACTGATGACAGAGTCCAGGGAGGTCCTCTGGTCCTTCCTTAGGCAGAGGTTGAAGTGGAATCTGTAAGACTTTGAATTTCAAAGGCTTCAAGTAATGCTGAAGGCTAGGCCTGCTGTATTCCTTGGTAATGCATTAGTAGCGCCTGTGGAATTTTTAATGCATCCTAAATCACTGTAGATGTATTGACCTAGGGTTTTGAAACCTGTATTTTTAAAAAGTTACTCCCCCTCAAAATATTATGGGAGGGGGGGTGGAGACAAGGAGAAAGAGGGAAATGAAGCACAAATAAATCAAATCAAGTAAAATGCTAACTGTTGGTAACCCTCAGCACAGGGTGGCAGCGCTGTGCTGGAGCTGGCATGAACTTGCTTATGATTCTCTGGGTCTCTTCCCAACTCCACATCAGTGACTTCAAAATTGGCTATGGTGGGAGTATTTACAGAACAGAAGTCAGCAAAAATGAGAAATAAAGGCTCCTCCTCAAGAGCTTGTTCACTAACACACCACTGAGTATATGGGTGCTGTTTTTAAAAATTACACCCTCCACCCCAAACCAAACCAAAAATAAAAGAAAAATGTAGTAATGCTATTGCAGCCTTCTTGGCATTCCCCCCAACCCCCCACTGAGATGTGGGAAGGACTGCACTGGACAGTAAGTTTCCTGAGGGCAGGGACCACATCTGCCTATATTCCTACTATTGTCAACATGTGACCTAGTGCTCTATGCATGAAAGACAACAAATATCTGTTGAATTAATGATAAAGTTTTCATTTTAAGACAATTTTATGCTGCCCACGTGTTATCTTAATTCAGGATGAGTGGAAGCAATGGAAAATGAAAATACATAGTTAATATTCTGCATGAAACTGCCTTTAATGCCTGTGGGGAGAAGGTATTTAACAAATGGAAAGTATAAAGTCCAAAATTAATCCCATCTTAACCTCAGGAAATGCATAAGGGAAGAAAATTCACATTACTGATTACACACTGGTACCTGACAGATAGAAATGAGATAATAAGTAGATATTGACTTCTGTTGAGGTGAACATCAAGATCTATTGACCTGAGAGGTAAATATTGACCGAGGTGAAGTCAAGGTCAATATTTGCCTCAAAGAACAGGAAATCTTAATGCTCACCAATATATAAAGGTTATATGTGAATTTTTACATATATTTTCCTGGTATAACATTATGAAAGCTCTATATTTTCTCAAGAAATGTACAAAAGTCTGTTTTAAAAGTTTGAGTTTCATACAAATAGTAGCTTTCAGTAAAAGGAATTTCCACTCTCTTCTCCACTGTTGACTTTTGCTGAGCCATCAGTTAAGAGAATTTGATATGGTCTGATTGTGGTACAGTAAAGGTTAACAAGAGTTTAATAGAACTCAAGCCATCCCTTAGGAGGGCATGAAGAACATCTTACAGAATCTTCTTGGTTTCCAGTGACATTTTCTCATGACTATCTTTGTCAATCATGACTCAAGATCTTTCTTTCTGTAACAACACATCTTAATCATGGAGTCCTAAGACCCAGAGCCTGTAAGGGTCTTCATCTAATCATTAGATTTTAATTTATTTCCTGAATTTAAGCTGGACTCTGTGAAAATATGACCCTGGGCCACTAAGCGCTGGTCATTCTGAATGTCTAGATAATATTTTCTGTGGGCTCCTGTGGGAGAAGAATGAATGAATCTTCCAAGGAGTGGAACATAATCACTCTTCATTCCTGTGTTCCTTGGAGAAGTCCCTGTCACTGTTGCTGGAAACTGCAAATCATCCAGAACTTAATGCCCCCAAGCTGCCAGTTACCATAGTAGCAGAGAGTTCAGACCAAGCCAAGAGGGAACTCCTCTACAGAGCCTGGCGACCCTGTTACCTGCAAGGTCACCGTTCCCTGGTGCTGCCTCTGCTGGTACAGGCCTTGTTTCACTTGGGAGCTATTTGAGTGGAAGCATTCTCACCTTGCTTTCTTTGAGATACTGCTCCTATATCATGAGGTCTGGTTTCTTGGCCTACAGGAAGACCGAGTCAAACAAAATTAAAGGTCCCTCAAAGTAAAGAAAATGTCAGTGTATTGCAACAACATGCATTTGGGGTCCCAGTTCCCTTTCAGTTCTGGTCAGCCCTTGAGGCTAAAGACAACACCCCACTTCTTCACTTCTATTTTGGCATCCAAGGCAGCACCCACGGGCAAGCAGATGGTCAACAGATAAGCACTGAATGACCCAGAGAGGGAGAGAATGGGAAAGACGCCCTCACTGTCTCCTTCTCTCCCGTTACCCCGGGGCCTTTGCAGAAACTCAGGAGGATGGGATTAACAGCATATGCTGCCAATGCAAAGATTTAAAAATCCCCACCCATCCCCCTCCCTCACGAGCTCGATGTTAATCTATGCATTGCCTGATTTTCATACATGCTGACTGCATAGCGATTTATTCTACCAGTGCCAAGGAGAAGAGTCACCCCCGGACTAAATGTAAAATCTTTATTCTCACCAATGTCTAAATCATTGTTTTCTCGCGGTCGAGATCATGTGGCACACATTATTAATAGCTCTGGTCTCTCCACCACTTGACACAGCGCTCCAGCTGTCATTCTGTTCCCTGGCTCGTATGATTCTTGTACTGGTGAAGTGCCAGGCCCGGGCCTAGCCCATCAGTCACTGTCACCCACCACCCAGTGATGAATAGCCTGGCTGTTGCCGTGGTGAGGCCCGGGCTCTGATTCACACACGCCTGACTTTTACCAACTTCAGCACGCCAGCTGAGGCCTATCCCAGCTGAGGAAGGCCGCAGTGACCTGGAAATGGCACCGCCTCTGCTCCCCAACTCTCCCTCGGCCCCTCCCCCTGCAGATTAGTTAAAAATGAAACAAATCCTAATGTGATCATGTCACTAATTATGCATTTAATTCAGTTATAAGGAGCTAATGGCTCCCTCAGTGACAGCTTTTACTGCTAAAAGGCAATTCATTCCTGAAACGGAGAAATCTAATTACACAAAATGCTTCATCCTAATCCTTTCAAAGAATAATCTTATTTGTAGACATTAACATCCCAGATGCTGCTGCTGTTTGTCCATTATGACAGTGTTTGTCCTGAATAATGTATAAATAGCTCTTTCTGGACAGTTGCATGTCACTAAATCAATACAATTTGCTGCCTTCTGTTACATTAAGTCGGCCTGGGCAGGCTGGAGAAAATTAACCTTTTGTTTTCCTCCCCTCCCCCTTTCTCAAAGGGCCTTCAGAATTAGAAATGAGAAAGGGATCAAAGGGGCCTGGGGTGGGATGACAGAGGACAGTGGAGAGAGAGAAGGAGTGGAGGAAGACAGGTACAAATGCATGAACAGAGCCGCAAACAGCAAAGAGAGGAAATGTCAGGTACGGAAATGCCACGAGATGAAGCCCGAGTGATAGGCGGGAGAAATGGCAAACTCGCGTGCAGATGATTTGGAATTACTCCAGCTGTGGACCTGTGGTGGTCCCTGGTCTCAGACTTCTTAATGCCAAATGGGGCCTTCTTTGCAATGGTGCGTTGATGTAATATAGAAACTTATGGGGGGTGGTGGCTGGTAACCACATGCATCAGTGGACTGTGATCTTGCTCAGAATGCCACTTCTATGGAAAGCACGCAGGGCACTGTAAAGGGGCAACTTCTATTTGTATAATTTGTGCTTTAACAAAGGATTTGCACGTACATAATTTCATTTGATGTACACACGTTTGAGAGGGAGGCATCAGGATTCCCAGGCTAACGGTGGGGAGACGGAGGAACCATGACTTGCCCAAGGTGGCTAGTTGGGGCTCTGTCTTCTATCTCTTGCTTTTGAGTTGAATCTTTCCAGGACTACACTACAGCTGACTCTGCATCATCTAAAACGCTGATGATTTGGGAAGTTCTCAGAGCAAGTGTGTTGCTCTGAGGTATTCATTTATTCATATTCAATATTCATAATATTTCATTTTAGGGCACCCCCAAATTTTGTTTAAGTACACACCCACACTCACACCCCAACACACATCCCTTTTTTCTGTATCAAACAAGAGTAGGTGAGTTTTACTGTGAAACTATTCAAGGATTCTAAGAGTATTGTGTGTATAAGTATAATTTAATTTCTAAATACTATGAATTCTCTTCTGAAATTTAGATAAGAGGTTTAGAAAATCTTTCTATTAGTCAATTCTTTAGGTTTTGTGTCCTGTACTGTCTCTGTTACAGCCTCTCAGTTCTGCAACTGTAAGATGAAAGCAGCTCTGGACAATAAAGAAACCAATGGTTGTGGAAGAGGCCACAAGCTGGATTTGGCCCTTGGGCTGTTTTTTGAAGACCCCTGGATTAGATGATATTTTCAAAAAGAAAAATTTGATCTGAAACAATTCTACTTGATTTGTGCATTTTACCTTTTTTCTTTAACATTTTTATCTTTGCTCCTGGTCTGTGCTTTTCCCCTCAATATTGTCTTATCATTAGAGTATAGAGAAGTTTATGGAAGTTCCTACAAATAAAAGTAAAATGGAAAAAGGGAAGTGAGCTGGGATATGTTCCAGTGTCCTTGTGGCTGCCTGATTTCTATTTAGTTCACTCCGACTGTTTTTGGTCAAATAGGCAGCATCCACTTTCATAGCTACAGTAGAGGCTGGTTTTGGTACCAGGAGTGGGATGAGGAAGAGGGTAAAATGCAATTATTGAGGCTGGTTAGGTTCTACTGTTTGAAACTTCCAACTAAATGCTTGCATGGATACTGTTCAGCAAAGAAAATAATTTACTATAAGGTAGGCCTGTTTTTAAAGGCATTTAGACTGGTGAACCACTAGGATTTCACCTTGCAGGAGTTTCAGCTGTAAGATGGTTCTTAGGACAATAGCACAAAGAGGGTTGGAGGCAGAAAAGAATGTCAGGTAAAGACACAAGCCAAGACCAAGATAAAAATTAAAAAATACAGATATATGCCCCTATTTATTTGCCTCTTAAGCTTATAATGTACAACAAACGACATCAGATCTTTACTATAAATAATTTCTTGGTTATCCAAGACACGCAGCGTTGACTTTTTGGAAGCCCACAGTAGCTCGCATTGGTGGATACAAGAAGCTATTTTGGGTAACTCTTCCATCAACAACAGAAAAGGAAAAATGTTGATCTTGAGAACAATAATTGAAGAAGAGGCTCAGAGAAATGACAGAAGAGTAAAGCCTTCAGGCTCTCCTTGATGAAATTACATGGGAGCTCCCTGAGGCAGTGCAGAAACTGCAGGGCATGAGGGAGACCCCTATGGGAGACTTCAGAACATTCTTTGTTTTTCTTTTGGTACAGCTCTGTGTCTTGTGTTATAGTCCCTTATTATTCTGCTACATAGTGTGATTTTCCCTGCTTCCTTCTTATTTCCATAGAAGTATATGTGAGAGACTCTATTCTGAAAGTAAATCTGTACCTGGCATCATTAGGGTCACTCTTGGGTAAAGCTTCAGGGTCTGTCTACTTCTTATATTACTGTACTGTCGTCCTAGGAACCTTAATTGTTGGTATCTTCTGCTCACGAGCACTGGTTTCTTTGAGATGAGCTCTTTGGCATCTAGAAAGCCATTCTCAATTCCTTGGCCTTGCAGTTTCTGCATTATCAGACTTTCAAAACAGTTACCACCAGTCAAATTGACCCTATTAATAATCCCATTACTGCTTGGGATATGAAATTTTTAGAGTAAAGTCAGTCAATCAACCGAGGCAAATGTTAATCCCAGACATAATAATCTGTTGTCTAGAAACAGGCAGGGCTTCTTGAGGGGTATCTGGGCATATTATGGAAAAGGAAGTATCGTGGGATGAGATGCAGAACAGAAAGTATTATTTCTGGAAAGTAATTTATTTGGGGTGCCCCTGTAAAGCATCAGGGCCAATGTCACTGAAGAGGGCTCAGATTAGCTGATCTGGTTGATTGGGCCTTAATCCATCACTGCTTGAGCCCCCTCAAATGTGTTATCACCAGGGATTTGTCTGGCTACATATGATTTCACACATCTGTCATCTAAATCACAGATCCAAATGCAAAGTCCAGCACTAGGAAACGTCACAGGCATTTGTGAAAATCCTAGGAGGAACTTGGGACCATAAATCAATGGATGGATTACAGTTCAATAGTATGACCTTCTCATTTATGATGAGATGATGTTGTCCACATGAATGCCTAGGTATTATGGTGATGAAGTCATAAAGATGTATTGGAGAGTAAACCTCTGTGGTTCTTCCCTATACCATTCTCTGAGTGCTGTCTCCAGGAAAAGAACCCTTTTAATTAAGATTAACTTGAAAAAAAAATAATAAGCCAAGTGAAAGCTTACTTGGCAATGTCTTTGTAAATGGGCCAGAGAAGTTCATTTTTCTTTTCTTTTTAGATGAGAGGGCAGTAATAGTAATGACACCAGAAACAAATATCTCTTCAAAGTTTGCTATAACTGCGCACTGTGTTAAGGCTTTCCATGTATCTCAGGAAACTGAGGCCCAGGGAGAGAGAAATCATATGCCCATGTGGCCTGGGCCAGGATCTGAACTTAGGTCTTCTTGACTCCAACCTTATGCCTCATCACAATGTAAGGAAAACTCATATCACAGCTGACTACTGTATTTAATAAGCAAAATGAAAGGGTTAGAATTTTTCCAGTGTGTCCATGAAGGGAGAGTTTTTGTCAAGTCATTTATTCTATTTGCTGACTCTAAGCATTGCGGAAAACATGTGGGGAAAGCGAGCCACTGTGCACCCTCTCAGCCATGACCCTGCTTTCTCACTTGCCCACTGAGCATGCCCAGTGCACCAACATGCTGTGACTACTGGCCCAAATGGTAAAGCCAGTGAGCCCACCCCAAGGCAGCATGTCTGGGGAGCTACATTGTATTAGACAATGGAGACTTTAAAAATTCCTAACAGGATCATGTTTAATACAAACTTTCTCATCATACTGGAAAGCAAAATAAAATAAGAAAACAAAGTATAGCACAAAACAAGAACTACCCAGTTCATGAACCTGGCTGGAGTTGTGTTGCAGGCATGTGTCTGGCACTATCCTGATGGCAGTGTCTAGAATAGTGGGTCTCAACCTTCCTAATGCTGCGATGTATTTTCATTGTTACAAAGGGGTCACGACCCACAGGTTGATAACTGCTGGTCTACAAGTACTGTCCAGCTAGCTCTTGGGAGGTGGGGACTGTATAAAGTAATTTTAATGCTCTTAGTAAGCTTTCTGGGAAAAAGAAGATACATCCTTTCAATACTTGTGGTAATTATTAGGAAATAAAATATTTCATAAATATTCATAAAATGTTCATAAATATTAGGAAAAATATAAAGATTTTCCTAAGATTGAAGGGTAACAGGCTAAAGAAACTTTCTGATGTTTCCCAGAGGAAAATTGTACAGACTTTTTTACAGATCTCAGAAAATTAATGGCTACAAAAAGAGGAATTTTGAAACTAAATGTAAGGCTCATCTATGTATTATAGCTGAGCAAAAGCTTGGACATCACTTGTTATCTTTATTTTCCTAACAGATAAGTCAAGATAGGGGGATAATGGCAATGTCAATATGACATTAGTTGTCTGTGTCAATTCAGTCAAATATCCAGTCACATTAATTGTTTGGCATCAAATGGAAAAATTAGTTGATTAACCCACATTTTCACATTTTAATCAGTTATTCTGGCAGAAAGAACTCAACTCTAGACAAAGAATCAAGATCACATAGACAAATTATAAACCTGATGATTCAAATGTTTAGGATTCCCACTCTAGGCGTGTATCATGCTTATTTATGCTACTGAGAGTGAGAACCCGCGTTCTCCCCTTTTGTTTAATTCAGAGCCCACACAACGTCAACCATCATAGTTTGACAACTTTTATTCTAACCACCAAAACTGACCTAGCAAATAAGCGAAGTTACCCTGGAAGTAGCCCTGGTTTCTTACATAGGAACCTTCCTAACTCCATAAGCTTTTTTCAGCTCAACGCTCTTTGTCTGTCACAGAACTAAGGGGATGGGCAGACTGGAAATGTTCATTTTCATTTTTCTAGGCAGAATCAATCCTCACATCTTCCACTTATCCCTAGAGAAAAGCAGTCAGGAACCCATATATTCATGATAAAATAAAATCAGATCACTTCACCCCCCCCCCCCTTTTCCCCTCTCCTGGAAGATTCTTGCTACTGGGGATGATTTCAGAGACAGTGTCCATGAACCCCCCAAGTGTTCAGATCTTGTGTGGACCTGACAGTGCTGGCATCTGTGAAGAGCAGAGGGCAGTATGATGCAGAAGCTATCGACAGGAATCAGCTTGAAAGCTGCAGCATGTGTTTTCCGGAGTCACTTTTCTTATTGCAACAGCAATTCACACGTATTTGCCCTGTGGCACCATCGGGCATGATGAGAAAGCCAGGAAACCTGGGACTCAGACATTATGGGAAAATAAAAGGAAGTTATTTTATGTTGTTCAATAATGTTATATTATTTTCTCTGTGATAGGGTAATTCATATACTCTACAGAAGATAATTTATGGATTAATGGCTTGAGATGGCAAATTTAACTTAAAAAGTATGTAACTTAAGCTGATGGATTTAATTTGTAATTCAAATGAGTATTTTGTACTTTCGCCCAGAGTCTTTAAGTCAATAGGCTTAAATAAGCAAACAAAAACTTCTCCAATCATTTCAAAAACATTCTCTTGGCTATATTACTTCAAGTATTATGACCCAAAGTGACATCAGCAAGTTAATTTTACTCTAATATCAGCCCCAGGGATTCTTTGAACTAGGATGTGCCACCCATATTTATCTTTTTGATGCCCTTTTCACCAGGTAAAATATTTCCAGGGAAGTTCTTTGTTCATTTTTATTTTCTCTCTTCAATCCTGCTCATTTTTTGTGCAGGCAGAATTTAGGTTAGACTTACTCATTTGACTGATTTATGATAAAATAATTATTTTCAGAAAAGACGAAGGTGGTGAAAATCTGGGGGAAAACCCTGGCTTAGGCTCAGGAAAAAGCAGCACCAAATTTTAGTAGTGACCATCATGTTGAGGGAATGGGACAGCTTAAAGCTGATCTTTCAACTTGAAGAAATCTGGAGTTCAAAATGCAGGCATGAGACATCCCCTTTCACTATTACTGCCTGACCCTTTCTGGGAGACCCAGGATCAGAACTCCTGAAAATAGCATTATCATCTTAAATTCCAAGCATGCAAACTATAGTTCATAGAATCTTAGAGCTGGAAGGTAACAAGTATTTCAAACTTCATCTGCTATAAATAACTGAGCTGTGATCTACAGAGGTTAAGTTAGTAGTCTGAAGTACACAGAAATTCAGAAATTTTCATCATGTTTTCTGTTTCTATGGCTGGCTGGGGCTGGTGGTCTTGACTTATTTATTGGCTTGGCATTGCCCCTTAAATCTGCTCATTCATTCACTCATCAAAGCACCTAATGTGTGCCATGCAGTGTGCAAAGCTCAGGGTTATAAGTGAGAATGGATGACCCTCTCTGACTTCCTGTAGTTGACATCCTAGTAAAAGAAGATAGAAGATAAATAAATGAATAAGATGATGTTAAAGAGTGATTCATATTTTAAATTAAAAATAGAAAAAGATGTTAAAAAGAGACCAGCTGAGAGGAGGCATTATTTGAATAGCATGGTTGGAGACAACCTAACTTGATCAGAAGGCATTTGGTCAGAGACCCGAAGGTTGTTGGGGGCAGCTCTGCAAACATTTAGGGGTAAAATGTTCCATGAAGAGGGAACAAGTGCAAAGGTCCTGAGGCAGGGTGTGCTCATCCACTGCTTCCTCAGACTTTCTTTTGGATAGACCCTGATTTGGGTATCTATATACTTTATAGCCAGAGGTCTCCTGGGAGGAACTGGAGCAGGACCTAATTTTGGAATCAGACACAGTGTGATATTTGCTAAAGCCCTTGATATTTAGTTAGCCAAGGTTGGACAGATGGGCTTGATTGTGTGCCAGTGGGAGGGAGAAGAAGAGAAAGACAAAAAATGCCTTTGGGAGATAGGTATCTTTTTTGGCTACCAGTGATAAGTTCACTTGAGTGTCCTGGCACTAAACAATGTTAAACTTCAATTCTGTAATAGGGATCTTTATGTAATTAATTTGTTTACAATTGATCCCAAAATAGTGCCTTCGACTTTTAAGGGTCCTCTGGGACCACGAGCACCCATGACACACTGATAACTGCCTTCTACTCCTGAAGCTCAGTACACACACAGTGCATGCATTTGTCCAGCAAGTATCTGAGAAGGTAAGAACAGGCTTCCCATCAGGGCTGAGGCTCCTTAAACAGGAGGGTCATGTCATCAGAACATGGGTTTGTTTCATTAGAAAGGGAAATTGGGGGAGGCGCCTATGGCTTAAAGGAGTAGGGTGTTGGCCCCGTATGCCAGAGGTGGCAGGTTCAAACCCAGCCCCGGTTAAAAACTTAAAAAAAAAAAAAAAAGGGAAATTGGAGGAGGGTAGACTCTAAATTAATCCTGAGGGCTGAAAATGCTCTTCTACCTGGTGATATTTAGAAAAAATAAGAATTTAAAATATTGAGTGACTAGCATTTGAAGAAGTTATCCTAACTTTTAATTCTTATTGAATGACAATTTGAGGAAACCTGCTATTGAATTCTTCTATGCAGTGAATAATGTCCCTTCAAAATTCCTACATTGAAGCCCTAATCCTCAATATGACTACGTCTGGAGATAAAAGTCTTTCAGGAATGAGGTTAAATGGGAGGCCATAAAAATGGGGCCCTGATCTGACAGGACTCTAGATATATAAAAAGAGGAAGCTCTACCCAGCGAGGGCACAGTGAGAAGGTGGCTGTCTGCAAGCCGGGAAGAGAGCCCTCAGAGAAACACAACCATGCTGGCACCCTGACCTTGGCCTTCCAGCCTCCAGAGCTATGAGAAAATACATTTCTGTTGTTGAAGCTGTCTGGTCTCTGTGATTTTGTTATGGAAACCTGAGAAGATTAAGACAGATTACCATCTGGATAACTACCACGTGATTCAAATTAATATTCACACCAAATGCTAAAGTGCACAAATCTGGATCCTGGGGATTCTTGGCAATCTGGCAACTCAGGGTTACTATGCCGAACTTCACGGGCTTCTCTGCCTCTACACCTGCAAGTTAAATCAAGTTTGGAAACAAGGACTAAGGATTTAGTTAGGCCTGCTTTGCTGTGTGGTTTCTAATTAGCTTCACTCACCTCGGTCACTGACCAGCTCTGCAAACTCAGGCAGGCCCCTTAACCTCTCTGCTTCCCAGTTCTCCCACCATGTGGGAGTTTATGGGGGCCAAATGCCATCAGGTCTATGAAACACTTGGAAAATTCTGAAGTTTTAAATAAAGGCAAAAGTGCTAATTGTTCAATAGCTATGCCTTCTATTCATTGAGTTTGGAGGGCCACTGATGTTTCAAGCCTGGGCTTCACTGCAAGTGGTGACAACCAGCATTCCACCCACTATCATGCTTCAGAAAAGCCCTGACAAGAGCACTTCACAGAGGGAGGACTCCCTGGGAAGAGAGACGTTCTTTCATTCAATAGAAGAGGTCAGAACATACTCCCGGTTGCCTCATCCCTAGGCTCTGTGGAAAGTTAGAGCTGGCCTGTGAGGTCAGGCAGCAAGCCTCCCCAGGCTTCTGAGGCTGGCCACCCCTCCATCATTGTCAATAAGCAAGATGGAGAGACCTGTACATCATTTCATTTACTATTGCAATGATTACATAGCTCATTGCCTTCCCATTGTTTCAGTGATAGATTTAATTAACTTCCAATTAATCATAGAGGGTGATATTTAATGCTCAGCCCAGCGCTGTGCACAGTGTCACAGACCAAAGAATATATTCTGAAGGCTTCAGTAATCAAGAGGTCATGGAAGATAGATGTTCTTCACTGAAGGAGAGGGAAGATAAATCTGTGTGTCCAGACCACTCTGGCTAACTGTTTTAGGATAATTGTTTTGCATCCAAATGATAACTTTCCATAAGGCCCAACCATGCACAGCCCAGGAGAGATAGATGGGAGGAGAGAGAGATAATAGGGTTACAATATGGAGAACTCACTTGGCTGTAATTCCCATCTGATGTCAACTAGACTCAGCTCACCAGGGAATTCTGCTGGATCTGTAAGAGTGTGTGTGCTACAGGGGTCTAGCTAAGGATTTCTGGCTGAAGAGGTGCTCTGTAAACCTTTGTGCAATGAATGAGGAGGGAGGCCCAGAGATCTTGGCTAGGTAACTTTTTTGTTTTTGACAATCACAGGGCATTGTTTTGCTCTTGATATGACCCCACATCTTTCTGTCATCTGTTTAGTGAGAAGGGGGTGAGACTTGCAAGTCTGAGCAGAAGAGAGCTCAGTTCCATGGGTTTAGCAGGAGAGGGGTAGTCTCTTTTCATTCTGTGTTCCCCTAAAAGAACATACATTATATGACATAGAAGGTTTCTGGGTTACAGCTCAGGCATCCAAAATGTTTCCAGTGAAATGGAAAAGGACCCATGAGGAAAAGATTCTAGCAGTTTCCTGAGCATTTTGTAAGAAACTGACTGGCTCAGAGCACAAACTTGTTGGGGAGATTGGTTCTACTCTTTCTTCCTACATTTACATCCAGGCAGTGGTTTAGTAGCAGATGATAATACACGATAGATTAAGATCCTTTATTCTTTTGTTTATTCATCTATTTACCCATTCATAACTATGTGCTAAGCATTTTTATATCAAGAAGATAGTGTTTTCTACATTATTTCAAACTATCTCCAGCAAAGTAAAATCTGAGATAAAAGAAAGAGCACATACTGAATTATAAAGTCGTTGTTAACAGGATTTGGAAAATATATAATTATCATTAGAATAGATATTATTGGATTTAATAAAGTCCCTGATAGAATATAAAATGTTGTCTGTTTGTTTTTGAAGAATGTATCCATGGCTTTAAGGAAGTTTAGTGACAGTGAAAAGTAAAAAAGTCCAGCATTGCAGCCTTTTACCCCAAAGCAGTATAATACACCTGTGTCAATTTATATGAAATGAGGGACTGTTAACTGACTCTGTAGACCTGCATAATCCCCTGTTCTCAGAAAAATTAGATGTGACCTTATGTCTGACATAACAAATTTATTTAGGTAAATTTTTCTCGGTTAACTGTTCAGAATAAGATTCTAGGTTAGGCAGGTTTTGGAGATGCTGATTGCTCTGTGTCTCAGGAGAGGTGCATCTGGTTGTGGGAGTGTGTGTGTGTGTGTGTGTGTGTGTGCGTGTTGACACGTGTGCAGGCACAGTGCAGGATCCAAAGCTTCAGGAGAAACTTGATAACGGGATTGCAGCCTGGAGAGGTCAGCACCATTCACCTTATTGCACAGACTAGGAGTCAAATGCAAAATGAAAGGTGCATGCCTTGTTTTATGACGGAGACGCCCCTCTTCACTTTGCAGTGACCAAATTGGAGATGGAGCAAGAATGAACCCTTGTATCATCTACCTGTCCTTCCAGTCAAGAGGTTGACATCTGAGCAGGGCCGTGAGATGACAGTCATGACCCAGTTGAAAAGAGTGAGGGACATTTGGCATTCTTGTTTCAATTCTGGTCATAAAAATGCATGACGTTTGGCGTGAGTTTCTATTCTTGTTGGAAGTGTCATCACAGGAAAGCAGAATCAGGAGAAGCCCCCAGAGGATTTCCTGGCATATATCACAACTTACATCTGCTTTGCTCTCTTTAACTTGGACTTGAGTGATTTCTCCTATTGATCAAAGGAGGCCCCTAGGGGATACCTATTTGGGCATAAAAATGAGGATTCTTTTTCAAGACAAACTAATTTTCTAAAGAAGCCATGGGATGCTGGCTGTGTGAACGTACTCTAACCACTGCCTCTTGAGTAACTCCACCAAGGAAAACAATAGCAGAAACCTATATGCATCATATAATCTATCAGGGCAAATAATACAATGTACCACATTGGCCTACTAGCTCCCAGCCTCTCTTCTCGGCAACCTGATGATCTGTGCCCACTTCCGACCTGACCGTCCCCCTTCAGATCGCACTGTGCTCTTTTCTTCCTATTAACTTTGTCCTGTGTTCCATTCATGTCCTCAGCTCCCTGAAACCATCTATACCTTCTGATAATTTAATTCCTGTGGAGGTGCATGTACGTGCTAAGGGTTTTGGTCTTTTCAGAGAAACGTTTTAGCTCAAAGAAATCAATCTGATAGTAAATCTCAGTCAGTTTCAGGGGCTGAGATATTTGGGAGCATGATAGAGAAGGAATGGAGAAACTAAATCGTACTGTCTGGGCAACTGGGTAGTTTCTTATGTATCTCTCTCCCATTTTTAATTGGTGATCAAGGAGGTATAATTGTCCCCCTCACTTTCCATCCATGTTTACCTGTAAGTAAAAATAGGAATTTATAAGGGTATCCATCCTCCAATCACTTTTTGTAGACGTCATATAATGTGGAGTTAGGGTTTGTCATCCTTTCCGAATCTTGCACTAATTCAATCCATCTTTATCGAGTGTCTACCACATGCCAGACCTCGTGGTGGGTGCTGGGATGCAAAGGTGAATAAGGCACAATCTCTGACCTCGGAGATTTTGGCTTCATGTTAGAGACAGATAAGAAAACAGGCAATGTCAACACTAAGTCCTAGGATGGAGTTACTGAGCTGAGGCACCTAAGCCTGTGAAGGAGACAGGGAAGAACTTCTGGGGAAAGGAATTTGAGGAAGGAAACAATAAAAAACCAGCATTACTTGGGATTTAGGCCAGGTAACAACAAGGATTCAAATTATAGTGGCTTAAACAGGCTAGAAGTGGATCTATCTCCTTGAAAATCTAAAGGTAAGAGAAACTTGCCGCTGTTCTCTAGATCTGAGAGCAAGGCTCCTGCTGTTGGTACCTTCTTGCCAGCAGGAGGGTGGAGAGGCCCAGAGGCAGCACAGAATGGGAGGACGTGAGAGCAAGTGGGGAGTGGCCACACATACTCTGCGAGGAAGTTTGTATTTTTCATTGAGAGTGACAGGAAGACTTTGTACAGTTTCAAACTGGGCAACAACCCAATTAGATTTTAATTTAAGAACATTTTTTTCTTGCAGACATACAGAATGCAGATTGGAGTAGACAGTGAATTGTTCTTTAGTTATCAATAACTTTCAGCATTTCATGCAGCTGACTTCCACTCTGGACACGTAAGTGAATATACAGAAGGGCTACACGTTAACTTTTTCTTGTAACAAGAGCCCATGTTACATACTTGATGCTCAACTACACATATTATTCCAAATGAAAAGCATGGTCTCTCACCTATATGTGTATAAAAACATATTTTTTAATTTATTATCATGTGAATGCTTGTATACTATGTAAAAACTATAAATGAATAAATAATATTTTTCTTGGCTTGATGATGTAAGTAACTCATGTTCATTGTTAGAAATATAAAAATACAGGAAATATTTAACATAATTGTAATGATGATATAGTTCATGTGCACACACTCTTCCAGTGAAGATATATAGACAAATTGGATAAAAATTTTGCTGAAAGACACTGGGAAGCTGACATGTAGTGAAGAATTACTGGTCTGATATCTAGGAGGACACCAATGTCAGTCCAATAAAAGGGGCTAAGAGACTGAGAGTGTTTATGACAGCTTTGTGGGACTAGGAGATGGAACATGGCTAAGATGGAAGGGGGACCAGGTAAACTCTATCCTTGGGTTAGAACCCAAAGGGCCGTACACTAATAGTAAGGGTGACCCAGAAGGAGATCAACATTCATATAGACTTTGACTCAGATCAAATTATGTTGTTGGCCCAGAAAAATCTCAATGCCTGAAACTGGATTTATAAGAACCAGATTGCTGATGTCTATTTGTGTCTTGCAAGAACAAATGACTATCCTCTTTGGAAAAAGTTAATATTATCTTAGACTTCAAAGTATTCGTATATGCAATTTTTAAAATGTAATGTCTAGTTCACAATCAAGGATAATCAGGTCATGAAGAGATAAGTAAATACAAGGAAGAAGTAGTAGAGAAAAGACAATCCGACACACAGTTTAGATCCTGCAATTATCAGATGCTGGCTTTAAAATAATAGAGCTTACTAAGCTAAGAGGTAAATGACATAACCAAAAATTTCACAGTGAACTACGAACAATAAAAACAAACTTGTAGCAGTGGAGAAAAAGAAGCAAATGGAAATTCTAAAATTGACAAATAACCTAAATTATGATCTCAATGAATTAGTTTAATAACAGATTAGGATCAAAGTTATAACAAACCCATAGCTAACATTTTACTGAATGGAGTTGCCGATAAAAGAATTAGTGTAATTGGAAGAAAATGCTCACAAGGAAAGAGGGAGATGCAAAAGGATAAACAGAAAAAAAAAAAAGGTAAAAAATCATGGAGGATGCAATGGGAAGGTCTAACATTTAATTGGCATTCCTGAGAAAGGAGAGACAGAGTAGGATCAAAGCCCTATATAGAGCATAAAGCTGATAACTTTGTAAAAATCAGGTTGGTTATTTGTCCATAAATTTAAGTTGCCCAGCAAACTTCAAATATTATAAATAAAAGTAAATTCACATCTAAGCAGCTGATAGTAAGAATTCAACAATCAACTGCAACCAAAATCTCACAGAGAACCACTGTCCACATTCTTGGAAGTTACCTGGACCCTTGTTCACAGCAATTCTGCATAATTGCTGTCATGCTGAATAGATAATTTTGATTCTTTTTTATTATGACACCTTTACTGAGCTATAATTAATATGCCATAAAATTCACAATTGTAACTTTTTTGCTTAACATTGTGTGAATTTCTTCACAATGACATGCATATTTTCTATTCAAATCTTTGATAAAATCTGTGATTAGTTTCTTCGTTCATCCTAGATCAAGGTAAGAATATTTTATTTCATCCATTTATTTTTATGTGTTTTTGCCATGATTTTTTAAAATTAAATCATAGCTGTGTTCACTAATGCAATCATGGGGTACAAATCTGCTGCTTTTATATACAATTTGAAATGTTTTCAAAATGTTTTCATCAAACTGGTCAATAGAGCCTTCGCAGCATTTTCTTAGTTATTGTGTTAAGACATTTATATTCTACACCTAGTAAATTTCACCTGTACCCTTGAAGGATAACTTTCCAGACGTGCCAAGAGATTCTGAAATCTCCTAATTTTATGTGTTTTTTATTGATACATAATATTTGTAAATATTTATGGGATACACATGATAGTTTGTTACATGCATAGGATGTGTAATGATCAAGTCAGGGCATAGAGGATAACCATCAACTTGAATATTTATCATTTCTGTGTGTTGAGAGCATGTCAAGTCCTTTCTCCTAGCCTCCTTGAAATAGACAATACATCCTTGTTAACTATATTCACCCTACTCTGCTGCCAAATATCATTTCTGCTATCTAACTACATTTGTACCCATTAACCAGCCTTCTTTATCCCCCCTCCCCCAGACTCCCACATACAACCCCTAGGCCTTGATATCTATCATTCTGCTCTCTATCTCCATAAGATCAACTGTCTTTAACTCTCACATATGAGTGAGAACGTGTGATATTTGTTTTTCTTTGCCTGGCTTATTTCACTTATCATAATGACCTCTAGTTCCATCCATATTTCCTCCCAAAATGACATGATTTCATTCTTTCATATGGCTAAATAGTATTCCATTATGTATATATACCACATTTTCTTTATCTGTTCACCTGTTGATGGACACTCAGGCCAATTCTATACCTTGGCTATTAGAAGGGTGTTGCAATGAACATGGGGGTGCAGATATTCCCTTGAGATACAGATTATCTTTCCTTTGGATAAATACCCAGTAGTGAATTTGCTTGATCACATGGTAGTTCCACTTTTCGTTTTTTTTTTTTTTTTTTTAAGAAATATCCATCCTGTTTTCCATAGTGGCTATGCTAATTTACATTGCCACCAACAGTGTATGAGTTCTCTTTTCTCCCCATCCTCACCAACATCTGCTATTTTTTTGTCTTTTAGTAATAGTAATTCTAAATGAGATAAGATGATATCTCACTCTACTTCTGATTTACAATTCCCTGATGATGAGTGATGTTGAGCATTTATTCATCTAAGAGTTTTTTGTTGGGGTCTTTAGGTTTTTCTAGATATAAAATGACGGTACTTGCAAAAAGGGATGGTTCAACTTCCTCTTTTCCAATTTGGATGATTTTTTTTT